>NC_092337.1:363137750-363757000 GCF_046630445.1 Rutidosis leptorrhynchoides | reverse complement strand
ATGGGGTTTGTTAGGCCCAATAGATCTATCTTTAGGATTCGCGTCAATTAGGGTGTCTGTTCCCTAATTCTTAGATTACCAGACTTAATAAAAAGGGGCATATTCGATTTCGATAATTCAACCATAGAATGTAGTTTCACGTACTTGTGTCTATTTTGTAAATCATTTATAAAACCTGCATGTATTCTCATCCCAAAAATATTAGATTTTAAAAGTGGGACTATAACTCACTTTCACAGATTTTTACTTCGTCGGGAAGTAAGACTTGGCCACTGTTGATTCACGAACCTATAACAATATATACATATATATTAAAGTATGTTCAAAATATATTTACAACACTTTTAATATATTTTGATGTTTTAAGTTTATTAAGTCAGCTGTCCTCGTTAGTAACCTATAACTAGTTGTCCACAGTTAGATGTACAGAAATAAATCGATAAATATTATCTTGAATCAATCCACGACCCATTGTATACGTATCTCAGTATTGATCACAACTCAAACTATATATATTTTGGAATCAACCTCAACCCTGTATAGCTAACTCCAACATTCACATATAGAGTGTCTATGGTTGTTCCGAAATATATATAGATGTGTCGACATGATAGGTCGAAACATTGTATACGTGTCTATGGTATCTCAAGATTACATAATATACAATACAAGTTGATTAAGTTATGGTTGGAATAGATTTGTTACCAATTTTCACGTAGCTAAAATGAGAAAAATTATCCAGTCTTGTTTTACCCATAACTTCTTCATTTTAAATCCGTTTTGAGTGAATCAAATTGCTATGGTTTCATATTGAACTCTATTTTATGAATCTAAACAGAAAAAGTATAGGTTTATAGTCGGAAAAATAAGTTACAAGTCGTTTTTGTAAAGGTAGTCATTTCAGTCGAAAGAACGACGTCTAGATGACCATTTTAGAAAACATACTTCCACTTTGAGTTTAACCATAATTTTTGGATATAGTTTCATGTTCATAATAAAAATCATTTTCTCAGAATAACAACTTTTAAATCAAAGTTTATCATAGTTTTTAATTAACTAACCCAAAACAGCCCGCGGTGTTACTACGACGGCGTAAATCCGGTTTTACGGTGTTTTTCGTGTTTCCAGGTTTTAAATCATTAAGTTAGCATATCATATAGATATAGAACATGTGTTTAGTTGATTTTAAAAGTCAAGTTAGAAGGATTAACTTTTGTTTGCGAACAAGTTTAGAATTAACTAAACTATGTTCTAGTGATTACAAGTTTAAACCTTCGAATAAGATAGCTTTATATGTATGAATCGAATGATGTTATGAACATCATTACTACCTTAATTTCCTTGGATAAACCTACTGGAAAAGAGAAAAATGGATCTAGCTTCAATGGATCCTTGGATGGCTCGAAGTTCTTGAAGCAGAATCATGACACGAAAACAAGTTCAAGTAAGATCATCACTTGAAATAAGATTGTTATAGTTATAGAAATTGAACCAAAGTTTGAATATGATTATTACCTTGTATTAGAATGATAACCTACTGTAAGAAACAAAGATTTCTTGAGGTTGGATGATCACCTTACAAGATTGGAAGTGAGCTAGCAAACTTGAAAGTATTCTTGATTTTATGAAACTAGAACTTTTGGAATTTATGAAGAACACTTAGAACTTGAAGATAGAACTTGAGAGAGATCAATTAGATGAAGAAAATTGAAGAATGAAAGTGTTTGTAGGTGTTTTTGGTCGTTGGTGTATGGATTAGATATAAAGGATATGTAATTTTGTTTTCATGTAAATAAGTCATGAATGATTACTCATATTTTTGTAATTTTATGAGATATTTCATGCTAGTTGCCAAATTATGGTTCCCACATGTGTTAGGTGACTCACATGGGCTGCTAAGAGCTGATAATTGGAGTGTATATACCAATAGTACATACATCTAAAAGCTGTGTATTGTACGAGTACGAATACGGGTGCATACGAGTAGAATTGTTGATGAAACTGAACGAGGATGTAATTGTAAGCATTTTTGTTAAGTAGAAGTATTTTGATAAGTGTATTGAAGTCTTTCAAAAGTGTATAAATACATATTAAAACACTACATGTATATACATTTTAACTGAGTCGTTAAGTCATCGTTAGTCGTTACATGTAAGTGTTGTTTTGAAACCTTTAGGTTAACGATCTTGTTAAATGTTGTTAACCCAATGTTTATAATATCAAATGAGATTTTAAATTATTATATTATCATGATATTATCATGTATGAATATCTCTTAATATGATATATATACATTAAATGTCTTTACAACGATAATCGTTACATATATGTCTCGTTTAAAAATCATTAAGTTAGTAGTCTTGTTTTTACATATGTAGTTCATTGTTAATATACTTTATGATATGTTTTCTTATCATAGTATCATGTTAACTATATATATATATATATATATATCCATATATATGTCATCATATAGTTTTTACAAGTTTTAACGTTCGTGAATCACCGATCAACTTGGGTGGTCAATTGTCTATATGAAACATATTTCAATTAATCAAGTCTTAACAAGTTTGATTGCTTAACATGTTGGAAACATTTAATCATGTAAATATCAATCTCAATTAATATATATAAATATGGAAAAGTTCGGGTCACTACATATTGGGCCTAACAAACCCCATCCAAAGTACCGGATGCTTTAGTACTTCGAAATTTATATCATATCCGAAGGGTGTCCCGGAATGATGGGGATATTCTTATATATGCATCTTGTTATTGTCGGTTACCAGGTGTTCACCATATGAATGATTTTTATCTCTATGTATGGGATGTGTATTGAAATATGAAATCTTGTGGTCTATTGTTACGATTTGATATATATAGGTTAAACCTATAACTCACCAACATTTTTGTTGACGTTTAAAGCATGTTTATTCTCAGGTGAATATTAAGAGCTTCCGCTGTTGCATACTAAAATAAGGACAAGATTTGGAGTCCATGTTTGTATGATATTGTGTAAAAACTGCGTTCAAGAAACTGATTTCGATGTAACATATTTGTATTGTAAACCATTATGTAATGGTCGTGTGTAAACAGGATATTTTAGATTATCATTATTTGATAATCTACGTAAAGCTTTTTAAACCTTTATTTATGAAATAAAGGTTATGGTTTGTTTTAAAAATGAATGCACTCTTTGAAAAACGTCTCATATAGAGGTCAAAACCTCGCAACGAAATCAATTAATATGGAACGTTTTTAATCAATAAGAACGGGACATTTCACCGGCAAAGATAGAAACTGTTGAAAAGTGGGAAACCCCGAAAACTCCGAAACACATACGCCAGTTTTTAGGACTAGCTGGTTACTACAGAAGGTTCATCCAAGACTTTTCCAGAATAGCAAAACCCTTGACTGCATTAACGCATAAAGGGAAGAAATTTGAATGGAATGATGAACAAGAGAAAGCGTTTCAGTTATTGAAGAAAAAGCTAACTACGGCACCTATATTGTCATTGCCTGAAGGGAATGATGATTTTGTGATTTATTGTGACGCATCAAAGCAAGGTCTCGGTTGTGTATTAATGCTGAAATGCCCCGTCCTAATCCATCTGGACGAAGTCTTCAACAATTGTTCCCATTGCGAGGTTCTGACCTCTATATACCACAAACGACTTCATGTAATATGAACAAATGCACAGCGGAAGATTTCTTTCATACCTGAGAATAAACATGCTTTAAAGTGTCAACTAAAAGGTTGGTGAGTTCATAAGTTTATCATAAAACAATAAAATTCATCATTTTGATAGACCACAAGATTTAAATGCTGCATGGTACAAATGGGCCCGAATCCTATACCCACCTGTAATGTACATGCGATATCTTTTAAATACAGTACACCTTTCTCGTGTACGAAATCATTTTTCATAAATCTTAGTAACCGTACACATATCTCGTGCACAAAAATAACATACACATAACCTGTGTATAAAATTATTCTCTCGATACATAACATTCATATCAATTAGTGGCAATTATCATGTCCACATAATTCAATGGTGGCAATTATCATGTCCACATAATTCAAAGGTGGCAATTATCATGTCCACATAATTCAACGGTGGCAATTATCATGTCCACATAATTCAATAATAATCCGCAGAACTTCTGTCTGCATAATAATTCATTCGAGGAATGTTTTGCTTGTGTCTATCTCGTCACAACATTTATAAAAACATTTCATGTATTCGCAGTTCAAAATATCTTTCAAAAGCATTTAATAAAGCAGTTGTAAAAACAGCGCATGTATTCTCAGTCCCAAAAATGTAAAGAGTAAAAGGGAGCAAAAGAAACTCACGCATATAAATATTGTAAAACAGTTAATAAAGTATTTGCATGTATTCTCAGCCCAAAAATATAATGAGTAAAAAGGGAGCAAATGAACTCACGCATATAAATATTGCAAAAACAGTTATTTAAACATTGCATGTATTCTCAGCCCAAAAATGTAAAGGGTAAAAAGGGAGCAAATGAACTCACGCATATAAATATTGCAAAAACAGTTATTTAAACATTGCATGTATTCTTAGCCCAAAAATGTAAAGGGTAAAAAGGGAGCAAATGAAACTCACGCATATAAATATTGCAAAAACAGTTATTTAAACATTGCATGTATTCTCAGCCCAAAAATGTAAAGGGTAAAAAGGGAGCAAATGAAACTCACCATACTGTATTTTGTAGTAAAAATACATATGACGTCATTGAATAAGTGTAGGGTTGGTCTCAGATTCACGAACCTATATCATTTATATATATTAATACATATAAATTGTAATCGAACAAATTTATATATATTATTATTAATTGTTATTTTAGTAAATTATATGTTTCATTAATAATTTAATTAACTATATTTATTTTATATATACTTTAGATAAATAACGTTAAAAATAATAATTTTAATGTTAAAAATAATAATGATGATAATTATAATATTCATAAAATTAATAATAATAGTAATTTTCATAGAAATAATATTAATACTAGTAAAAATGATGATGATGATAATAATAATAATAATAATAATAATAATAATAATAATAATATTCATAATTATAATAATTGCTAATTTTTATAATAACACCTATATTAGTAATAATAATGATAATTATAATACTTGTATTAATAAAAATAATTAATAATAACAATAATAATAATAATAATAATAATAATAATAATAATAATAATAATAATAATAATAATAATAATAATAATAATAATAATAAATGGAATAAGACTACCTTAACAAAATAGGCTCTAAAAATACTGCCAAAGCCCGAGCTCGAACCCTCGATCTCTTGCCTATTGAACACCTTACTAAACCATTACACTACTTATTCTTTTCTATTTTAATTCATCCATTAAATTCTTTTAACCTAAAATGCAACTGCCTTCTTGATACAAAACCCACTTACATCTTCATCATAATTTTATTAACTTAACACCATTCTCTTCATTTTCTTTATACGAGTATTATCACCATAACGTGATTCATAAACATCATCATTTTCGTTATCAATTATTTCCATTATCATCATTATTTCATTATTTTATTCATGCCCATGATTATTATTATCATTTCTTTAATATCATCATTCTTTATATTATTATTTTTTGTATCATCACCTAATCAACATCATCATTCTTCTCATAAAACAAAAACGTGAATCATCATCTTTATTAGCTATCATCATCATCCTTATCATCTCGCGTATAAATCACAACAGCAACCGCAAAAATAAAAATAATAAAAAAAAGGCTGCAGCAAAAACGACACAGTAGCAGCAGCAAGAAAATCAAGGTGTGGCAGTTTTATGGAGAAAAAAAAACCCAGCAGTTTCCGTTACTGTTTTGGTGGTTGGTTATGCTGCATACTGCAGCGAACAAAGCATTAGATAGCAGCGAACATTTTCAGTTTGAACAAAAATAGAAACTAGTTTGTAGCAACAATGGAATTCGAAGGTTGTTTGTAGTAGTTTGTCTAGGATTTCGTGGTGATGACTGATGTTGGGTGTCGACGAGTAAACAGAAAAGGGTGATGATTAAAATGGTTCATAGGCGAGGGTGTTTCACGAAAGATATATATATATATATATATATATATATATATATATATATATATATATATATATATAAACAGATATAGAAGCTGTAACGACTGCAGTATCATGTTTCAGTTTTGTTGGTTGTTCGACAAGAAGAAAATACAGAAACCATAAGTATGTAGAAGCAGCTACACTATGGTTTTGATGATAGTTGTGACTGGGTTGTTGAATGAAGTAAAAATAAGAGAGAGAAGAGAGAGGAGAAAGATTAGGGGTGGCGGTTTGGTGGAATTCGAATCGGGAAGAGGGTGATGGGTGGTTCAACAGAGGTCGTGGGTGGCGGTGGTAGAGGCCGAAGGTGGTGGCCAGATGATTGGATCGAATGAAGGAAGAAGGAGTGTTATATGTGTGTGTCTTCTATGCTATGTAAGAATATATATAATATATGTATATATTTCAAATTTGTGAAGAAGTCCTAAAGTAAACACAATAGTAATTCAATTTGCAAAGTAAGTGACAAGATAAAGATACAGTTGGGTTGTTATATGTATCATTCATGATACAGGAAAAGTGAATAATACATTCACTAATTATTAATATAATATGATATTAACTCATATTGAATAAACATGTGATAATTAATCTTGCATATATGTATTTATATATATAAAAGCTAGTTAGTGGTAAGCATAGTATACACCAATATTTAATTGCATTCATGATTGTAATTGATTCGTTGTAGTTGTGCAATGAATAAAGAATGGGTGAATGATATGGAAGTATGTAGGGTAGGGTGAGTAAATTGACGAAGCTGCCCTTTATGGGCTCACATGATTCTTTTATTTTCGATACAGTATGTTGTATAGATATATAGCTGGATTTCATATTTCATCTATGTCAGACAAAATTTTTAATAAAGGGTACAGGGTTGTTATTTGGTTAATGGTTTAATCATAGAAAACGATGAAAATAATAATTTAATAATAATAATAATAATATGACAGTAAAGCAGCCCTCTTATTTGGATTCTAATTGCTTTATCGTGCTCCGTTTGTTAATTAAAGGTGGATAAAAGTCTTCAGAAAAATCTCATATTTTTAAATTAACTATATTTTTTTTTTAATTTTGGTCATTATGGTATTAAATTCGATCATAAATTATTAAATAAAATAACATTAATTATTCTCTCCCAACCCCCAAGTAAAATATAAAAAGTATTAAAATTTGGCAAGCAACATCTAACTATATTATTAATAAGCCTGAATTTTATAAAACTCATTTTTGAATCACCGTTTATTTTAAAATTACATAATTTTCTTTTTAACTCGTTTATTATCAATCAATATGACAATTGTGCGTTACCGTTGTTTTTTTGAATTAATAAATTTTATTATCTCTTATATCATTTTCATTTTATAATCTAAGTCATATATTATATCAAACTAAATTTCAAAGTATTATATAGATTTATATATTTAAATATATATGTATTTATTTATTTATATGTACTAGTTCGTGAATCGTCGGAAATTGTCGAAGTTAAATGATTGTATGAAAACAGTTCAAAATTTATAAGACTCAACATTACAGTCTTTGCTTATCGTGTCGAAATCATAATAAGATTAAGTTTAAATTTGGTCGGAAATCTCCGGGTCGTCACAGTACCTACCCGTTAAAGAAATTTCGTCCCGAAATTTGAGTGGGATCATCATGGCTAATGATAAGAATGTTTTCCTGACGATTATGAGCTGATAAATAGAGTTTTATCATTATTGAGTAATACAGATAAAACAATTCGATTAATCGAAGCGTATGAGTGAAGTTTTCACAAAAGAGTGAAAATGAGTAAATGAAGATTTGACTTAACCGATGACGTAGTCAAGGTTGACTTCCGGAATTTAAGGGATTTAGAGAAAATCTTCTAAATCTATACAAGATTTGATTCTTCGGTGATTAAGGAAATTAGGATCTTCTTTCATTAGATCCAATAATCCATTTCGATTACTCTGTCAGATATTTCAATATAAATCCACCCTCTTCATTTCCTTTATATTTTTGGGTTCCATCCTTTTGTTTTCTCTTTCTGACTTTAGGTCAAGCGAATAATGGTCCAGGATTCGTAGATATGAAATTTTGAGATGAACATGACTAATGTTCTAAGAGAGAAATTGTAATAGGACAATCTTGATTGGTTGAATTACCAGAATTCAAGAGAAAAGATAGAACTATCAAGAAATTTTGTTTTTGATATGTTTATATATAAGATAGAATGTAAGAGCCGTGTAACATGACATATGATGACGTTATGATCCGTGAATCATCATGTTTCATTAGAAACTCAGCATGACTTACTGTAATATAATCACGTTGGCCAAGTGTCACTATATTATACTAACTCATGCTCAAATTCTTAACTTTTCTCCAGAATTCATTCGTAATTATACTTAGATTTTACAGAAGTTTCCAATGAATTACAGAAAGCACGAAGAGGTATATAATTTCGGACAAGAATACTTATAAAAATATCCTTAGAAATATCGAGGATATTTATGATGATATTTTGGAATTTCTTAGTTCGAAAGTTGATGAAGAAAAATTTTCCGCAAGATTTTAACATGACTTCGAAACAAGATATTCTCTAAAGATTTCGGCGGATCCAGAATTACCTGGATTATTTAAATATAGGGTATGGTCCTTGTATTTGACCTTGGTCTCCTTCATAGTTTGCTCAATTCGTTTTTTTTTAGTACCAAATTTTCTATCGAACGTTCCTAACACTCCATTCTTTATTCTCAAACTTTTAGCCGTTTAGACCATCTACAATTTTGCTGTTCATCTGCATTTAATGCTACCATATCTGAATCATCGGTTATCAATCCGAGGTGATTTCAAGAGAATTGTGTTTTTAGATGATTAAACGCTGATGGTGATATGATGGAATATGAAAGGTTCTCCGGTAACAATAAAAGAGCACGCATATTTATCAAGGTTATAATAAGGTTGTTTCGAACTAAAAGTCGAAGTTGACTTGCTGGAGCTGTGACAAAACTGGCTAATTTGAAAAGGAATTGCAAAGTTATTTTCGGTAATGACAACGCCAAAGGAGTTTGCATAGATACGATTTAAATGTTTACTCAAGTTCCGAGTGTTTTTAGGTGCATATCTATATGCATCAATCTTTTCTTCTGTAGACGAAGTGCGGTTGGTTCATCATCTCAATTGAGGGGTTTTCAAGAATCATGGAAGGTTTCAACGCAAATTTTTTTAATCATCAAGATATAAATGAGATTTAAGATGAAATCAATTGGCAAAACTTGAAGAATTGTTTAGTTTAATATATTATAATCAATATTTTAATTCATTTTATTTGTCTAATGTTGTGTTCTCATATGATAGTCCACAGTTAGCGGTTCAATAATTCATATATAGTTTAATATGTAATATTCGAATTAATTAATACGTATCGTGACCCGTGTACATGTCTCAGACTCGATCACAACTCAAAGTATATATATTATTGTAGAATCAACCTCAACCTTGTATAGCTAACTCCCGCATTACCGCATATAGAGTGTCTATGGTTATTCCAAATAATATATATACATGCGTCGATATGATATGTCAAAACTTTGTGTACATGTCCCGATATTGAAAGTGCGTAAAATAAATAACAGAAATTAAATGACGATAATTAAAATTGCAAGAATGTAAATTGCGATAATTAAATTGTGATAAATAAAATGTAACCAGTTAGCTAGGAATAGTTAGCGTGGATTCTTAGCAAAATTCTTCTCATAATTAAATTGTTTGTTTCTAACAAATTTTATTTGTCCAATGTTTTCTTCATTATGCCACTTGTTGAATTCTGATAAGTCAAAATCCAAATATGAAATTGAATAAAAATAGTTATTCTGTGGTGAACGGACTCGTATATCAATGAATGTAAACAGTATAGTAAACGACTGTTGAAACAGATTCGAAGAATGTACAGTGTAACTTTTTAATGTGAAATCTAAATATTCCTCAGGTATTACCTACCCGTTAAAATATTTTCACCATTAATAGTTTGTACGAAAGAAATTTGTAATTACAATCTTTATGAAAAAATATATATATATATATACATATATATTTTCTTCAGATGAAATCATGGATTTAATGAGTTAATATGATATTAAACTCATATGATTTTCGTTTTGATCTAGAATAAGTAATCTCTAAAAGTATTAGGAACCACATATTCTTCGCAGAATATTAATGAAGTTATGACTCAATACTTCATCATTAATTGTTGTTGGTACTCTTGGTATCAATGGTGCGTATGATGTTGATGTTCGAGGTATAGATTGTGATGTCGAGACGTGTGATGCGGATGTTGCTGTTGGTGGTACTGTTGGTGCCAGTGATGTTGCTAAAGCAGGTACATTTTGCACCATATTCCCTCCAAATTGATTACTCGAGCGCGAAGTTCGTTGACTTCTTGTATTACTCCGGGATGATTGTCGGTCGGAACGAGCGGACGAATAAGGTTTAAAATTGTGGATAGAATATAATCGTGTCGAGCTATTCTGGAAATGAGGATGAAAATGGTGTTTCGGATAGGTTCGTCGGTAAGTGCTTCGGGTTCTTCACCAAGAGGTGAATTCGGTTGGTGGAAAAGATCACCTTCTTCGCGTCTCCATTGATTAAGTTGACTACTAACTCAGTCCCAATTCTTTCAGAATTGATGATGGCTGTTTGGTTGATCCATTCCGGTTACACTGCCTTCGGAGCTTAGGTGAATATCCATGTCGGAATAACTGTCGGAATAACTCTCGGAATAGCTATCGGAATTTAAGGGACTCGAACTAGTTGAGGGATTCACCTCATACGATCAGATGAAGGATTTTCTATAGGAAATAGATTATAGGATGTAGATTAGTACCATGCAATACATAATTTACATATGCATATATAATACTAAAATCCCATAAGTTACGGAGGAATCTACGAAAGCTGTCAGGCAAAGGTAACAATAACAGATACGCTAAGATATGAATTTATCTATGCACTGTCTATGCAATAGAGGCAGTAAGACGTGTCTAGACTTTAAGGATGATGAGCAAATAATTTTCGACACGAAATGATAAGCAAAACTTTTGACATGCAGACACGGTCGAAGTCCAGACTCACTAATATATCTAAACAACTATCAGTTAGACACACTAATGCAAGACCTGGTTCGCTAAGACCATCGCTCTGATACCAACTGAAATGCCCCGTCCTAATCCATCTGGACGAAGTCTTCAACAATTGGTCCCATTGCGAGGTTCTGACCTCTATATGCCATAAACGACTTCATGTAATATGAGCAAATGCACAGCGGAAGATTTCTTTCATACCTGAGAATAAACATGCTTTAAAGTGTCAACCAAAAGGTTGGTGAGTTCATAAGTTTATCATAAAACAATAAAATTCATCATTTTGATAGACCACAAGATTTAAATGCTGCATGGTACAAATGGGCCCGAATCCTATACCCACCTGTAATGTACATGCGATATCTTTTAAATACAGTACACCTTTCTCGTGTACGAAATCATTTTTCATAAATCTTAGTAACCGTACACATATCTCGTGCACAAAAATAACATACACATAACCTATGTATAAAATTATTCTCTCGATACATAACATTCATATCAATTAGTGGCAATTATCATGTCCACATAATTCAATGGTGGCAATTATCATGTCCACATAATTCAAAGGTGGCAATTATCATGTCCACATAATTCAACGGTGGCAATTATCATGTCCACATAATTCAATAATAATCCGCAGAACTTCTGTCTGCATAATAATTCATTCGAGGAATGTTTTACTTGTGTCTATCTCGTCACAACATTTATAAAAACATTTCATGTATTCGCAGTTCAAAATATCTTTCAAAAGCATTTAATAAAGCAGTTGTAAAAACAGCGCATGTATTCTCAGTCCCAAAAATGTAAAGAGTAAAAGGGAGCAAATGAAACTCACGCATATAAATATTGTAAAACAGTTAATAAAGTATTTGCATGTATTCTCAGCCCAAAAATGTAATGAGTAAAAAGGGAGCAAATGAACTCACGCATATAAATATTGCAAAAACAGTTATTTAAACATTGCATGTATTCTCAGCCCAAAAATGTAAAGGGTAAAAAGGGAGCAAATGAACTCACGCATATAAATATTGCAAAAACAGTTATTTAAACATTGCATGTATTCTCAGCCCAAAAATGTAAAGGGTAAAAAGGGAGCAAATGAAACTCACGCATATAAATATTGCAAAAACAGTTATTTAAACATTGCATGTATTCTCAGCCCAAAAATGTAAAGGGTAAAAAGGGAGCAAATGAAACTCACCATACTGTATTTTGTAGTAAAAATACATATGACGTCATTGAATAAGTGTAGGGTTGGTCTCAGATTCACGAACCTATATCATTTATATATATTAATACATATAAATTGTAATCGAACAAATTTATATATATTATTATTAATTGTTATTTTAGTAAATTATATGTTTCATTAATAATTTAATTAACTATATTTATTTTATATATACTTTAGATAAATAACGTTAAAAATAATAATTTTAATGTTAAAAATAATAATGATGATAATTATAATATTCATAAAATTAATAATAATAGTAATTTTCATAGAAATAATATTAATAGTCGTAAAAATGATGATAATAATAATAATAATAATAATAATATTCATAATAATATTCATAATTATAATAATTGCTAATTTTTATAATAACACCTATATTAGTAATAATAATGATAATTATAATACTTGTATTAATAAAAATAATTAATAATAACAATAATAATAATAATAATAATAATAATAATAATAATAATAATAATAATAATAATAATAATAATAATAATAATAATAATAATAATAATAATAATAATAATAATAATAATAATAAATGGAATAAGACTACCTTAACAAAATAGGCTCTAAAAATAATGCCACAGCCCGAGCTCGAACCCTCGATCTCTCGCCTATTGAACACCTTACTAAACCATTACACTACTTATTCTTTTCTGTTTTAATTCATCCATTAAATTCTTTTAACCTAAAATGCAACTGCCTTCTTGATACAAAACCCACTTACATCTTCATCATAATTTTATTAACTTAACATCATTCTCTTCATTTTCTTTATACGCGTATTATCACCATAGCGTGATTCATAAACATCATCATTTTCGTTATCAATTATTTCCATTATCATCATTATTTCATTATTTTATTCATGCCCATGATTATTATTATCATTTCTTTAATATCATCATTCTTTATATTATTATTTTTTGTATCATCACCTAATCAACATCATCATTCTTCTCATAAAACAAAAACGTGAATCATCATCTTTATTAGCTATCATCATCATCCTTATCATCTCGCGTATAAATCACAACAGCAACCGCAAAAATAAAAATAATAAAAAAAAGGCTGCAGCAAAAACGACACTGTAGCAGCAGCAAGAAAATCAAGGTGTGGCAGTTTTATGGAGAAAAAAAAACCCAGCAGTTTCCGTTACTGTTTTGGCGGTTGGTTATGCTGCAATACACGCTGCAGTAGCAGTGAACAAAGCATTAGATAGCAGCGAACATTTTCAGTTTGAACAAAAATAGAAACTAGTTTGTAGCAACAATGGAATTCGAAGGTTGTTTGTAGTAGTTTGTCTAGGATTTCGTGGTGATGACTGATGTTGGGTGTCGACGAGTAAACAGAAAAGGGTGATGATTAAAATGGTTCGTAGGCGAGGGTGTTTCACGAAAGATATATATATATATATATATATATATATATATATATATATATATATATATATATATATATATATATATATATATATGTATATATATATATATATATATATGTATATATATATATATATATATGTATATATATATATATATATATGTATATATATATATATATATATAAACAGATATAGAAGCTGTAACGACTGCAGTAGCATGTTTCAGTTTTGTTGGTTGTTCGACAAGAAGAAAATACAGAAACCATAAGTATGTAGAAGCAGCTACACTATGGTTTTGATGATAGTTGTGACTGGGTTGTTGAATGAAGTAAAAATAAGAGAGAGAAGAGAGAGGAGAAAGATTAGGGGTGGCGGTTTGGTGGAATTCGAATGGGGAAGAGGGTGATGGGTGGTTCAACAGAGGTCGTGGGTGGCGGTGGTAGAGGCCGAAGGTGGTGGCCAGATGATTGGATCGAATGAAGGAAGAAGGAGTGTTATATGTGTGTGTCTTCTATGCTATGTAAGAATATATATAATATATGTATATATTTCAAATTTGTGAAGAAGTCCTAAAGTAAACACAATAGTAATTCAATTTGCAAAGTAAGTGACAAGATAAAGATACAGTTGGGTTGTTATATGTATCATTCATGATACAGGAAAAGTGAATAATACATTCACTAATTATTAATATAATATGATATTAACTCATATTGAATAAACATGTGATAATTAATCTTGCATATATGTATTTATATATATAAAAGCTAGTTAGTGGTAAGCATAGTATACACCAATATTTAATTGCATTCATGATTGTAATTGATTCGTTGTAGTTGTGCAATGAATAAAGAATGGGTGAATGATATGGAAGTATGTAGGGTAGGGTGAGTAAATTGACGAAGCTGCCCTTTATGGGCTCACATGATTCTTTTATTTTCGATACAGTATGTTGTATAGATATATAGCTGGATTTCATATTTCATCTATGTCAGACAAAATTTTTAATAAAGGGTACAGGGTTATTATTTGGTTAATGGTTTAATCATAGAAAACGATGAAAATAATAATTTAATAATAATAATAATAATAATATGACAGTAAAGCAGCCCTCTTATTTGGATTCTAATTGCTTTATCGTGCTCCGTTTGTTAATTAAAGGTGGATAAAAGTCTTCAGAAAAATCTCATATTTTTAAATTAACTATATTTTTTTTTAATTTTGGTCATTATGGTATTAAATTCGATCATAAATTATTAAATAAAATAACATTAATTATTCTCTCCCAACCCCCAAGTAAAATATAAAAAGTTTTAAAATTTGGCAAGCAACATCTAACTATATTATTAATAAGCCTGAATTTTATAAAACTCATTTTTGAATCACCGTTTATTTTAAAATTACATAATTTTCTTTTTAACTCGTTTATTATCAATCAATATGACAATTGTGCGTTACCGTTGTTTATTAAATTACTTCGAAATAAAAAAATATATATTTAATATACTTTTTATGTAGATATAGATTTATTTGAATTAATAAATTTTATTATCTCTTATATCATTTTCATTTTATAATCTAAGTCATATATTATATCAAACTAAATTTCAAAGTATTATATAGATTTATATATTTAAATATATATGTATTTATTTATTTATATGTACTAGTTCGTGAATCGTCGGAAATGGTCAAAGTTAAATGATTGTATGAAAACAGTTCAAAATTTATAAGACTCAACATTACAATCTTTGCTTATCGTGTCGAAATCATAATAAGATTAAGTTTAAATTTGGTCGGAAATCTCCGGGTCGTCACAAATGCAACGAACGAAGGTGATTGCTTATGTGTCTAGACAATTGAAGATTCACGAACAAAATTATACGACGCATGATTTGGAATTAGGCGCGGTTGTTTTTGCATTAAAGACTTGGAGGCACTACTTATATGGGGTCAAAAGTATTATGTATACCGACCACAAAAGTCTTCAACACATATTTAATCAGAAACAACTGAATATGAGGCAGCGTAGGTGGATTGAATTATTGAATGATTACGACTTTGAGATTCGTTACCACCCGGGGAAGGCAAATGTGGTAGCCGATGCCTTGAGCAGGAAGGACAGAGAACCCATTCGAGTAAAATCTATGAATATAATGATTCATAATAACCTTACTACTCAAATAAAGGAGGCGCAACAAGGAGTTTTAAAAGAGGGAAATTTAAAGGATGAAATACCCAAAGGATCGGAGAAGCATCTTAATATTCGGGAAGACGGAACCCGGTATAGGGCTGAAAGGATTTGGGTACCAAAATTTGGAGATATGAGAGAAATGGTACTTAGAGAAGCTCATAAAACCAGATACTCAATACATCCTGGAACGGGGAAGATGTACAAGGATCTCAAGAAACATTTTTGGTGGCCGGGTATGAAAGCCGATGTTGCTAAATACGTAGGAGAATGTTTGACGTGTTCTAAGGTCAAAGCTGAGCATCAGAAACCATCAGGTCTACTTCAACAACCCGAAATCCCGGAATGGAAATGGGAAAACATTACCATGGATTTCATCACTAAATTGCCAAGGACTGCAAGTGGTTTTGATACTATTTGGGTAATAGTTGATCGTCTCACCAAATCAGCACACTTCCTGCCAATAAGAGAATATGACAAGATGGAGAAGTTAGCACGACTGTATTTGAAGGAAGTCGTCTCCAGACATGGAATACCAATCTCTATTATCTCTGATAGGGATGGCAGATTTATTTCAAGATTCTGGCAGACATTACAGCAAGCATTAGGAACTCGTCTAGACATGAGTACTGCCTATCATCCACAAACTGATGGGCAGAGCGAAAGGAAGATATAAACACTTGAAGACATGCTACGAGAATGTGTTATTGATTTCGGAAACAGTTGGGATCGACATCTACCGTTAGCAGAATTTTCCTACAACAACAGCTACCATTCAAGCATTGAGATGGCGCCGTTTGAAGAACTTTATGGTAGAAAGTGCAGGTCTTCGATTTGTTGGAGTGAAGTGGGGGATAGACAGATTACGGGTCCGGAGATTATACAAGAAACTACCGAGAAGATCATCCAAATTCAACAACGGTTGAAAACCTCCCAAAGTCGACAAAAGAGCTACGCTGACATTAAAAGAAAAGATATAGCATTTGAAATTGGAGAGATGGTCATGCTTAAAGTTGCACCTTGGAAAGTCGTTGTTCGATTTGGTAAACGAGGGAAATTAAATCCAAGGTATATTGGACCATTCAAGATTATTGATCGTGTCGGACCAGTAGCTTACCGACTTGAGTTACCTCAACAACTTGTGGCTGTACATAACACTTTCCACGTCTCGAATTTGAAGAAATGTTTTGCTAAAGAAGATCTCACTATTCCGTTAGATGAAATCTAAATCAACGAAAAACTTCAATTCATCGAAGAACCCGTCGAAATAATGGATCGTGAGGTTAAAAGACTTAAGCAAAACAAGATACCAATTGTTAAGGTTCGATGGAATGCTCGTAGAGGACCCGAGTTCACCTGGGAGCATGAAGATCAGATGAAGAAGAAATACCCGCATCTATTTCCAGAAGATTCGTCAACACCTTCAACAGCTTAAAATTTCGGGACGAAATTTATTTAACGGGTAGGTACTGTAGTGACCCGAATTTTTCCATGTTTATATATATTAATTTAGATTGATATTTACATGATTAAATGTTTCCAACATGTTAAGCAATCAAACTTGTTAAGACTTGATTAATTGAAATATGTTTCATATAGACAATTGACCACCCAAGTTGACCAGTGATGCACGAACGTTAAAACTTGTAAAAACTATACGATGACATATATATGGATATATATATATATATAGTTAACATGATATTATGATAAGTAAACATATCATTAAGTATATTAACAATGAACTATATATGTAAAAACAAGACTACTAACTTAATGATTTTTAAACGAGATATATATGTAACGATTATCGTTGTAAAGACATTTAATGTATATATATCATATTAAGAGATATTCATAAATGATAATATCATGATAATATAATAATTTAAAATATCATTTGATATTATAAACATTGGGTTAACAACATTTAACAAGATCGTTAACCTAAAGGTTTCAAAACAACACTTACATGTAACGACTAACGATGACTTAACGACTCAGTTAAAATGTATATACATGTAGTGTTTTAATATGTATTTATACACTTTTGAAAGACTTCAATACACTTATAAAAATACTTCTACTTAACAAAAATGCTTACAATTACATCCTCGTTCAGTTTCATCAACAATTCTACTCGTATGCACCCGTATTCATACTCGTACAATACACAACTTTTAGATATATGTACTATTGGTATATACACTCTAATGATCAGCTCTTAGAAGCCCATGTGAGTCACCTAACATATGTGGGAACCATCATTTGGCAACTAGCATGAAATATCTCATAAAATTACAAAAATATGAGTAATCATTCATGACTTATTTACATGAAAACAAAATTACATATCCTTTATATCTAATCCATACACCAATGACCAAAAACACCTACAAACACTTTCATTCTTCAATTTTCTTCATCTAATTGATCTCTCTCAAGTTCTATCTTCAAGTTCTAAGTGTTCTTCATATATTCTACAAGTTCTAGTTACATAAAATCAAGAATACTTTCAAGTTTGCTAGCTCACTTCCAATCTTGTAAGGTGATCATCCAACCTCAAGAAATCTTTGTTTCTTACAGTAGGTTATCATTCTAATACAAGGTAATAATCATATTCAAACTTTGGTTCAATTTCTATAACTATAACAATCTTATTTCAAGTGATGATCTTACTTGAACTTGTTTTCGTGTCATGATTCTGAATCAAGAACTTCGAGCTATCCAAGGATCCGTTAAAGCTAGATCCATTTTTCTCTTTTCCAGTAGGTTTATCCAAGGAACTTAAGGTAGTAATGATGTCCATTGAAATGTCCCGTTCTTATTGATTAAAAATGTTCCATATTAATTGATTTCGTTGCGAGGTTTTGACCTCTATATGAGACGTTTTTCAAAGACTGCATTCATTTTAAAACAAACCATAACCTTTATTTCATCAATAAAGGTTTAAAAAGCTTTACTTAGATTATCAAATAATGATAATCTAAAATATCCTGTTTACACACGACCATTACATAATGGTTTACAATACAAATATGTTACAACAAAATAAGTTTCTTGAATGCAGTTTTTACACAATATCATTCAAGCATAGACTCCAAATCTCGTCCTTATTTAAGTATGCGACAGCGGAAGCTCTTAATAATCACCTGAGAATAAACATGCTTAAAACGTCAACAAAAATGTTGGTGAGTTATAGGTTTAACCTATATATATCAAATTATAATAATAGACCACAAGATTTCGTATTTCAATACACATCCCATACATAGAGATAAAAATCATTCATATGGTGAACACCTGGTAACCGACATTAACAAGATGCATATATAAGAATATCCCCATCATTCCGGGACACCCTTCGGATATGATATAAATTTCGAAGTACTAAAGCATCCGGTACTTTGGATGGGGTTTGTTACGCCCAATAGATCTATCTTTAGGATTCGCGTCAATTAGGGTGTCTGTTCCCTAATTCTTAGATTACCAGACTTAATAAAAAGGGGCATATTCGATTTCGATAATTCAACCATATAATGTAGTTTCACGTACTTGTGTCTATTTTGTAAATCATTTATAAAACCTGCATGTATTCTCATCCTAAAAATATTAGATTTTAAAAGTGGGACTATAACTCACTTTCACAGATTTTTACTTCGTCGGGAAGTAAGACTTGACCACTGGTTGATTCACGAACCTATAACAATATATACATATATATCAAAGTATGTTCAAAATATATTTACAACACTTTTAATATATTTTGATGTTTTAAGTTTATTAAGTCAGCTGTCCTCGTTAGTAACCTACAACTAGTTGTCCACAGTTAGATGTACAGAAATAAATCGATAAATATTATCTTGAATCAATCCACGACCCAGTGTATACGTATCTCATTATTGATCACAACTCAAACTATATATATTTTGGAATCAACCTCAACCCTGTATAGCTAACTCCAACATTCACATATAGAGTGTCTATGGTTGTTCCGAAATATATATAGATGTGTCGACATGATAGGTCGAAACATTGTATACGTGTCTATGGTATCTCAAGATTACATAATATACAATACAAGTTGATTAAGTTATGGTTGGAATAGATTTGTTACCAATTTTCACGTAGCTAAAATGAGAAAAATTATCCAATCTTGTTTTACCCATAACTTCTTCATTTTAAATCCGTTTTGAGTGAATCAAATTGCTATGGTTTCATATTGAACTATATTTTATGAATCTAAACAGAAAAAGTATAGGTTTATAGTCAGAAAAATAAGTTACAAGTCATTTTTGTAAAGGTAGTCATTTCAGTCGAAAGAACGACGTCTAGATGACCATTTTAGAAAACATACTTCCACTTTGAGTTTAACCATAATTTTTGGATATAGTTTCATGTTCATAATAAAAATCATTTTCTCAGAATAACAACTTTTAAATCAAAGTTTATCATAGTTTTTAATTAACTAACCCAAAACAGCCCGCGGTGTTACTACGACGGCGTAAATCCGGTTTTACGGTGTTTTTCGTGTTTCCAGGTTTTAAATCATTAAGTTAGAATATCATATATATATAGAAAATGTGTTTAGTTTATTTTAAAAGTCAAGTTAGAAGGATTAACTTTTGTTTGCGAACAAGTTTAGAATTAACTAAACTATGTTCTAGTGATTACAAGTTTAAACCTTCGAATAAGATAGCTTTATATGTATGAATCGAATGATGTTATGAACATCATTACTACCTTAAGTTCCTTGGATAAACCTACTAGAAAAGAGAAAAATGGATCTAGCTTCAATGGATCCTTGGATGGCTCGAAGTTCTTGAAGCAGAATCATGACACGAAAACAAGTTCAAGTAAGATCATCACTTGAAATAAGATTGTTATAGTTATAGAAATTGAACCAAAGTTTGAATATGATTATTACCTTGTATTAGAATGATAACCTACTGTAAGAAAAAAATATTTCTTGAGGTTGGATGATCACCTTACAAGATTGGAAGTGAGCTAGCAAACTTGAAAGTATTCTTGATTTTATGAAACTAGAACTTTTGGAATTTATGAAGAACACTTAGAACTTGAAGATAGAACTTGAGAGAGATCAATTAGATGAAGAAAATTGAAGAATGAAAGTGTTTGTAGGTGTTTTTGGTCGTTGGTGTATGGATTAGATATAAAGGATATGTTATTTTGTTTTCATGTAAATAAGTCATGAATGATTACTCATATTTTTGTAATTTTATGAGATATTTCATGCTAGTTGCCAAATGATGGTTCCCACATGTGTTAGGTGACTCACATGAGCTACTAAGAGCTGATCATTGGAGTGTATATACCAATAGTACATACATCTAAAAGCTGTGTATTGTACGAGTACGAATACGGGTGCATACGAGTAGAATTGTTGATGAAACTGAACGAGGATGTAATTGTAAGCATTTTTGTTAAGTAGAAGTATTTTGATAAGTGTATTGAAGTCTTTCAAAAGTGTATGAATACATATTAAAACACTACATGTATATACATTTTAACTGAGTCGTTAAGTCATCGTTAGTTGTTACATGTAAATGTTGTTTTGAAACCTTTAGGTTAACGATCTTGTTGAATGTTGTTAACCCATTGTTTATTATAACAAATGAGATTTTAAATTGTTATATTATCATGATATTATGATATATAATATATCTCAGTATGATGTATATACAGTTAAATGTCGTTACAACGATAATCGTTACATATATGTCTCGTTTCGAAATCATTAAGTTAGTAGTCTTATTTTTACATATGTATTTCATTGTTAATACACTTAATAATATATTTACTTATCATTTAACATAATTAACCAAGTGTATCAATATCTTAATATGATTCATATGTACCTAGTAAGACGTTGTTATAACGATAATCGTTATATATATCGTTTTCGAGTTTCTTAAATTAATAGTCTCATTTTTATGTATATAACTCATTGTTAAAATACCTAATGAGATACATAATTATAATAAAAACATGTTAACTATATATATAACCATATATATGTCATCGTATAGTTTTTACAAGTTTTAACGTTCGTGAATCACCGGTCAACTTGGGTGGTCAATTGTCTATATGAAACATATTTCAATTAATCAAGTCTTAACAAGTTTGATTGCTTAACATGTTGGAAACATTTAATCATGTAAATATCAATCTCAATTAATATATATAAACATGTAAAATTTCGGGTCACTACATCCATAACATTATTCGATTCATACATATAAAGCTATCTTATTCGAAGGTTTAAACTTGTAATCACTAGAACATAGTTTAGTTAATTCTAAACTTGCTCGCAAACAAAAGTTAATCCTTCTAACTTGACTTTTAAAATCAACTAAAAACATGTTCTATATCTATATGATATGCTAACTTAATGATTTAAAACCTGGAAACACGAAAAACACTGTAAAACCGGATTTACGCCGTCGTAGTAACACCGCGGGCTGTTTTGGGTTAGTTAATTAAAAACTATGATAAACTTTGATTTAAAAGTTGGTATTCTGAGAAAATAATTTTTATTATGAACATGAAACTATATCCAAAAATTATGGTTAAACTCAAAGTGGAAGTATGTTTTCTAAAATGGTCATCTAGACGTCGTTCTTTCGACTGAAATGACTACCTTTACAAAAATGACTTGTAACTTATTTTTCGACTATAAACCTATACTTTTTCTGTTTAGATTCATAAAATAGAGTTCAATATGAAACCATAGCAATTTGATTCACTCAAAACGGATTTAAAATGAAGAAGTTATGGGTAAAACAAGATTGGATAATTTTTCTCATTTTAGCTACGTGAAAATTGGTAACAAATCTATTCCAACCATAACTTAATCAACTTGTATTGTATATTATGTAATCTTGAGATACCATAGACACGTATACAATGTTTCGACATATCATGTCGACACATCTATATATATTTCGGAACAATCATAGACACTCTATATGTGAATGTTGGAGTTAGCTATACAGGGTTGAGGTTGATTCCAAAATATATATAGTTTGAGTTGTGATCAATACTGAGATACGTATACACTGGGTCGTGGATTGATTCAAGATAATATTTATCGATTTATTTCTGTACATCTAACTGTGGACAACTAGTTGTAGGTTACTAACGAGGACAGCTGACTTAATAAACTTAAAACATCAAAATATATTAAAAGTGTTGTAAATATATTTTGAACATACTTTGATATATATGTATATATTGTTATAGGTTCGTGAATCAACCAGTGGCCAAGTCTTACTTCCCGACGAAGTAAAAATCTATGAAAGTGAGTTATAGTCCCACTTTTAAAATCTAATATTTTTGGGATGAGAATACATGCAGGTTTTATAAATGATTTACAAAATAGACACAAGTATGTGAAACTACATTCTATGGTTGAATTATCGAAATCGAATATGCCCCTTTTTATTAAGTCTGGTAATCTAAGAATTAGGGAACAGACACCCTAATTGACGCGAATCCTAAAGATAGATCTATTGGGCCTAACAAACCCCATCCAAAGTACCGGATGCTTTAGTACTTCGAAATTTATATCATATCCGAAGGGTGTCCCGGAATGATGGGGATATTCTTATATATGCATCTTGTTAATGCCGGTTACCAGGTGTTCACCATATGAATGATTTTTATCTCTATGTATGGGATGTGTATTGAAATATGAAATCTTGTGGTCTATTATTATGATTTGATATATATAGGTTAAACCTATAACTCACCAACATTTTTGTTGACGTTTTAAGCATGTTTATTCTCAGGTGATTATTAAGAGCTTCTGCTGTCACATACTTAAATAAGGACGAGATTTGGAGTCCATGCTTGTATGATATTGTGTAAAAACTGCATTCAAGAAACTTATTTTGTTGTAACATATTTGTATTGTAAACCATTATGTAATGGTCGTGTGTAAACAGGATATTTTAGATTATCATTATTTGATAATCTACGTAAAGCTTTTTAAACCTTTATTGATGAAATAAAGGTTATGGTTTGTTTTAAAATGAATGCAGTCTTTGAAAAACGTCTCATATAGAGGTCAAAACCTCGCAAAGAAATCAATTAATATGGAACGTTTTTAATCAATAAGAACGGGACATTTCACCTTGTGCGTTAAAGCAGTCGGAGGTTTTGCTATACAGAGAAATCTTGAATGAACCTTCTATAGTAACCTACCAATCCTAGAAACTGACGAATCTGAGTAGGAGTTTTCGGAATTTCCCACTTTTCAATCGCCTCAATCTTAGCAGGATCAACTTGTATTCCCTGTTTACTAACAATATGTCCAAGGAATTGAACTTCTCTTAACCAAAAAGCACACTTAGAGAACTTAGCGTACAATTCTTCTTTCCTCAATAGATCAAGCACTAACCTCAAATGTTCTTCGTGCTCTTCATCATTCTTAGAATAAATAAGGATGTCGTCGATGAAAACAATAATGAATTTGTCTAGATAGGGTCTACACACACGGTTCATGAGGTCCATGAACACAGTAGGTGCATTTGTCAATCCGAATGGCATAACAAGAAATTCAAAGTGACCGTAACGGGTGCGAAAAGCAGTTTTCGAAACATCAGATTCTTTAACACGCAACTGATGATAGCCGGAACGAAGATTGATTTTAGAATAAACAGATGAACCCTGAAGTTGATCGAACAGATCATCAATTCTCAGAAGAGGATAACGGTTTTTAACAGTAAGCTTGTTCAATTCACGATAATCAATGCATAAACGAAAGGAACCATCTTTCTTCTTAACAAACAGAATAGGTGCTCTCCAATGGGACGAACTAGGACGAATAAAGCCTTTGTCTAACAACTCATGGAGTTGACTCGACAATTCTTGAAGTTCGGAAGGCGCAAGACGATAAGGAGCACGTGCTACAGGAGCAGCACCAGGAACAAGATCAATTTGAAATTCTACCGCGCATTGCGGCGGAAGGCCAGGTAAATCCTCAGGAAAGTCTCTAACGATATGAACATCATCAACGCTCTTATCTTCTCTACCAGAATCAATAACATGGGCTAGAATAGCATGACAGCCTTTGCGAAGATGTTTATGTACTTTCAAACAACTAATGAGGTTTAACTGTCTGCATTTCTTATCTCCAAAAACCATCAGCAGCTCTCCAACCACATTAGTAATACGAATAGCATTATCATAACACACAATCTCAGCACGATTCGCAGACAACCAATCCATACCAATAACAATGTCAAAACTGCCTAGGTCAATCGGTATCAAATCTACCTCAAAATCTCTACCAGCCAAAATAATGTTACATTTACGATGCACAGTCTTAGCAGTAAGCACTTTACCATTAGCTATTTCAACAACATAAGTATTGTCTAAAGGAGTTAACGGTGTTTTAATTTTTGGACTTAATTTACTCGACACAAAACTCAAATCAGCCCCAGAATCAAATAGCACATAAACTGATAAATCATTGACCGAGAATGTACCCGTAACAAGTTTAGGATCTTCCTCAGCATCCTTGGCGTTAATGTTGAACGCTCTACCACGTGCAGTCTCAGTAGTCTTCTTGTTTAGACAGGCATCATGAAAATGCCCCGGCTTCCCACATTCATAACAAACTCTTTGATTACCGCCATTCCTCTGCTTCCCATTACCATTACCATTCCTACCATTGTTACCAGCATTATTATTATTACTACCTGTAGCAGGAGTAGCAGAACCCGGCAGAAGCACCGTACAATCTTTAGCAATGTGTCCCTGCTTGGAACACCTCTTACAAGTCACCGTACAATAACCCACATGAGCCTTATAACAACGAGGACAAACACGCTGATTACGGTTATTAGCACCAGAAGTATCTTGTTTCTTCTGCTGACCTTGGTTTTGATTGCGGTTGTTATCCCACTTTTTTTTCCCATTATCAGCCTTCTTAACAACTTCCTCACTGGCCTCGGTCACAGCAGTCTTACTTCTCCTCAAAACCTTATCATTCAGTTTATGGGCCATAGACATAGCAGCGTCCATAGTCTGGGGTTCACTAGACTCAACCCCATGCTCAATTTTCTTCGATAACCCATCAATGTAAGCTTCAATCTTGCGGTCCTCATCCGCATAAGCATTAGGACATAACAAAGTCAACTCAAGAACCTCTGTTCATAGGCATCTAACTCGGTGCCCTTCATTTTCAAATTCTTAAGTTCCACCTCTAATTTCTTAAGCTCACCCGGGACGATAACGGGTGATCAATCTTTCCTTGAAATTATTCCAGGTTAAACCATAGGCCACATCATTACCCAAGCTACTAACAAAGTTGTTCCACTAGGTCAATGCACTATCCTTGAGAGTGCAGCTAGCAAAACTTACCTTTTCCTCCTCTCGGACTCGGCTAACCCTGAAAATAGACTCAATCTTCTCGAACCAACGAGTAAGTCCTATAGGTCCCTCCGTACCACTAAATTCTTGTGGACGACTGGCCATAAACGTTTTGTGGGAGCATCCCACCTGGTTGTTGTTGTTGTTCGCATTAGCATTAACATTAGCATTTGCTGCCATAGCAGCAGTTATCCCTTCGGAGATCAGGCGTTGCATACGGGCTTCGGTGGACTCTCTAGGAGGCATGATCTTCAAAACAGAATAACACAATGCGTTTTGGGACCACAAGCAACGCGTTTAGTACTAACGGTTGTGTCATAAAGGAATAGATCGAACACGAAAAGATTAACCATGAAAATAATAGTCAATGAACACTATGAGTAATAACATGATAGTTATGATAGTTATAGAAATAGCCATCACATGCATACATACTTTATGATAAAAATCATACAACATATATAGCACCTAACATACATGAACTTATATTACGCATAATATAACATGCCAAGAGTCACAACATCATGAATAAAATATGATAATGATAATAGATGTCATAAAAATAACCATCCATACATAATGAAAAATATCCCATAACAAAAACCTTAATAAAATCATCGGAAAAATGCCGTACATAACCTAAGAATGTATGTATAAAGGGACATTAAGTCTTATGAAATATAAAATCAATCATGAATCATCATATCACATCTGCTTAGAGCGGGTGTGATAAGCTGGGCCGGTATGAGTCTCGGCAGGAGTCTCATACTTCCGCAACTTTCCTTTCACTTCTTCCAGCTCTGTCTTCAAACCACGAACTATGCTCTCAAGAGCCTCGAACTTAGCGTTCACTTCCCGGTCTCGCTTTCGGTTCTCAAACTTGACATTATGCTTGAAAATGACAAACGTACCCATATCGGCACGAATGTCGTCCATCACCTCGTTATGTGGCAAGGTACGCATACAATCACTATGAGCATTAATACGTGTCTTGTCGGTGTAAGCCCTGTTCATGTGAGTAATGGTGGAAAAGTAGTAGTGAACAGGATCATCGATCAAAGGTTGATCAGCACGGCTTCTAGCAGCAGACGAAGGAGCAGGAGCAGGAACGGAGTTATTGCTCGAAGTCGACATCTCCAAACAGTAAAACCATAAACCACATAGCAAATAGAAATAAATGCTTAGGATATAACTCAAATGAAATGAAATGCATAATAATGCTATAGCAAAAGGGTCAGGCTGTAGACTAGACTCTAATGCACCCTAAAAACCACGGGTTGACCACATTACGACTGCCTAGTTCCCTACAACCAATGCTTTGATACCACATGTGACGACCCCGTCAAAACACTTAACGGTTCTGTCAGTTGGTCCCATAGCTTGATCGGACTTAAATGAATTAAATAAACAATATTGCATTCTTTTATTTCAAAAGTTTCCCAAAAAGGAAACATACCAAAATATGTAGTTTAAAAATAACTCAACATGTTAATAATCAAAGTTGACACAAAACATGGTCAACAAACCCACAAGTTTAAATTATCCAAAAACAGAATGCAAGCTTAAGTTTCATAATTGTTTCATTAAAATCTGTCCAAATGCATGCAGACTCTTATAAACACAGCGGAAGCATCACATAAACTCAAGTACCTGTGAAAACATGCGAGTAAACTGTCAACACAAAGGTTGAGTGAATTATAGGTTTAAATAAGTAAATAAACTTTAGACCACAAGATTTAAAATGTTAGAAAACATTAAACATTATTCCATTAACAATGAGCCACCTGGTAACCACTTAACCCTTTATTTACCCTTGCCAACACAATAAAATAATATACACCGGACGGTGTATCTACAATAAAATGCGAAGTACTAAACATTCCGATTATAAATTGCTAGCGCCACTAGCTCGAAATGGGGTTGTCAAACCCGATAGATCTATCCGTAGGATTCGCGTTCACCGGTAGAAACCAATGATTACAGTTACCAGACTAGGGTATATTTTTGTCCAACTCACAATGAATAATTTAAATTTAATTGTCACGTGTGTCTAAACGTAAAATAAAATGCATGTAATCACATCCCAAAAATATACTTTGAAAAGTATGTAAAAACGGGACTATAACTCACCTTAATAGCAAATGAAGAAACCACACAAATAAGCGAACAGCAAATGGAGTATAGTGATCAGGAATGATCACAACGCCGACCTATAAATAAAGCAGGTCGATATAACTAACTAACTTAGGTCAAGTCTTACTATGATAGCTATTGTACATGTTGCAAGTAGACATAGAACAATACTCAGCATGCATCGGTTTGATCGTAACAGCGTACGGACACACACTTTCTATTTTTAGAAAGTTTCTATTTTTAGCAGGTTTCCATTTTTGGAAAATTTCTATTTTTGGAAAGTTTCTATTTTATGAAAGTTTCTATTTTAGGAAAGTTTCTATTTTAGGAAAGTTTCCAATTTTAGAAAGTTTCCATATTTAGAAAGTTTCTATTTTTAGAAAGTTTTTAAGTTAGGAAAGTTTCCATAATTAGAAAGTCAACAAAAGTCAACTGAAAGTCAAAGTCAACCGAAAGTCAACTCAAAAGTCAACCTTGGTCAAACATAGTCAACATTAATTTTAAAAGTGTAAGTTGTAATAATAATGTAAGTTATAATGTTAATTAAAGTTAAATATTTATAATTATGTCATAACGTAAGTTTAATTAAATTAAAATGAATTATTAAAGTTAACATAAGTTTAAATGATATAATTAATATAACATAAGTATTTAATTAATTAATTAAATATTAGTCATAACATAAGTATTATTAATTAATAACAAATTTTAAATCATATCATAAGTATTATTAATTAATAATGAATTGTTAATCATATCATAAGTTTCTAATTATAATTATTAAATCATAAGTATTTAATAATTAAATCATAATTAAATAATAATTAAGTCTTAAAATAATTAAATAATTATTTAATCCTTATTATAAGTCTTATAATAATATTCTCATAATATAAGTTTAATACTTATCATAAGTATTTTTCATTAATAATAAAAGTATTATTAATCATAAGTTTAATTAAAATGTTAATTAAATCATAAGTAATTAAATAATAATATAATAAATATATATCATAACTCTTAAATTATATAATTACTTTTTATATCATAAGTAATTAATTAATAATGAAAATCATTATTTTTATCATAAGTTTTAATAATTAACCATAAGTTTTAATTCAAAAGTTCATCGGGTCGTATCTTGAGCCCCGGGTGTCGGTTTTCGGCGAGCCTTACATATATCTCCGACTAATCAAACCACTCGACACAGTGGTGCACTCAAGAACACACCAAGAACAGTCCACAAGTCGTGATGATCATACATTACACCACTTGGAACTTCAATTCATTCAAAAACGTGTTTTAGTCATAACGGGTGATCCGTGACTCGGATTTAGATGACCCGAACATGAATGTTCATCCCATCTTCAATACTAACACACTAATACACCCTAAAGACTCTAAAAGTGGTCACAAAGTCAGACCAAACCTGGTTCATATCAATTTCACATTTCAATCTTAACAAAATACCATTTTGATCATATATAGGGCTCCGGGAATCGAAATGACATGAATTCGGAGTCTAAAATTAATGTCTTGATGAGAGGAACTCATCTAACTACTTTATTTTCACTTTTATAACAGTTATATAACCATAAATGAATGAAAAGCTGCTGTCCCAATCAAATCAAACCGAAAACATATGTATTTGAGCAATTCTACGCATACAATCATCATAACAACAACATGTAACTAACATACTATCAAAATAAGCATCAAAAATAGAAAAGTAATGAAAAATTAAAAGTTCTAGGGTTAGGGTTTATACCCTAATCGAGAAACAATTGATAGAATCATGTAGAGGATGATTAGTAGAACGCGTTGGTGTTAATTATTTCTTGATCCAAGCCTTGATTGAATGATGATGATGATGGTTTGTGTGGGGTTGGCGACGGAAAATGGGAGAAGAAAAGAGGGAGAGGGCAAACTAGGTTTTGGAATTTTTGGTGAAATGTAAAATAATTACAAAGTGAAAAATCAAGGGAGTATTACTCCCTCCCATTGATTCGGCCGATGGGTTGAGTGGGGTGGGTCCCACTTGGCCCATTTTTGTTAAATGTGGATTTACTAGTGGTCCGAATGCCCGAACGAAACGCGAAACACGAAAAACACATACGGAGAGATAACAAATACGCGACGAAAAATAAATACTATATATAATCATATGATATAAAAATACCATATTTAAAATAATTAGGACTTAAAAATCCTAAAAGCTCGACCGTTAGTTTGAAAACCGAAAAGACTCGCCGGATAGAAAATCCGCGACACGTAGAAACGTATAACTTAAAATATAAATACAAATATTTACATAACAAACAATAATATATATATATATATATATATATATATATATATATATATATATATATATATATATATATATATATATATATATATATATATATATATATATATATATATATATATATATATATTACAAAAATAATAATATAAGTCATAGAAATGACGTGGCACAAATAACAGTTAACGGTCGTTAAATAATTAACGGTAAAAGATAACGAAAAAAGTAGGGTCGTGACATATAGCGTTCAAGTGAACCATTTGACTTCATTTTGTGCCTGAAAATCCACATACTATGAATAATATGCATGTTAGAGGTCTGCGGGACAAGTACTCAAGTATTATTATCCATTAAGGCTTTGTATTCATCGGTCATGGCCATATTCCAATTTGGATCAGAAAGGGCGTCATTAGGTGAGCGAGGAATATGAGATATTGATGTGAGAGAGGAAAGGTTAAAGGGCACTTTTGGTTTATGTGTATCAGTCATGTTACGAGTCGTGATGGTACGAACAGGTGGTTCTACGAGAGGAACAGGTGGTGCTGTTGGAGATGTATTAGTAGAGGATTCATGTGGCTCCTGTGAGGTAGACGATATAGTAGTAGGAGAAGACATGGGAAATTGAGGTGGTGACGAAAGTGTTGGAGAATTCAAGTGTTCAGATTGGTCAGGAGAAGTGGACATATCAAGTGGTAGGCCAACAGGAGAAACGGGCTGTTGAGGGGAATTTAGGTCGAAAGTAATAGAAGGAGATGTGGGTTGCGGAATACTTTGAGAATGACTAGTTGGGCCGAATGTTGGGCTTGTGTTTGATGGAGTATTAGCTGCTAGGTGTTGGTCAGTATAGAAGGAATGGTGTGTAGTATCGGTTAGAAGTTCATATTTAGGTGGTGTCGAGATAGAAGTGACAGCGAACGAAAAGGTAGTTTCAAAGATAACATGTCGGGAGATGATAAATTTTTGGAAGAGGATCATAACATTTATATCCCCGATGATTGGGTGGATAGCCTAGAAACACACCTGGGACATATCGTGGTTGTAATTTATTAATAGTTTGAGAAGGTAGAAGTGGATAACATAAACAATCGAATGTACGTAGATGAGAATATGATGGGGTACGATTGTATAGACATTGAGTTGGAGAACGGAAGTTGAGTAATTTTGTGTGTAAGATGTTAAGTAAGTAGGTTGCCATTTGGAGGGCGTGAGGCCAAAAAGATAGTGGAAGAGAGGCGTGATGAAAGGACCCGTTCATATACATTATAAACGATTCACAATAGTTGATTACATCGCGAGGTATTTGACCTCTATATGATACATTTTACAAACATTGCATTAGTTTTTAAAAGACATACTTTCTTTACAACGAAAATTGACGGTATGCACACCATTTCATAATACATCCAACTATAATTGACTTAATAATAATCTTGAGGAACTCAACGAATCGAATGCAACATCTTTCAAAATATGCCATGAATGACTCCAAGTAATATCCTTAAAATGAGCTAATGCACAGCGGAAGATTTCTTTAATACCGGAGAATAAACATGCTTTAAAGTGTCAACCAAAAGGTTGGTGAGTTCATAGGTTTATCATAACAATCATTTCAATATATTAATAGACCACAAGATTTCCGTTATAAATATATGTACACTCGCAAGTGTATAAAAGTATTCTATAAGTTGTAGGCACCCGGTAACAAGTCTTAACGTTCATGTTTTACCCTCTGAAGTACACCAGATCAGGTGTGTTTAAAATAACCTCGAAGTACTAAAGCATCCCATAGTCAGGATGGGGTTTGTCAGGCCCAATAGATCTATCTTTAGGATTCGCGCCTACCGTACATAGACAAGTAGTTTAATGTTACCAAGCTAAGGGTATATTTCTAGTTTAATCCCACATAGAATTAGTTTTAGTACTTGTGCCTATTTCGTAAAACATTTATAAAACAGCGCATGTATTCTCAGCCCAAAAATATATATAAAAAGCGAGTAATGAAACTCACCATACTGTATTTCGTAGTAAAAATACATATAACGTCATTTAACAAGTGCAAGGTTGGCCTCGGATTCACGAACCTATATTAATTATATATATTTATATGTTGGTCAATATTTGTCTAACAATTTTTGGTCACCACAATCCTAATGCTCGAGACTAATATGCAAAAGTCAACAAAAGTCAACGTGACCTAAAATGACTTCTAAAATTTATACGTGTTTATTATATAACTTAACTATATTCGTTTTATATGTTTAAATATATTTATTAGATTTTATAATAATAAAAGTCATTTATTAATAAAAATTTATATTAACGTTTATATATGATAAAATATACTTTTATATATCTTAAGTAGTAAAATTTATAAAGTTCACTTAATATCTTAAAACTCTAGTGGTAAGTATTATTAATGTAATTATATTACGCGTGGTGAAAAATATCTTTGTATTCCCTATTTATTTGATAAAATAATATTGATCATAATAATAATAAGTAAAAGTTGTATTATTTCGTAATAATAATTATTATTATTCTATAAAAAAATACAATATTTATATTTACTAAAAATGTTATTATGATAAAATGATAATACTAACATAATAGTAATAATGATATTTTATAATAACAATGATATTTCTATTAAAATAATAACGACGATAGTAATAATGATCATTTTAACAATAATACTAAAATTCAGTTTACTATAACTTCAAATCCGTTCATCGAAACCATTCGATATCTAAATGAAAAGTTCTTAATTTTTCGCTAGCTTTCCAATGACATGCATATCATATACCCTATCTCAGTAGCATATGTATCTAATTCAGGATTCAACAAACCTATCTAAGGACAATATCGAATGTACAAGCATGCATAATCCTATATACTCGAGCACTAGTCAGGGATACACTATTGATATATAAAAGTTAAGTTATGAGTGCTCACGTATCAATATTGAGATTCAATATTGCAGGAAAGTACGTAGACGCAACGGAGATGATAAACACTCGATTGACCTCACGAGCATACCCATGAACCATACCCATCACCTCCATAGCTATAACCCATAATTTTCTTAGCTTCGAATCATTCAAAAAACTATTTTGAAATCACTCCGTCGTAATATTTTATGTATACTAATAATATCTTGAAATAATATAGAGCAAATATATATATATATATATATATATATATATATATATATATATATATATATATATATATATATATATGTAAATCGATTGAGAGAGTTTAGAGAAATATATTTTCAAATTTCTATGAAATAATGAAACCTATTGAATTCTAATTATAATAGATTTTTGAATTATTAAAGTGAATTATTAAAGTATGAATTATTAAAGTGATTTATTAAAGTTAAAGTAAAGTAAAAGTAAAGTAAAGGTAAAGTTAAAGTATAGTAAAAGTATAAAAACTATGTATGTATAATACGTGTATAAATATATATAATATTAATTTAAATCATTATATATATTTAATAAAATAAAATATAAATATCGTTATATTTATTATACTGGTTAAGTAATGAGTTGTCAAAAGTGATTCTAGATATTTATAAAAGTTATATACGTTTTAATAATAAAGTTCTTTTTAAACTGAAAACGTTTTTGTACGTTTGAAAATAGATTAATAGAATATTATGAAAACCAATTCTCCACTAGCTTTTGTCTAACTTTCGTAAATGACACTTTTTATTTTTATTTATAAATAGCTTTACAAATTATTCCAAATATCGTTAAGAGGAATAGATTTCTCAAATCATAGTGGACCTCTCAACAGAGACTTGTAATCATAATTCAATGTTTCTGATAATTCAATCATTTAATATAAATTTTTTTTAATTTCGTCGATAATCATATTGAAACAAATACGTTCATATAAAGCATTATACTTTTAAATACTTTATTGACATTTTCAATTTATAACATATACACATATACATACATATTCATATATGTTCATTTAATGGTTCGTGAATCATTGGAATTTGGTCGAGGTTTAAATGAATGTATAAACATAGTTTAAAATCCTTGAGATTTAACTTAACAAACATTGCTTATCGTGTCAGAATAATATAAAGATAAAGTTTAAATTTAGTCGGAAATTTCCGGGTCGTCACAGTACCTACCCGTTAAAGAAATTTCGTCCCCGAAATTTGATAGAAGTCGTTATGGCTAACAATGAGAATGTTATTATGACGATTATGAAGTTTTATCATGTCTAAGAAGTATAGATAAAATAATTCGATTACTCAAAGTGTATGAGGGAAGTTATCGTAAATGAAGGAAATAAGATTATAGTGATTCGTCATATCTTTTGACGTCATCACAATTGATCTCCGAATTTAAAGAAAATCTTTGTAATCTATTTTGGATTTGATGCTTCGGTGATTAAGGAGATTATGATTCTCTTCGAATTAATACGATAATCCATCTTGATTTCTCTGTCGGGTATTTCACTATAAATCCACCTCCTTCGTTTCCTTACAACTCACACCTTCTATTCTTTCTCCCTCAACTCATATTTTAAAGTATTTGTCAATATGCTTCATCCAGTACTGATTCTCGATATACTCCTCACTTTCATATCTTTCGTTCTTCTTTTTCATCTGCCTCCGGAAGAATCTATTTACTTCTACTATACTCTCGGTTTTATAGTGTTTTTAGTTCTTCTGTGTCTTTATATTCCTATATGCATCGATATATACGGTTTATAATTTTTGGGTGGTTGTTGGGTTTTATATCTTCCCTTATATTTCAAAGCCCCTGCTTTTGTCTTCTATAATCATTGACATCCAAGTTAATGCTCCCTTCTATTTGATGCGATTTATACTCCAATTTCTATTTTGGAGTTTTGTCCTTTCGTTTCTTCTTCTTGCGATTAAGCAAAGTTTGTAATGGTCCAGTATTCGCAGATATGAATTTCAGAATGAACATAGTTAATATTCTAAGAAGGAAATGGTAATGGCACGATCTTGATTTGTTAATTTACCAGAATACCCTGAAAAGACCGAATCATCAAGAAAATATATTCTTGATATTTTTAGAGATTAAATAGAATACAAGAGTCGTGTAACATGGAACATGATGACGGCATGGTCTGTGAATCGTCATGTCTCATTAGAAACTCAGCATGACTTACTGTAATATAATCACGTTGATCAAGTGTCATTATATTATACTAACTCATGCTTCAGTTCCCAACACTACATCAAAACATTCATAATTTAAACTCGAAAGTTTATAGAATATAGAAACTAATAGTTTCTTATATGATGTAACACTAATAGCGCAAAGAGATAAATGACTTCAGATAAGATTAGTTGTGAAAATATCTTCAGAAATATCGCGGATATTTATAATGAAAGATATGATAATATCTTATAATTTCTAATATTGATGGATGATGATGAAGAATTGTCTGTAAAGGTTTAGAATAAAGAGTAAGGTATTCGTTAATGACTTTAGCAGGCACTGAATCATTTGGATTCTTTGAAGGCAGATTTAGTCTTTGTGATTTGTCCACATCCTCCTTCATAGTCTGTTCAATCCATTTTCCAGTTCCAAACCTTCTCTTTTTCTCAGCTTTACCACCTTACTATTCTTTGTCATCAAACTTTTTACTGTTAAGATCGTTTACAGTTTTTGATGCTTCGTCAGCATTTCAAGAACTAGTTTGCAGTTCAAAATATTTTTCAGAACTTCACATTCAAAGTATGTGAGTCCAGGAGATAGACGTTTTACGTACACATATAACTGTTGGCGTAGACATGCTGCGAGATTTCAAAATACTGGTTACTGATTTCTGATGATTCGTATGACAATTCTCGTTACAAGATGCGAATAAGTAAATGATGTGATTTCAATAAATATAATGATTTTTCGAAAAGTCAAAGATAATTGAAGTGGTTGGAAAGTTTATTGCTAAGGTGGCGAGATATGAAAGGTCCCCAGTAATGATGACGAAAGGGCAACATATCTATCGAGGTTATAATAAGACTAGTCCGACTAAAAAGTCGAAGTTGACTTGCTGGAGCTGTGACAAAACTGTCTACTTTGAAAAGGAATTGAGAAGTCATTTTAGCTAATAAATGCCAAAGGGTCTGGCACGGATACGCGTCGAACTATAACTTTGGCTTCGAGAGCTTTTTAGGTACATAAATGTGGGTAATATGTGGTTGGATCATCATCTCGATTGTTCATTGTTTGAAGTGTCTTCGAAAACTTCGGAGAGTTTGAACACAGTTTGTAATCGTTAATATACATATGATGTTCTAACACGGTTTTGAAGTCAAAGTATAGCTTTGAAAGATGTAGGAATCTAAGAGTGATGTCTTCTGTTAAATCATGACTTGGATTTTGATTTGTCAAAATCAGAATGCGTAATCAAATTTGGGTGAGAATGGTTGTTTTGATTTCTATACAAGAATGTATATTGTTGTGATATTTTGGTAGTATAGTTGATGATTTGCTTAATCAGATTCGAAAAATGTAATATATTAATTGTGAATTTATATATCTCTCGGGTATTACCTACCCGTTAAAAAAAAAATTCACAATTAATATTTTGTACAATAGAATTTTATTACAGTCTTTATGAAAATATATATGTGCATATTTTCTTCAGATGTAACATAGATTTAATGAGTTAATATTAAATTAAACTCATTTGATTTACGGTTGAAACTAGAACTGAATAATCCCTAAAGACTTTAGAAATTACATAACTTTTACAGAGTATTTATTCAATAAAATTGAAATTATGAATTAATACTTCGTTATTTGTTGGTGTTTGTAACCCTTGCACCATATTCTCTAAAGCCACTACTCGAGCGCGAAGCTCGTTGACTTCTTCTATTACACCGGGGTGATTGTCGGTTCGGACGAGCGGATAAATAAAATCTAGAATTTGATGTAGTATATAATCGTGACGAGATACTCTGAAAATGAGAGAGAAAATGGTGTTTCGGACCGGTTCGCCGGTAAGTGTTTCAGGTTCATCGCCAAGAGGGCAATGTGGTGGATGGAAGGGATCACCTTCTTCTTGTCTCCAATTATTGAGGAGGCTACGAACCTATCCCCAATTCATTCATAATAGATGATGGCTAATTGGTTGATCCATTCTGGTCACACTGCTTTCGAAGCTTGAGTGGGATTCCATATCGGAATTCGAGGGACTTGAACTAATGACGAATTCCATTTCGTTCGATTGAATAAAGAATTTTTTGATATGAAATGATTTTTCGGCTATCGGGTGGTATTCTAATTACATAGAATATCTATATATATAGCGCAAAAGATTTCGTAGATTACGGAGGAAATTACGGGATATGTCAGGCAAAGTTTACAGTAACAGATACGCTAAGATATGAATTTTGTCTATACACTATTCATGCAATCAATGCAGTAAGACGTGTCTAGACTAAGAATTATAAGCAGGCAATTTCCGACAAAAATGATAAGCAAAACTTTTGACATGCAGACACGGTCGAAGTCCAGGCTCATTAATGCATCCTAACGACTATCAGTTAGACACACTAATGCAGACCTGGTTCGCTAAGACCACCGCTCTGATACCAACTGAAAGGACCCGTTCATATACATTATAAACGATTCATAATAGTTGATTACATCGCGAGGTATTTGACCTCTATATGATACATTTTACAAACATTGCATTCGTTTTTAAAAGACATACTTTCTTTACAACGAAAATTGACGGTATGCACACCATTTCATAATACATCCAACTATAATTGACTTAATAATAATCTTGAGGAACTCAACGAATCGAATGCAACATCTTTCAAAATATGCCATGAATGACTCCAAGTAATATCCTTAAAATGAGCTAATGCACAGCGGAAGATTTCTTTAATACCTGAGAATAAACATGCTTTAAAGTGTCAACCAAAAGGTTGGTGAGTTCATAGGTTTATCATAACAATCATTTCAATATATTAATAGACCACAAGATTTCCGTTTATAAATATATGTACACTCGCAAGTGTATAAAAGTATTCTATAAGTTGTAGGCACCCGGTAACAAGCCTTAACGTTCATGTTTTACCCTCTGAAGTACACCAGATCAGGTGTGTTTAAAATAACCTCGAAGTACTAAAGCATCCCATAGTCAGGATGGGGTTTGTCAGGCCCAATAGATCTATCTTTATGATTCGCGCCTACCGTACATAGACAAGTAGTTTAATGTTACCAAGCTAAGGGTATATTTCTAGTTTAAACCCACATAGAATTAGTTTTAGTACTTGTGCCTATTTCGTAAAACATTTATAAAACAGCGCATGTATTCTCAGCCCAAAAATATATATAAAAAGGGAGTAATGAAACTCACAATACTGTATTTCGTAGTAAAAATACATATAACGTCATTTAACAAGTGCAAGGTTGGCCTCGGATTCACGAACCTATATTAATTATATATATTTATATGTTGGTCAATATTTGTCTAACAATTTTTGGTCACCACAATCCTAATGCTCGAGACTAATATGCAAAAGTCAACAAAAGTCAACGTGACCCAAAATGACTTCTAAAATTTATACGTGTTTATTATATAACTTAACTATATTCGTTTTATATGTTTAAATATAATTATTAGATTTTATAATAATAAAAGTCATTTATTAATAAAAATTTATATTAACGTTTATATATGATAAAATATACTTTTATATATCTTAAGTAGTAAAATTTATAAAGTTCACTTAATATCTTAAAACTCTAGTGGTAAGTATTATTAATGTAATTATATTACGCGTGGTGAAAAATATCTTTGTATTCCCTATTTATTTGATAAAATAATATTGATCATAATAATAATAAGTAAAAGTTGTATTATTTCGTAATAATAATTATTATTATTCTATAAAAAAATACAATATTTATATTTACTAAAAATGTTATTATGATAAAATGATAATACTAACATAATAGTAATAATGATATTTTATAATAACAATGATATTTCTATTAAAATAATAACGACGATAGTAATAATAATCATTTTAACAATAATACTAAAATTCAGTTGACTATAACTTCAAATCCGTTCATCGAAACCATTCGATATCTAAATGAAAAGTTCTTAATTTTTCGCTAGCTTTCCAATGACATGTATATCATATACCCTATCTCAGTAGCATATGTATCTAATTCAGGATTCAACAAACCTATCTAAGGACAATATCGAATGTACAAGCATGCATAATCCTATATACTCGAGCACTAGTCAGGGATACACTATTGATATATAAAAGTTAAGTTATGAGTGCTCACGTATCAATATTGAGATTCAATATTGCAGGAAAGTACGTAGGCGCAACGGAGATGATAAACACTCGATTGACCTCACGAGCATACCCATGAACCATACCCATCACCTCCATAGCTATAAACCATAATTTTATTAGCTTCGAATCATTCAAAAAACTATTTTGAAATCACTCCGTCGTAATATTTTATGTATACTAATAATATCTTGAAATAATATAGAGCAAATATATATATATATATATATATATATATATATATATATATATATATATATATATATATATATATATATATATATATATATGTATATATATATATATATATATATATGTATATATATATATATATATATATATATATATATATCGATTGAGAGAGTTTAGAGAAATATATTTTCAAGTTTCTATGAAATAATGAAAACTATTGAATTCTATTTATAATTGATTTTTGAATTATTAAAGTGAATTATTAAAGTATGAATTATTAAAGTGAATTATTAAAGTATGAATTATTAAAGTGAATTATTAAAGTTAAAGTAAAGTAAAAGTAAAGTAAAGGTAAAGTTAAAGTATAGTAAAAGTATAAAAACTATGTATGTATAATACGTGTATAAATATATATAATATTAATTTAAATCGTTATATATATTTAATAAAATAAAATATAAATATCGTTATATTTAAAATACTGGTTAAGTAATGAGTTGTCAAAAGTGATTCTAGATATTTATAAAAGTTATATACGTTTTAATAATAAAGTTCTTTTTAAACTAAAAACGTTTTTGTACGTTTGAAAATAGATTAATAGAATATTATGGAAACCAATTCTCCACTAGCTTTTGTCTAACTTTCGTAAATGACACTTTTTATTTTTATTTATAAATAGCTTTACAAATTATTCCAAATATCGTTAAGAGGAATAGATTTCTCAAATCATAGTGGACCTCTCAACAGAGACTTGTAATCATAATTCAATGTTTCTGATAATTCAATCATTTAATATATTTTTTTTAATTTCGTCGATAATCATATTGAAACAAATACGTTCATATAAAGCATTATACTTTTAAATACTTTGTTGACATTTTCAATTTATAACATATACACATATACATACATATTCATATATGTTCATTTAATGGTTCGTGAATCATTGGAATTTGGTCGAGATTTAAATGAATGTATAAACATAGTTTAAAATCCTTGAGATTTAACTTAACAAACATTGCTTATCGTGTCAGAATAATATAAAGATAAAGTTTAAATTTAGTAGGAAATTTTCGGGTCGTCACACGTGAGAAAGAATAGTTCGCATAATATTGTTTATAGACCGTATTTTCCTTTCAGATTTTCCATTTTGGAGATGAATATGGACACGAGAACCGAAATTGCATTCCATTTGTATCACAAAATTGGTGAAAATTCTTGTTGTTATATTCAGTTCCATTGTCACACTGAAAGGTCTTGATTTGTTTTTCAAATTGGGTGTAAATATATTTGCGAAAAGTAAGAAAAGTAGAGAATACATCAGATTTGTTAACAACGGGATATGTCCACAAAAAATTAGTGTGGTTGTCTAAAAATAGTATGTAGTAACGATGACCGTTGGTACTTGGAACTGGAGATGTCCATAAGTCACTGTGTATTATATCAAAAGGTGCTAATGTAGTAGATAATGAAGAGTGTTTCGTAAGTAAAGAGGGCGAGAGATATTAGAGATGGTCGAATGACCAAAACCTTGAATTGGGATGCCATGGCCATTTACGACAATAATATTTTTACAATTCCTTAAGGGATAATAAGACTCAAGATTACCTGAGTTCGCGGTCATGTGAGACGTGGCTCCAGTGTCCATGTACCACGTGTCGTCTGGAGGATTAAGCGTCATAGTATGCATAGCATTGTCAATATCTGTTGGGCTATAACCAGAAGAAACGGATCCAGTAGAGTAGTTGGTCTACGAAGGGCGTGGACCTAAGATACTAGGCTGTTGTAAAGCCAAATTGGTGTTGGGCCTGGTCCAATTGCTAGTCGGATATGGACTGTGACGACCCGGAAATTTCCGACTAAATTTAAACTTGATTTTATTATGATTCTGACACGACAAGCAAAGTCTGTTATGTTGAGCTTCAAAAATTTTGAACTGTTTTTTATACATGCAATTACCCTTCGACGGTTCTCGACGATTCACGAAGCAACTATCTGTAAATAGATATATACATGTTTAAAAAATATAAATATATATTAATTCGAAATATAATTTGAAATATTATATTAGTTAGTTATTAGAATTAGTTTTGAAAAATAAAATAATATAAGATATAATAAAACTTATTATTAAAATGAATCTATATATAGATATAAAAGTTTATGGAATACATTTATTAGCTAATTGGAATACTCGGTTGACATTTCGCTAATGTTCCTATAGATCTAATAGGAGTTCAAGAGGATTCAAAATAAAAGTTGAACTATAAATCGATTACGAAGATTGTAGGTTTGATAAAAATATTTTTATCTTTTAAGTTTAAATATTAGTACTCCGTACATATTAATTGTAACAGAAAATAAATAATTATCGAACCTTTTTGATCAGATTTCAAACAGTTAATGATTGAAATAATTAAATATACTTAAGCTAAAAATTTGAAAGTTTTATGAACACTTTTATATGCTAACTGTTTAGCAATGGACACGATATAGCTATCATATTCAAACTGTCGGCACATAAGTTAAACTTTAGGCCGCTAAATGTGTGCACAATCTTTTTATGATTAAGATATAATATTATACTATATTATTGTTATCAGTCTTAATCTATATATATATGATATACATATAGAATAGCTATGCTTATTATTTGACAACACCCTACACCAACTCTTTTGTTTCTTGTTTGTTCTTTTCCTGATTGAATTGAATTATACTAGTGAACTCTAAATTATTAAACTGTGCTTTTGATTCATTCCTTCCATTAACTTATATTGTATATATATAACACACAACTTATATATCACCCATCACCCTTGCTTCGTCGATCACCTAAACCGCCACCCTACAATCATCTACACGTCGACCATCACCTTTCTTTGCAACCATCTACTGCTGCTATGAGTCACTGGAAGCACCATCATCAAAACACCATTACAACCATCTAACCATCACCACCATGAATCACTAATACGGTTGGTGTATTAATTTATTTCTGTTTTGTTCAGCCTAAAAACCACCCCATTACCACCGTAGCTGCAACTTTGTTACCGCTACAACTATGATATGTTGATCGATTGCTACACGATAACAGCTAAAGTAAGTATTTCATGATTCTGATTCCGATTCAAACACCACACACAAACCCACTACTGTGTCTTTATTTTCTCACGAAACCTATGACCAATAATGAACAATAAACCCTCGTTAAATACCTACACACTGTTACGCTACTATGTTGTTCAAACTTAAAAAGCACCCCAAGCCGAAACCACTTTCACCACCATAAAGCGCCATCCTATTCAAAACCCATTTAACCATTCAGTGTTGATTCAGCTATTCGAAGGCTACACATATACACCATCATCAACTATAACCCATCTAAATTACACGCATACTATTTTTGGTGCAGCCTTTTCTTCATCAAATAACACCATCACCACCGACCCATTTGTGACGACTCGGAAATTTTCGACTAAATTTAAACTTTATCTTTATATTATTCTGACACGATAAGCAATGTTTGTTAAGTTAAATCTCAAGGATTTTAAACTATGTTTATACATTCATTTAAACCTCGACCAAATTCCAATGATTCACGAACCATTAAATGAACATATATGATTATGTATGTATATGTGTATATGTTATAAATTGAAAATGTCAACAAAGTATTTAAAAGTATAATGCTTTATATGAATGTATTTGTTTCAATATGATTATCGACGAAATTAAAAAAAAAATATATTAAATGATTGAATTATCAGAAACATTGAATTATGATTACGAGTCTCTGTTGAGAGGTCTACTATGATTTGAGAAATCTATTCCTCTTAACGATATTCGGAATAATTTGTAAAGCTATTTATAAATAAAAATAAAAAGTGTCATTTACGAAAGTTAGACAAAAGCTATTGGAGAATTGGTTTCCATAATATTCTATTAATCTATTTTCAAACGTACAAAAACATTTTCAGTTTAAAAAGAACTTTATTATTAAAACGTATATAACTTTTATAAATATCAAGAATCACTTTTGACAACTCATTACTTAACCAGTATAATAAATATAACGATATTTATATTTTATTTCATTAAATATATATAACGATTTAAATTAATATTATATATATTTATATACGTATTATACATACATAATTTTTATATTTTTACTATACTTTAACTTTACCTTTACTTTACTTTACCTTTACTTTAACTTTAATAATTTACTTTAATAATTCATACTTTAATAATTCATACTTTAATAATTCACTTTAATAATTCAGACTTTAATAATTCACTTTAATAATTCATACTTTAATAATTCACTTTAATAATTCATACTTTAATAATTCACTTTAATAATCCATACTTTAATAATTCACTTTAATAATTCATACTTTAATAATTCACTTTAATAATTCATACTTTAATAATTCACTTTAATAATTCATACTTTAATAATTCACTTTAATAATTCAAAAATCTATTATAAATAGAATTCAATAGGTTTCATTATTTCATAGAAACTTGAAAATTTATTTCTCTAAACTCTCTCAATCGATTTACATATATATATATATATATATATATATATATATATATATATATATATATATATATATTTGCTCTATATTATTTCAAGATATTATTAGTATACATAAAATATTACGATGGAGTGATGTCCGAGTGATTTCAAAATAGTTTTTTGAATGAGTCGAAGCTAAGGAAATTATGGGTTATAGCTATGGAGGTGATGGGTATGGTTCATGGGTATGCTGGTGAGGTCAATCTAGTTTTTATCATCTCCGTTGCGTCTACGTACTTTCCTGCAATATTGAATCTCAATATTGATACGTGAGCACTCATAACTTAACTTTTATATATCAATAGTGTATCCCTGACTAGTGCTCGAGTATATAGGATTATGCATGCTTGTACATTCGATATTGTCCTTAGATAGGTTTGTTGAATCCTGAATTAGATACATATGCTACTGAGATAGGGTATATGATATGCATGTCATTGGAAAGCTAGCGAAAAATTAAGAACTTTTTATTTAGATATCGAATGGTTTCGATGAACGGATTTGAAGTTATAGTCAACTGAATTTTAGTATTATCGTTAAAATGATTATTATTACTATCGTCGTTATTATTTTAATAGAAATATCATTGTTATTATAAAATATCATTATTACTATTATGTTAGTATTATCATTTTATCATAATAACATTTTTAGTAAATATAAATATTGTTATTTTTTTTATAGAATAATAATAATTATTATTACAAAATAATACAACTTTTACTTATTATTATTATGATCAATATTATTTTATCAAATAAATAGGGGATACAAAGATATTTTTCACCACGCGTAATATAATTACATTAATAATACTTACCACTATAGTTTTACGATATTAAGTGAACTTTATAAATTTTACTACTTAAGATATATAAAAGTATATTTTATCATATATAAACGTTAATATAAATTTTTATTAATAAATGACTTTTATTATTATAAAATCTAATAAATATATTTAAATATATAAAACGACTATAGCTAAGTTATATAATAAACACGTATAAATTTTAGAAGTCATTTTGGGTCAAGTTGACTTTTGCACATTAGTCTCGAGCATTAGGATTGTGGTACACTATGACGTGACCAAAAATTGTTAGACAAATATTGACCAACATATAAATATATATAATTAATATAGGTTCGTGAATCCGAGGCCAACCTTGCACTTGTTAAATGACGTTATATGTATTTTTACTACGAAATACAGTATGATGAGTTTCATTTGCTCCCTTTTATATATATTTTTGGGACTGAGAATACATGCGCTGTTTTTATAAATGTTTTACGAAAAAGGCACAAGTACTAAAACTAATTCTACGTGGGTTTAAACCAGAAATATAACCTTAGCTTGGTAACATTAAACTACTTGTCTATGTACGGTAGGCGCGAATCCTAAAGATAGATCTATTGGGCCTGACAAACCCCATCCTGACTATGGGATGCTTTAGTACTTCGAGGTTATTTTAAACACACCTGATCTGGTGTACTTCAGAGGGTAAAACATGAATGTTAAGGCTTGTTACTGGGTGCCTACAACTTATAGAATACTTTTATACACTTGCGAGTGTACATATATTTATAAACGGAAATCTTGTGGTCTATTAATATATTGAAATGATTATTATGATAAACCTATGAACTCACCAACCTTTTGGTTGACACTTTAAAGCATGTTTATTCTCAGGTATTAAAGAAATATTCCGCTGTGCATTAGCTCATTTTAAGGATATTAATTGGAGTCATTCATGGCATATTTTGAAAGACGTTGCATTCGAGTCATTGAGTTCATCAAGATTATTATTATGTCAATTATAGTTGGATGTATTATGAAATGGTGTGCATTCCGTCAACTTTCGTTGTAAAGAAAGTTTGTCTTTTAAAAACGAATGCAATGTTTGTAAAATGTATCATATAGAGGTCAAAATACCTCGCGATGTAATCAACTATTATGAATCGTTTATAATGTATATGAACGGGTCCTTTCAGTTGGTATCAGAGCGGTGGTCTTAGCGAACCAGGTCTGCATTAGTGTGTCTAACTGATAGTCGTTGGGATGCATTAATGAGCCTGGACTTCGACCGTGTCTGCATGTCAAAAGTTTTGCTTATCATTTTTGTCGGAAATTGCCTGCTTATCATTCTTAGTCTAGATACGTCTTACTGCATTGATTGCATGAATAGTGTATAGAAAAAATTCATATCTTAGCGTATCTGCTAATCCATATCTTAGCGTATCTGTTACTGTAAACTTTGCCTGACATATCCCGTAATTTCCTCCGTAATCTACGAAATCTTTTGCGCTATATATATAGATATTCTATGTAATTAGAATACCACCCGATAGCCGAAAAATCATTTCATATCAAAAAATTCTTTATTCAATCGAACAAAATGGAATTCGTCATTAGTTCAAGTCCCTCGAATTCCGATATGGAATCCCACTCAAGCTCCGAAAGCAGTGTGACCGGAATGGATCAACCAATTAGCCATCATCTATTATGAATGAATTGGGAATAGGTTCGTAGCCTCCTCAATAATTGGAGACAAGAAGAAGGTGATCCCTTCCATCCACCACATTGCCCTCTTGGCGATGAACCTGAAGCACTTACCAGCGAACCGGTCTGAAACACCATTTTCTCTCTCATTTTCAGAGTATCTCGTCACCATTATATACTACATCAAATTCTAGATTTTATTTATCCGCTCGTTCGAACCGACAATCACCCCGATGTAATAGAAGAAGTCAACGAGCTTCGCGCTCGAGTAGTGGCTTTAGAGAATATGGTGCAAGGGTTACAAACACCAACAAATAACGAAGTATTAATTCATAATTTCAATTTTATTGAATAAATACTCCGTAAAAGTTATGTAATTTCTAAAGTCTTTAGGGATTATTCAGTTCTAGTTTCAACCGTAAATCAAATGAGTTTAATTTAATATTAACTCATTAAATCTATGTTACATCTGAAGAAAATATGCACATATATATTTTCATAAAGACTGTAATAAAATTCTGTTGTACAAAATATTAATTGTGAAATTTTTTTTTAACGGGTAGGTAATACCCGAGAGATATATAAATTCACAATTAATATATTACATTTTTTGAATCTGATTAAGCAAATCATCAACTATACTCTCAAAATCTCACAACAATATACATTCTTGTATAGAAATCAAAACAACCATTCTCACCCAAATTTGATTACGCATTCTGATTTTGACAAATCAAAATCCAAGTCATGATTTAACAGAAGACATCACTCTTAGATTCCTACATCTTTCAAAGCTATACTTTGACTTCAAAACCGTGTTAGAACATCATATGTATATTAACGATTACAAACTGTGTTCAAACTCTCCGAAGTTTTCGAAGACACTTCAAACAATGAACAATCGAGATAATGATCCAATCACATATTACCCACATTTATGTACCTAAAAATCTCTCGAAGCCAAAGTCATAGTTCGACGCATATCCGTGTCAGACCCTTTGCCATTTATTAGCTAAAATGACTTTTCAATTCCTTTTCAAAGTAGACAGTTTTGTCACAGCTCCAGCAAGTCAACTTCGACTTTTCAGTCGGACTAGTCTTATTATAACCTCGATAGATACGTTGCCCTTTCGTCATCGTTACTGGGGACCTTTCATATCTCGCCACCTTAGTAATAAACTTACCAACAACTTCAATTATCTTTGACTTTTCGAAAAATCATTATATTTATTGAAATCACATCATTTACTCATTCGCATCTTGTAACGAGAATTGTCATATGAATCATCGAAAAACAGTAACCAGTATTTTGAAATCTCGCAGCATGTCTACGCCAACAGTTATATGTGTACGTAAAACGTCTATCTCCTGGACTTACATACTTTGAATGTGAAGTTCTGAAAAATATTCTGAACTGCAAACTAGTTCTTGAAATGCTGACGAAGCATCAAAAACTGTAAACGATCTTAACAGTAAAAAGTTTGATGACAAAGAATAGTAAGGTGGTAAAGCTGAGAAAAAGAGAAGGTTTGGAACTGGAAAACGGATTGAACAGACTATGAAGGAGGCTGTGGACAAATCACAAAGACTAAATCTGCCTTCAAAGAATCCAAATGATTCAGTGCCTGCTAAAGTCATTAACGAATACCTTACTCTTTATTCTAAACCTTTACAGACAAATCTTCATCATCATCCATCAATATTAGAAATTCTAAGATATTATCATATCTTTCATTATAAATATCCGCGATATTTCTGAAGATATTTTCACAACTAATCTTATCTGAAGTCATTTATCTCTTTGCGCTATCAGTGTTACATCATATAAGAAACTATTAGTTTCTATATTCTATAAACTTTCGAGTTTAAATTATGAATGTTTTGAAGTAGTGTTGGGAACTGAAGCATGAGTTAGTATAATATAATGACACTTGATCAACGTGATTATATTACAGTAAGTCATGCTGAGTTTCTAATGGGACATGACAATTCACAGACCATGCCGTCATCATGTTCCATGTTACACGACTCTTGTATTCTATTTAATCTCTAAAAATATCAAGAATATATTTTCTTGATGATTCGGTCTTTTCAGGGTATTCTGGTAAATTAACAAATCAAGATCGTGCCATTACCATTTCCTTCTTAGAACATTAACTATGTTCATTCTGAAATTCATATCTGCGAATACTGGACCATTACAAACGTTGCTTAATCGCAAGAAGAAGAAACGAAAGGACAAAACTCCAAAATAGAAATTGGAGTATAAATCGCAGCAAATAGAAGGGAGCATTAACTTGGATGTCAATGATTATAGAAGACAAAAGCAGGGGCTTTGAAATATAAGGGAAGATATAAAACCCAACAACCACTCAAAAATTATAAACCGTATATATCGATGCATATAGCAATATAAAGACACGGAAGAACTAAAAACACTATAAAACCGAGAATATAGTAGAAGTAAATAGATTCTTCCGGAGGCAGATGAAAAAGAAGAATGACAGATATGAAAGTGAGGAGTATATCGAGAATCAGTACTGGATGAAGCATATTGACAAATACTTTAAAATATGAGTTGAGGGAGAAAGAATAGAAGGTGTGAGTTGTAAGGAAACGAAGGAGGTGGATTTATAGTGAAATACCCGACAGAGAAATCAAGATGGATTATCGTATTAATTCGAAGAGAATCATAATCTCCTTAATCACCGAAGCATCAAATCCAACATAGATTGCAAAGATTTTCTTTAAATTCGGAGATCAATTGTGATAACGTCAAAAGATATGACGAATCACTATAATCTTATTTCCTTCATTTACGATAACTTCCCTCATACGCTTTGAGTAATCGAATTATTTTATCCATACTTCTTAGTGTCATAACCCGTCCTTAACCGTAAGAACGTGTTAGATAACGTATGATTTCATTGCGAGGTATTGACCTCTATATGCGACATTTTTAAAAGAAAAACTGCATATATTATACATTACAAACCATGATTCTTATTTTTGATACAAGCTTTGGACGAAATAAAGATGATTATCGTTTAGCGATAATCTTCGACTTACAAACTTTACAAATGATGATAACAACACGATTTCTAGCATATTTTACAACACAAGTTCTTGGATATGCAGTCTTATTTTTGACACAAATATGCGTACGCAAGATCCTGCTCAAATTCAACATAATGCAGCGGAAGCTTCTAATTATCACCTGAGAATAGACATGCTTAAAACGTCAACATAAAGTTGGTGAGATATAGGTTTAATGCCGGCAGCAATATATATATATAGACCACAAGATTTCATATGTAAACATTTTAATAAAAATGTTCTAAGTGGTTGAGCACTTGGTAACCATACTTAACATTTAATCACGTCGCATATTCCCTTTATTATGAAATCTTACTACACCGTACCAAGTGTAGTCACGAAACGAAGTACTGTGCAACCGTTGAATACTGGTCGTCCAGTCCGGTTGGGGTTGTCAGGCCCGATAGATCTATCAACAGGATTCGCGTTTACAATACCGCTGTAAATAACAGTTACCAAGCTACAGGGAAGTATGCCAGTGGTACAACTCAACGTAGAATATATTTTTCAGTTACTTGTGTCCATATCGTAAAACATAAAATACATGTATTCTCATCCCGAAATACTTAGAGTTTAAAAGTGGGACTATATACTCACTTTCGTCTTGAAGATATATATAATTTGACTTGGTCTCCGGTTGATATCACGAACCTATCCATATATAATATATCAATACCTTTTCTTTTTAAACAACGTCACATATATATACTTGTTATACTTTTAATACTTTTAATAATTCCTTAGTCCGTAGTTAGCAGTTCGTTGTTAGTAATTCAATTTTAATGGTTCATTTTTAGATGTTTAATAAACCCCAAACGAAATAAATAAAACCCCCAACGTATATGTATTGGTCGAGATTAATCTTGACCCACGGTACCGGTGTTGTCAAATGACGTGTTGCGTACATAAAGTACCGGTGTTGTCAAATGACGTGTTGCGTACAAACATGGGATCTTATGATTAATCTTCTCGTATTGTTTACGGGTGATCCTGAACCATATAAAATTGAATTATGAGTACATATATATAAAATATCATGTTATCTTAGAAATATGTGATTTTATGTAAATTTTTCCAATGAATCCCGAAGTTAAAAATGTCTAGGATAGCCAATTTTGTTTCGGTCATAGTTTCTTCGTTACAAGTCCGTTTTCGTTGATTCAAATTGCCATCTTCTTGGATCGAGTTCTTCTTTAAGACTATGAACTGTAAATACCTTGGTTTGTATTCAAAATCATACGGCATAGGTGAAAGTTTAGTGAAACATATGAAGTTAAACATTTTTGTTACAACAAAATCATTTAATGACCATTTTTCCAAAAATACTTATACTTTGAAAAACCAAGTTTTACCTTGTTAAATTAACATATAAATAAGTTATATTACATGTCTTGAAGTATTTTAAAAGTTAAGTTAGAAGGATCTATTTAGTTTGCAAACAAGTTTGAAAACATTCAAACTATGTTCTTGTTGTTAAACTTTTGTACCACAAAATAAGATAGCTATATATATATGAATCGAATAAGGTTATGAACATAGATTCTACCTCAAGTTCCTTGGACAAGGTTGCTGTAAAAGCGGAGTAAAAACCTAGAACTAAAAGGGTGATGGAATTGGATGAAAGATTGGAAGTAAGTTGGTGTTCTTGGAGGGTTTTCTTGAAGTGTTTTTGTATGGTTTTCTTATGGTGTTTTAGTATGGTTTTTGAAGCTAGATCTTCTTGGAAACTTTGCTGGATTGTTATGGAGTTTAGAGAGTAAGAAAGAGTGTGTGTTTTTAGTTAAGAGATTGAAGTAAAAATGAATCAAAAATGATGATACATATATACTCCTAAAAATGTGATCTTTAAGGATAACATGACAAAATTTTAGTTTGTATTTTTGTAATTAGTCAAGTAATCATCCAAAAGTAATTACCTAGCTCTAAGGGCATGAATAATGGCTGGTTAGGTGGTGATTTTGATGTGTATATACCAATAGTAAATACGTATAGAAGCTTGGTATGATACGAGTACAAATACTCTAGGTATACGTATAGAAATTTTGTGAAAAATGGAATGAGGATTCAAATATAGCTATCTTTTGTGAATACACTTATATGATTTTATGTATTTAAGTTCTTAAAAGTGATTAAATACATTACTTATACAATATATGTATAAACATTATATGTCTTAAGTATTTATGTCAAATAACGTTACGTATAGTTATCGTTTTGAAAACTTAAGTTAGTAGTTTCAAAATACACATATAACTTGTTGTTATTAATATAAAATGAGGTATTAAAACATTCTTTAATCATGTTAAATATGTATATATACATATATATACACAAACGTATAATTATCACATATTGTATGGTTCGTGATATCATCGGTCAAACTAGACGGTCAAACGTTGTGTAAAACTCTTTTCGGAAATATCAGTCTCAACAATTTGGATTGCTTATCATGTTGGTAAGGTTTAATTTATGTAAATATCAATCTTATAAGTATAGAACGATCGAAAAAGTGCGGGTCGTTACATTACCTCCCCGTTAAATAAATTTCGTCCCGAAATTTTAAAATTGTACCTATTTTGCGTTATCGAGAAACAAGTGTGGATACTTTTGTTTCATTTGATCCTCTCGTTCCCACGTAAACTCGGGACCTATTCTAGCATTCCAACGAACCTTAACAATCGGTATATTGCTCTGTTTGAGCTGTTTAACTTCACGGTCCATGATTTCGATTGGTTCTTCGACGAATTGTAGTTTCTCGTCGACATGGATTTCTTCAAGAGGAATGGTGAGGTCTTCCTTTGCAAGACACTTCTTCAGGTTTGAGACGTGAAAGGTATTATGTACTCCGGCGAGTTGTTGCGGTAACTCAAGTCGATAAGCTACCGGTCCAATGCGTTCAATAATCTTGAACGGACCTACATATCTTGGGTTCAGCTTACCCCTTTTGCCGAAACGTATTACACCTTTCCAAGGTGACACCTTTAGCATAACCATGTCACCGATCTGAAACTCTAATGGTTTCCTTCGAACATCGGCGTAACTCTTTTGGCGACTACGGGCTGTTTTCAATCTCTCCTTGATTTGCACTATCTTCTCAGTCGTTTCATGTATGATCTCGGGACCAGTTAATTGTCGATCTCCTACTTCATTCCAACAGATAGGAGATCTACACTTCCTTCCGTACAATGCTTCGAATGGCGCAGCTCCAATGCTCGCATGATAACTATTATTATACGAGAATTCTGCTAACGGTAGATATTTATCCCATCCGTTTCCAAAATCGATCACACATGCCCTGAGCATGTCTTCGAGAGTCTGAATCGTTCTCTCACTCTGTCCATCGGTTTGTGGATGATATGCGGTACTCATATCCAACCGAGTTCCTAGTGCCTCCTGTAGTGATTGCCAAAACTTTGAGGTAAATCTACTATCACGATCGGATATAATGGAAATAGGTATCCCATGCCTTGAAACAACTTCCTTTATATACAATCGTAATAGTTTCTCCATTCTATCCGTTTCCTTTATAGGCAAGAAATGTGCAGACTTGGTGAGACGATCAACAATCACCCAAATGGTGTCGTAACCCCAGGCAGTCTTTGGTAACTTCGTGATGAAATCCATGGTAATACCATCCCATTTCCATTCTGGGATTTCTGGTTGTTGAAGTAACCCTGACGGCTTTTGGTGTTCTGCTTTGACCTTGGAACAAGTTAAACACTCCCCAATATATGTTGCAACGTCTGTTTTTAAGTTAGGCCACCAATAATGCATCTTAAGATCTTGATACATCTTTCCAACTCCAGGATGTATCGAGTATCTTGTTTTATGTGCCTCGTTCAATATCAACTTCCTTAATCCACCCAACTTCGGTACCCAAATACGATTTGCAAAATATCGAATTCCATCTTCCCGCATAACGAGTTGCTTTTCATACTTCTTCATTATTTCATTTCCTATATTTTCTTTAGTAAGTGCTTCTCGTTGAACTTCTTTGATTTGTGAGTTGAGATTCATGCGAATTTTTATATTCATTGCTCGAACTCGAATTGGTTCTCGTTCCTTTCTGCTTAAAGCATCGGCCACCACGTTCGCCTTTCCGGGATGATAACGAATTTCACAATCATAGTCGTTTATTAACTCGACCCACCTACGTTGCCTCATGTTCAACTGTTTCTGATCAAAAATATGTTGAAGGCTTTTATGATCAGTAAACACAGTGCATTTAACCCCATACAAGTAGTGTCTCCATATCTTCAATGCAAACACGACTGCTCCCAGTTCTAGATCATGCGTTGTATAATTCCGCTCGTGAATCTTTAATTGTCGGGATGCAAATGCAATAACTTTCTTCCGTTGCATAAGAACACAACCAAAACCTTGTCGCGAAGCGTCACAATATATTTCAAAATCATCGTTCCCTTCTGGTAACGATAAAATAGGCGTCGTAGTTAACTTCTTTTTCAGTATTTGAAATGCGTTCTCCTGCTCCGAGGTCCATTCATATTTCTTCCCTTTTTGCGTTAACGCTGTCAACGGCTTAGCTATTCGGGAAAAATCTTGAATAAACCTTCTATAATAACCGGCTAAACCCAAAAATTGACGTATCTGCGTTGGTGTCTTAGGAGTCTCCCATTTTTCAATAGCTTCAGTTTTTGCTGGATCAACCTGAATTCCTTCGCTATTAACAACGTGACCAAGAAATTGCACTTCTTTCAACCAGAAAGCACACTTAGAAAATTTAGCATAAAGTTGTTCTTTTCTCAACAACTCCAGTATCAACCTTAAATGCTCTTCATGCTCTTGCTCACTCTTGGAATAGATAAGAATATCATCAATGAAAACGATAACAAACTTATCTAAATACGGACTACAAACTCGATTCATGAGGTCCATGAATACAGCTGGCGCATTCGTCAATCCAAACGGCATAACCAAAAATTCGTAATGACCATAACGTGTCCGAAAAGCAGTTTTCGGAATGTCCTCTTCTTTGACACGTAGTTGATGATAGCCCGATCTTAGGTCGATTTTCGAATAAACACATGATCCTTGGAGTTGATCAAATAAGTCGTCAATTCTCGGTAGTGGATACCGATTTTTGATAGTTAACTTATTTAATTCACGATAATCTATACACATCCTATAAGATCCATCTTTCTTCTTAACAAACAAAATTGGAGCTCCCCACGGTGAAGTACTTGGTCGTATGAATCCACGGTCCAGTAATTCTTTTAACTGACTTTGAAGTTCTTTTAATTCGGACGGTGCAAGTCTATATGGCGCACGAGCCACTGGTGCAGCTCCTGGTACTAAATCTATTTGAAATTCTACCGATCTAAATGGAGGTAATCCCGGCAATTCTTCCGGAAAGACTTCAGGAAAATCTCTTGCCACAGGCACGTCATTGATGCACTTTTCTTTCTTTTCGACTTTATTAACATGTGCTAAAATAGCGTAACATCCCTTTTCTAAACACTTCTTGGCTTTCAAACAGCTAATGAGTTTTAGCTTTGAATTACCCTTCTCTCCATAAATCATCACCGGTATTTTATCCTTACCAGGAATACGAATTGCCTTCTTAGCACAAACAACTTCCGCTCCTATTTTGGACATCCAGTCCATGCCGACTATTACATCAAAACCTCCTAATTCTACGGGTATTAAGTCGATTTTAAACGTTTCTCCAGCTAGATTTATTTCACAACCACGACAAATTTTATCGGCTTTAATTAGTTTACCATTAGCTAACTCAATCAAGTACTTAGCATCTAGAGGTAATGATGAACAATTCAATTTAGCGTGAAAGTCTCTACACACGTAACTTCTATCGGCGCCAGTATCAAATAAAATAGATGCTGATAAGTTATTAATGGTAAACGTACCCGTAACAAGCTCCGGGTCTTCTCGTGCCTCTCTAGCATTAATAACAAACGCTCTTCCACGTGCAGGTTCGCCATTCTGATTCGGGCACTGGCTCTTATAGTGACCTTGTTTTCCACACCCAAAACAAGTAATGTTAGCCAAAGCAGTTCTATTTGCGTTGGTGGCAGGAGTCTTGTTACCATTTGTATTTGTAACGAGAGCCTTACAATCTTCAGCAAGATGACCCTTTCGATTACATTTGTTGCATACCACATTACAGTAACCAGAGTGATGTTTGTGGCATCGGTTGCATAAAGGATTTTGTCCTTTATAACCAAAGCTTAAACCACTTCCCGCACCTTGCGTGTTTTCTTGTTTCTTAAAAGATTGTTGTTGGTTACCTTGATCATAATTTCCATTCCACTTTCTTTTGTTACCTGATACCTTCACATCAGTATTGGATACTTTCTTATCCATGATGACCTGATCCATTAGCTCGTTTGCCATGGTTATAGCTTCATGAATTGTCTTAGGTTTCGATGCTGTAACATTTGCCTTGACCTTTTTGGGCAAACCATCTTTGTACATTTCAATCTTCCGTTCTTCGGTTGGAACCAATTCAGGACATAGCAAAACTAATTCCATGAATCGCTGATTGTAGTTGGTGATTTCAGTACCAACAACCTTCAGGCTTCGTAATTCATCTTCCAACTTCCTAACCTCGTTCCTTGGACAATACTCGTTGATTAACATTGTTTTGAATTCTTCCCAAGGAGTATCATAAGCTACATCTCCTCCTACAGCCTTCACATAATTTTTCCACCACGTGAGTGCACTATCTTGTAAAGTGCACGATGCATACTTGGTCATGTCCTTTTCAACACAACCACTTATTTTAAACACAGTCTCCATCTTTTCTATCCACCGGGTTAAACCGATCGGTCCTTCTGTTCCACTGAATGATGAGGGCTTGCAAGCTTGAAACGTCTTGTAGGAGCATCCTACACGAGGATTTGGGTTAACTGCAGCAGCTCTTGCAGCCTCAACCCATAACATTCTGTCGTTCACTCGCTGGTTGATGAGTTCCTCGAGTTCTTGTTCCGTCATTCGATTCAATCGCGCCATTTCCTAATGAAAGAAAATAATTATTCACATGGAATATTATAGATGTAGTGTGTATTTATAGTACATTTATAGCTTGTTAATAATATGAACCAGGTATTATTATAAAAGCCTTTTCTTCTTATTAGCGTTTTATAATTATATCTAGGGTAGTACCTACCCGTTAATGTTCATACTTAATAGCTTAGTACAGAACCAATTACTACAATCTAAATAATACTTAACCATGGAAAATTATTGCATTTCATACTTCGCTATTTTACATATGCTTACATCAAACTTTAAACAAACCACACTAATAATATTATACAAAACATTATGTGATTCCATGGTTTAATACGGTAGCGCATCATTTGGTCTATTTCCCAAAACATTTATGTCCAGGGAATCCCCCAACGCGAATCCTAGCTGTCTCCCTACGTTTTGACTGAGGTGCCGAAGAACTAGATGCGGGGATAGCACTAATAGGAATGGCGGGGATAGGGGTGGTAGTGTTGAGTGGAATTGGTGCCACATCATTCTCATTAAACTCGGGAGTTGGATTTTCTAATTCATTAGCCTTTCGTTTCTTTCCTAGTTCGAACTCGTCTTTTGTAATTTCCTGTATTTCTTCCTCGGGTTCACTTTCCTCCTCGGGTTCACTTTCCTCCTCGGGTTCACTTTCCTCCTCGGGTTCACTTTCCGATATTTCTATAGTTGGTTCATCCGGAAATTGTGAGTCTTCCCCAAAAATACCACTTTCGTCATCGGATATGTTAATGACTGAAACACAATCTGAAGGTTCTGATTCGGAGTCGCTGAATGTGATAATAAGTTTCGAGCCCGACATCTATCACATAACAACTAACCCATTAGTACTTACATAATATTTACACATAAATTTTAACCAACAGTGATAAGCAATGGTTTTTTTTTTTTTTTTTTAAAAATCAGACCCGGTCAAAGTCCAGACTTTACTAATGTATCCTAACGACTTCTCGGTTAGACACACTAATGCAAACCTGGTTCGCTAAGACCAACGCTCTGATACCACATGTCATAACCCGTCCTTAACCGTAAGAACGTGTTAGATAACGTATGATTTCATTGCGAGGTATTGACCTCTATATGCGACATTTTTAAAAGAAAAACTGCATATATTATACATTACAAACCATGATTCTTATTTTTGATACAAGCTTTGGACGAAATAAAGATGATTATCGTTTAGCGATAATCTTCGACTTACAAACTTTACAAATGATGATAACAACACGATTTCTAGCATATTTTACAACACAAGTTCTTGGATATGCAGTCTTATTTTTGACACAAATATGCGTACGCAAGATCCTGCTCAAATTCAACATAATGCAGCGGAAGCTTCTAATTATCACCTGAGAATAGACATGCTTAAAACGTCAACATAAAGTTGGTGAGATATAGGTTTAATGCCGGCAGCAATATATATATATAGACCACAAGATTTCATATGTAAACATTTTAATAAAAATGTTCTAAGTGGTTGAGCACTTGGTAACCATACTTAACATTTAATCACGTCGCATATTCCCTTTATTATGAAATCTTACTACACCGTACCAAGTGTAGTCACGAAACGAAGTACTGTGCAACCGTTGAATACTGGTCGTCCAGTCCGGTTGGGGTTGTCAGGCCCGATAGATCTATCAACAGGATTCGCGTTTACAATACCGCTGTAAATAACAGTTACCAAGCTACAGGGAAGTATGCCAGTGGTACAACTCAACGTAGAATATATTTTTCAGTTACTTGTGTCCATATCGTAAAACATAAAATACATGTATTCTCATCCCGAAATACTTAGAGTTTAAAAGTGGGACTATATACTCACTTTCGTCTTGAAGATATATATAATTTGACTTGGTCTCCGGTTGATATCACGAACCTATCCATATATAATATATCAATACCTTTTCTTTTTAAACAACGTCACATATATATACTTGTTATACTTTTAATACTTTTAATAATTCCTTAGTCCGTAGTTAGCAGTTCGTTGTTAGTAATTCAATTTTAATGGTTCATTTTTAGATGTTTAATAAACCCCAAACGAAATAAATAAAACCCCCAACGTATATGTATTGGTCGAGATTAATCTTGACCCACGGTACCGGTGTTGTCAAATGACGTGTTGCGTACATAAAGTACCGGTGTTGTCAAATGACGTGTTGCGTACAAACATGGGATCTTATGATTAATCTTCTCGTATTGTTTACGGGTGATCCTGAACCATATAAAATTGAATTATGAGTACATATATATAAAATATCATGTTATCTTAGAAATATGTGATTTTATGTAAATTTTTCCAATGAATCCCGAAGTTAAAAATGTCTAGGATAGCCAATTTTGTTTCGGTCATAGTTTCTTCGTTACAAGTCCGTTTTCGTTGATTCAAATTGCCATCTTCTTGGATCGAGTTCTTCTTTAAGACTATGAACTGTAAATACCTTGGTTTGTATTCAAAATCATACGGCATAGGTGAAAGTTTAGTGAAACATATGAAGTTAAACATTTTTGTTACAACAAAATCATTTAATGACCATTTTTCCAAAAATACTTATACTTTGAAAAACCAAGTTTTACCTTGTTAAATTAACATATAAATAAGTTATATTACATGTCTTGAAGTATTTTAAAAGTTAAGTTAGAAGGATCTATTTAGTTTGCAAACAAGTTTGAAAACATTCAAACTATGTTCTTGTTGTTAAACTTTTGTACCACAAAATAAGATAGCTATATATATATGAATCGAATAAGGTTATGAACATAGATTCTACCTCAAGTTCCTTGGACAAGGTTGCTGTAAAAGCGGAGTAAAAACCTAGAACTAAAAGGGTGATGGAATTGGATGAAAGATTGGAAGTAAGTTGGTGTTCTTGGAGGGTTTTCTTGAAGTGTTTTTGTATGGTTTTCTTATGGTGTTTTAGTATGGTTTTTGAAGCTAGATCTTCTTGGAAACTTTGCTGGATTGTTATGGAGTTTAGAGAGTAAGAAAGAGTGTGTGTTTTTAGTTAAGAGATTGAAGTAAAAATGAATCAAAAATGATGATACATATATACTCCTAAAAATGTGATCTTTAAGGATAACATGACAAAATTTTAGTTTGTATTTTTGTAATTAGTCAAGTAATCATCCAAAAGTAATTACCTAGCTCTAAGGGCATGAATAATGGCTGGTTAGGTGGTGATTTTGATGTGTATATACCAATAGTAAATACGTATAGAAGCTTGGTATGATACGAGTACAAATACTCTAGGTATACGTATAGAAATTTTGTGAAAAATGGAATGAGGATTCAAATATAGCTATATTTTGTGAATACACTTATATGATTTTATGTATTTAAGTTCTTAAAAGTGATTAAATACATTACTTATACAATATATGTATAAACATTATATGTCTTAAGTATTTATGTCAAATAACGTTACGTATAGTTATCGTTTTGAAAACTTAAGTTAGTAGTTTCAAAATACACATATAACTTGTTGTTATTAATATAAAATGAGGTATTAAAACATTCTTTAATCATGTTAAATATGTATATATACATATATATACACAAACGTATAATTATCACATATTGTATGGTTCGTGATATCATCGGTCAAACTAGACGGTCAAACGTTGTGTAAAACTCTTTTCGGAAATATCAGTCTCAACAATTTGGATTGCTTATCATGTTGGTAAGGTTTAATTTATGTAAATATCAATCTTATAAGTATAGAACGATCGAAAAAGTGCGGGTCGTTACACTTAGACATGATAAAACTTCATAATCGTCATAATAACATTCTCATTGTTAGCCATAACGACCTCTATCGAATTTCGGGGACGAAATTTCTTTAACGGGTAGGTACTGTGACGACCCGGAAATTTTCGACTAAATTTAAACTTTATCTTTATATTATTCTGACACGATAAGCAATGTTTGTTAAGTTAAATCTCAAGGATTTTAAACTATGTTTATACATTCATTTAAACCTCGACCAAATTCCAATGATTCACGAACCATTAAATGAACATATATGATTATGTATGTATATGTGTATATGTTATAAATTGAAAATGTCAACAAAGTATTTAAAAGTATAATGCTTTATATGAATGTATTTGTTTCAATATGATTATCGACGAAATTAAAAAAATATATATTAAATGATTGAATTATCAGAAACATTGAATTATGATTACGAGTCTTTGTTGAGAGGTCCACTATGATTTGAGAAATCTATTCCTCTTAACGATATTCGGAATAATTTGTAAAGCTATTTATAAATAAAAATAAAAAGTGTCATTTACGAAAGTTAGATAAAAGCTATTGGAGAATTGGTTTCCATAATATTCTATTAATCTATTTTCAAACGTACAAAAACGTTTTCAGTTTAAAAAGAACTTTATTATTAAAACGTATATAACTTTTATAAATATCTAGAATCACTTTTGACAACTCATTACTTAACCAGTATAATAAATATAACGATATTTATATTTTATTTCATTAAATATATATAACGATTTAAATTAATATTATATATATTTATACACGTATTATACATACATAGTTTTTATATTTTTACTATACTTTAACTTTACTTTACTTTACCTTTACTTTAACTTTAATAATTTACTTTAATAATTCATACTTTAATAATTAATACTTTAATAATTCACTTTAATAATTCATACTTTAATAATTCACTTTAATAATTCATACTTTAATAATTCACTTTAATAATTCATACTTTAATAATTCACTTTAATAATCCATACTTTAATAATTCACTTTAATAATTCATACTTTAATAATTCACTTTAATAATTCATACTTTAATAATTCACTTTAATAATTCATACTTTAATAATTCACTTTAATAATTCAAAAATCTATTATAAATAGAATTCAATAGGTTTCATTATTTCATAGAAACTTGAAAATATATTTCTCTAAACTCTCTCAATCGATTTACATATATATATATATATATATATATATATATATATATATATATATATATATATATATATATATATATATATATATATATATATATATTTGCTCTATATTATTTCAAGATATTATTAGTATACATAAAATATTACGACGGAGTGATGTCCGAGTGATTTCAAAATAGTTTTTTGAATGAATCGAAGCTAAGGAAATTATGGGTTATAGCTATGGAGGTGATGGGTATGGTTCATGGGTATGCTCGTGAGGTCAATCTAGTTTTTATCATCTCCGTTGCGTCTACGTACTTTCCTGCAATATTGAATCTCAATATTGATACGTGAGCACTCATAACTTAACTTTTATATATCAATAGTGTATCCCTGACTAGTGCTCGAGTATATAGGATTATGCATGCTTGTACATTCGATATTGTCCTTAGATAGGTTTGTTGAATCCTGAATTAGATACATATGCTACTGAGATAGGGTATATGATATGCATGTCATTGGAAAGCTAGCGAAAAATTAAGAACTTTTCATTTTGATATCGAATGGTTTCGATGAACGGATTTGAAGTTATAGTCAACTGAATTTTAGTATTATCGTTAAAATGATTATTATTACTATCGTCGTTATTATTTTAATAGAAATATCATTGTTATTATAAAATATCATTATTACTATTATGTTAGTATTATCATTTTATCATAATAACATTTTTAGTAAATATAAATATTGTTATTTTTTTTATAGAATAATAATAATTATTATTACAAAATAATACAACTTTTACTTATTATTATTATGATCAATATTATTTTATCAAATAAATAGGGGATACAAAGATATTTTTCACCACGCGTAATATAATTACATTAATAATACTTACCACTATAGTTTTACGATATTAAGTGAACTTTATAAATTTTACTACTTAAGATATATAAAAGTATATTTTATCATATATAAACGTTAATATAAATTTTTATTAATAAATGACTTTTATTATTATAAAATCTAATAAATATATTTAAATATATAAAACGACTATAGCTAAGTTATATAATAAACACGTATAAATTTTAGAAGTCATTTTGGGTCAAGTTGACTTTTGCACATTAGTCTCGAGCATTAGGATTGTGGTACACTATGACTTGACCAAAAATTGTTTGACAAATATTGACCAACATATAAATATATATAATTAATATAGGTTCGTGAATCCGAGGCCAACCTTGCACTTGTTGAATGACGTTATATGTATTTTTACTACGAAATACAGTATGGTGAGTTTCATTTGCTCCCTTTTATATATATTTTTGGGACTGAGAATACATGCGCTGTTTTTATAAATGTTTTACGAAAAAGGCACAAGTACTAAAACTAATTCTACGTGGGTTTAAACCAGAAATATACCCTTAGCTTGGTAACATTAAACTACTTGTCTATGTACGGTAGGCGCGAATCCTAAAGATAGATCTATTGGGCCTGACAAACCTCATCCTGACTATGGGATGCTTTAGTACTTCGAGGTTATTTTAAACACACCTGATCTGGTGTACTTCAGAGGGTAAAACATGAACGTTAAGGCTTGTTACCGGGTGCCTACAACTTATAGAATACTTTTATACACTTGCAAGTGTACATATATTTATAAACGGAAATCTTGTGGTCTATTAATATATTGAAATGATTATTATGATAAACCTATGAACTCACCAACCTTTTGGTTGACACTTTAAAGCATGTTTATTCTCAGGTATTAAAGAAATCTTCCGCTGTGCATTAGCTCATTTTAAGGATATTAATTGGAGTCATTCATGGCATATTTTAAAAGACGTTGCATTCGAGTCATTGAGTTCATCAAGATTATTATTATGTCAATTATAGTTGGATGTATTATGAAATGGTGTGCATTCCGTCAACTTTCGTTGTAAAGAAAGTTTGTCTTTTAAAAACGAATGCAATGTTTGTAAAATGTATCATATAGAGGTCAAAATACCTCGCGATGTAATCAACTATTATGAATCGTTTATAATGTATATGAACGGGTCCTTTCACCATTAAACCACCGGAGAATCTTCTATTTTCTGGTTGTTCCTGTTTAACTCCAATGCCATTACCATCCAATTAATAACATACACCAACTACTACGCTTATCTTTCCTTCTGTTGTCTCGTACATACCACCACTCAAGAAATTTTTTTTTATTGATATTAATTCCTATTTTATCGTACCCATTTTTTTCCGGTTTCTCTTGGCCGATACATATAAAGTAAAGATTCCCACCTCATCTACTTGATAGTTCTTTTTCAAAAGCATATAACAATTAATAACATGTTGTTTTTGTTCAGGTTTGCCAAGAGTAAACAAACAGCACTTCGTGGCCAACACACTCATCCCACTTGCTCTTTGTTTATAATAAAAAGAAAAGAAACACGTATAGGTTTAATAAAGGATAATGATGGAAGGATAATGATGGGTGGATGATGACGTGATAATGACTGCATATTCAATATTACTGTTACAGAATTTCCATATAAACCGAACCTTGAATTGTTAATGTACGTGGGATGTTTTAGGGGTTGGCAATGGGCTAGAAGTTCCTTGTAGTTGGGCTATCGGTATTGGACTGATTAATACAACAACCATCGGGCCAAAGTATTTTTTTATATATATCTTAGGCTGCCATTTAATTATAATAACCGATATCCAATATTTCACTTGATTAAATGATGATATACATGGTGAAATAATGATACAAGATATTGATGATGACTATAAATGGAAATAAAATGATGATGAGATGATTTTGATGATGGTGATTCGAAAACGATAATGATAGATGATTATAGGTGACGATATAATAAATGAGTTGATGATGAGATGAAAAGTAGTATTTGATAAAGATGAGGATTTGTGATGACGAGTGATGTTAGATACGCATACATGATTATGAATATGATGGTGAGCCGTGAAATTAAAGATGATTAAATAACGAGGATGATTCGAAAACCTTAATGATGATGATCACGATTAAATGGTATTGATTAGGATATTATATGGTGATGATGGTTTAAAATGATAAAGAGCTTCGTACTAGTTAAATAAATAAACGTACGAATCAAAAAAATAATAATAATAATAAGCAGTGGAGTGGTTTGGGTGTGTTTCGAATTAGCGAGGGGTCGAGCCCGGGCAGTGGCGTTTTGTTTTTAAAGCTTGATTCTTCAAAGGATCGTGAATCCGAGGCCAACCCTACTTTTGTTCAATGACGTCATATGTATTTTTACTACAAAATACAGTATGGTGAGTTTTCATTACTCCCCTTTTATATATATTTTTGGGACTGAGAATACATGTGCTGCTTTTATAACTATTTTATGAAATAGACACAAGTAATTGAAACTACATTATATGGTTGAATGATCGAAATCGAATATGCCCCTTTTTATATAGTCTGGTAATCTAAGAATTAGGGAACAGAAACCCTTATTGACGCAAACTCTAAAGATAGATCAATCGGGCCCAACAAGCCCCATCCAAAGTACCGGATACTTTAGTACTTCGAAATTTATATCATGTCCGAAGGAGGATCCCGGAATGATGGGGATATTCTTATATGTATATTGTGAATGTCGGTTACCAGGTGTTCAATCCATATGAATGCTATTTTTGTCTCTATGCATGGGACGTATGTTTATGAGAAATGGAAATATGAAATCTTGTGGTCTATTAAAATTATGAAATGATTTTTTATGCTAAACTAATGAACTCACCAACCTTTTGGTTGACACTTGAAAGCATGTTTATTCTCAGGTACGAAAGAAATCTTTCGCTGTGCATTTGATCATTTTAAAGATATTACTTGGAGTCATTCATGACATATTTCAAAAGACGTTGCATTCGAGTCATTGAGTTTATCAAGATCATTATTAAGTCAATTATAGTTGGATATATTATGAAATGGTATGCATGTCTGTCAACTTTGGATGTAATGAAAGTTTGTCTTTTCAAAAACGAATGCAATGTTTGTAAAATGTATCATATAGAGGTCAAGTACCTCGTGATGTAATCAACTGATGTGAATCGTTTATAATCAATATGGACTTCGTCCGGATGGATTAGGACGGGTCCTTTCAGTTGGTATCAGAGCGGTGGTCTTAGTGAACCGGGTCTGCATTAGTGTGACTAACTGATAAGCCGTTAGGATGCATTAGTGAGTCTGGACTTCGACCGTGTCTGCATGTCAAAAGTTTTGCTTATCATTTTTGTCAGAAATCATTTGCTTATCATCCTTAGTAAATTATCTGCCTATTATTCTTAGTCTAGACACATCTTATTGCATTGACAGCATGAATAGTGTATAGACAAAATTCATATCTTAGCGTATCTGCTAATTCATATCTTAACGTATCTGTTATTGTTATCATTACCTGACAGCTTCCGTAGATTCCTCCGTAACTTATGAGATTTTAGTATTATACATGCAAATGTAAATTATGTATTGCAGGGTACTAATCTACATCCTATAATCTATTTCTTATCGAAAATCCTTCACCTGATCGTACGAGATGAATCCCTCAATCAGTTTGAGTCCCTCAGATTCCGATAGCTATTCCGATAGTTATTCCGACAGCTATTCCAACATAGATGTTCACCTAAGCTCCGAAAACAGCGTCATCGGCATGAATCAATCAATCAGCCATTATCAATTCATCTGATGGGTTCGTAGTCGACTTAAATAATGGAAACGCGCAGAAGGCAATCCCTTCCACCAACCGAATTCACCTCTTGACAATGAACCTGAAGCGTTTACCTGCGAACCTGTTCGAGACACCATTTTCAGTCTCATTTCCAGGATAACTCGACAAGATTATATTCTATCCACAATTCTGAACCTTATTCATCCACTCGTTCCGACCGACAATCATCCTGGAGTAATAACTCAACGAACTTCGCGCTCGAATAATCAATTCAGAGAATATGGTGCAAAATGTACCAGCTTCAGCAACATCACCGGCACCAACAGTACAATCAATAATAGCACCAGCACCATCAACAATCCATGCTTCAATATCATCATCTGTACTTCGAGTATGATCTTCGTTCTACGTATCTTTCTACCTCATTTATCTTCGTTCGACATGGCGAATATGGAATCTCTAAAGTTTTAGAGATTATTTATTCTAGTTCCAACTGAAAAGCAAATGAGTTTAATATCATATTAACTCATTAAATCCATGAATGAATCTGAAGAAAATATATATGTATATATGTTTTCATAAAGATTGTAATTAAAAATTCTCTTGTACAAACTGTTAATGGTGAAAATATTTTAACGGGTAGGTAATACCCGAGGACTATTTAAATTTCACATTAATAAGTTACATTGTACGTTCTTCGAATCTGTTTCAACAGTCATATACTATCCTACTTACATCCATCGATATACAAATCCGTTCACCACAGAATAACCATATTCATCAAATTACATATTTGGATTTTGACCTATCAGAATCCAACAAGTGGCATAATGAAGAAATCATTTGATTAAATAAAATTTGTTAGAAACAGACTAATTAACTATGAAAATTTTTCTAAGAATCCATGCTAACAAAATTCTAGCTAACTGTTCCTAGCTAACTGTTAATTCCATATTACAATTTAATTATCGCAATTTATTTATCGCATTTTATTTATCGCAATTTACATTCTCACAATTTTATTTATCGTCATTAAATTTCTGTTATTTACTTTATGCACTATATTTATCGTTATTTAACTTTCTGTTATTTATTTTACGCACTTTAAATATCGGGACATGTATACAAGGTTTTGACATATCATATCGACGCATCTATATATATTATTTGGAATCACCATAGACATTCTATATGCAGTAATGATCGAGTTCTCTATACAGGGTTGAGGTTGATTCTACAATAATATATATACTTTGAGTTGTGATCGAGTCTGAGACATGTACACGGGTCACGATACATATTAATTCGAATATTATATATATAATTATATATGAATTAGTGTATTGCTAACTGTGGACAATCAACTGAGGACTATCAACATTGAACAATTAAAATGAATTAAAATATAGATTATAACTTATGAAACTAAACAATTCTTCAAGATTGCCACTTGATTTTATCTTAAACCTCATTTGTATCCTGACAATTATAATCAGTGTTCAAACCTTTCATGATTCTTGAAAACACCTCAACCGAGAGGATGAATCAACCGCACTTCATCTACGGAAGAAAAGATTTGTGCATATAGTTATGCACCTGAGAAACTCTCGGCAACTGAATAAAAGTTTAACACGTAGCCACTCAGATCCTTTGGCATTTATTAGCAAAAATAACCTTGCGATCCCTTTTCAAAGTAGCAAATTTTGTCACAGCTTCAGCAAATCAACTTCGAATTTTCGTTCGAAACAACCTCATTATCACCTTGACTAATATGTATGTTCATTTATTGTTACTGGGAACCTTTTATATTCCACCATATTACCGTCAGTGTTTAATCATCTAAAAACACAATTTTCTTGAAATCATCTCGGATCGATAACAATTGATTCAGATAGGGTAGCAGTAAATGTAGAGGAATCGGCAATCAGTACTTTGAAAACTCACAGCATATCTACATCAACAGTTATATGTATGACATTTATCTCTTAGAATTATGATCTCTCATTCTGAAATTCTGAAAAACACCCAGTCACAAATCAATACTCTGAATGTTGAAAAATCTTAATGAAGCAACAGAAACTGTAGATAACCGTAAACGACCGTAATCATCGAAAGTTTGATGATAAAGATTAGTATGTTGGAAAAGCTCAGAAAAGTTGGAACTGGAAAACGGATTGAGCTAACCGTAAAGGAAACCAAGGAGAAATACAAGTAACATACCCTAAATTCGTAGAACCCAGATAAATCTAGATCCGTTGAAATCTTTAGAGAATATCTTGCTCCGAAGTCATGTTAAAATCTTGCGGAAAATCTTTCTCCATCAACCATCGAACTTAGAAATTCCAAAATATCATCATCAATATCTTCGATATTTCTGAGGATAATTTCATAAATATTCTCGTCCGAAATTATATACCTCTTTGTGCGTCCTGTGTATCATTATGTTGGAAACATTCAATGGAAAATTTAGTATCGAAAAGCGGATTATGCGAAACTATGAAGAAAGCCGTGAACAAATCACAAAGAATAAGTTTGACTTCAAAGAATCCAAATGATTCCGTTTCTGATGAAATATTTAGCGAATACCTCGCTTTCGAATCTAAACCCTTACGGATAAATCTGCTTCATCATCCATCGATATTAGAAATTCCAAGATATCATCGTATCTTTCATTATAAATATCCTCCATATTTCTGAAGATATTTTCATAATTATTCTTATCTGAAATCAATAATCTATTCGTGCTATCAATGTTACATCATATAGAAACTGTTAGTTTCTATATTCTGTAAACTTTCGAGCTTAAAATATGAATGTTTTTGGAAGTAGTGTTGGGAACTGATGCATGAGTTAGTATAATATAATGACACTTGATCAACGTGATTATATTACAGTAAGTCATGCTGAGTTTCTAAATGGAACATGATGATTCACAGATTATAACGTCATCATGTGCCATGTTACATAACTTTTTCATTCTGCTTAACTTCTGAACATATCAAGAAAATATATTCTTGATAGTTCTATTCTTAGTAATATAGGTAATTCGACAAAACAAATCATGCTACTACATTTCCTTTCTACATTGTATATTATGATAATTCGAAACTCCATACCTATGAATTCTGGACCGTTACTTGCGAAAAGTAAACAAAAGCATGAAGCTCCGAAATAGAAAGGGGGCATAAATCGCAGCAAATAAGAGAGCGCATTAACTGTGGATGACAATAAATATAGGAGACAGAAGCAGGGACATTGAAATATAAGGGAAGATATAAAACCCAATAACAACACAGAAGTTACAAACCGTGGATATTAATACAAATAGACACGGTATAATTAAGAATAGTATTCCCCCCAAGGCACTAGTAGAAGTAAACAGATTTTCTGGTAGAAGATTGAAAAGAAGGATGATAGATACATAGATAGGAAAATATCAAGAATCAGAACTGGATGGAGCATTTCCACAATATTTTAGAAGTAGGAACAGAGGAAGAAAGTATAGGAATGGTGAAAGTAATGGAACGGAAAAAGTTCATTTATAGTGAAAATACCAGACAAAGAAATCAAGGCAGATTTCCGCATTAATTATAGAGATCTTAATTTTCTTATTCGCTGAAGAATCAAATCTTATAGATTTCCAAGATTTTCTTTAATCTTTTAAATTCCGGAATTCAACCCTGACTCTGCCAAAAGTTAAGACGAATCTACTTTTACTCATTTCACTCTTTTGTGATAGCTTCATTCGTACTCTTCGAAAAATCGAATTGTTTTATCTATATTACTCAAAAATGATAAAACTCTATTTATCAACTCATATTCGTCATGAAAACATTTTTACTGTTAGCCATGACGACCACACTCAAATTTCGGGACGAAATTTCTTTAACGGGTAGGTACTGTGACGACCCGGGAATTTCCGACTAAATTTAAACTTGATTTTATTATGATTCTGACACGACAAGCAAAGTCTGTTATGTTGAGCTTCAAAAATTTTGAACTGTTTTTTATACATGCAATTACCCTTCGACGGTTCTCAACGATTCACGAAGCAACTATCTGTAAATAGATATATACATGTTTAAAAAATATAAATATATATTAATTCGAAATATAATTTGAAATATTATATTAGTTAGTTATTAGAATTAGTTTTGAAAAATAAAATAATATAAGATATAATAAAACTTATTATTAAAATGAATCTATATATAGATATAAAAGTTTATGGAATACATTTATTAGCTAATTGGAATACTCGGTTGACATTTCGCTAATGTTCCTATAGATCTAATAGGAGTTCAAAAGGATTCAAAATAAAAGTTGAACTGTAAATCGATTACGAAGATTGTAGGTTTGATAAAAATATTTTTATCTTTTAAGTTTAAATATTAGTACTCCGTACATATTAATTGGAACAGAAAATAAATAATTACCGAACCTTTTTGATCAGATTTCAAACAGTTAATGATTGAAATAATTAAATATACTTAAGCTAAAAATTTGAAAGTTTTATGAACACTTTTATATGCTAACTGTTTAGCAATAGACACGATATAGCTATCATATTCAAACTGTCGGCACATAAGTTAAACTTTAGGCCGCTAAATGTGTGCACAATCTTTTTATGATTAAGATATAATATTATACTATATTATTGTTATCTGTCTTAATCTATATATATATGATATACATATAGAATAGATATGCGTATTATTTGACAACACCCTACACCAACTCTTTTGTTTCTTGTTTGTTCTTTTCCTGATTGAATTGAATTATACTAGTGAACTCTAAATTATTAAACTGTGCTTTTGATTCATTCCTTCCATTAACTTATATTGTATATATATAACACACAACTTATATATCACCCATCACCCTTGCTTCGTCGATCACCTAAACCGCCACCCTACAATCATCTACACGTCGACCATCACCTTTCTTTGCAACCATCTACTGCTGCTATGAGTCACTGGAAGCACCATCATCGAAACACCATTACAACCATCTAACCATCACCACCATGAATCACTAATACGGTTGGTGTATTAATTTATTTCTGTTTTGTTCAGCCTAAAAACCACCCCATTACCACCGTAGCTGCAACTATGTTACCGCTACAACTATGATGTGTTGATCGATTGCTACACGATAACAGCTAAAGTAAGTATTTCATGTTTCTGATTCCGATTCAAACACCACACACAAACCCACTACTGTGTCTTTATTTTCTCACGAAACCTATGACCAATAATGAACAATAAACCCTCGTTAAATACCTACACACTGTTACGCTACTATGTTGTTCAAACTTAAAAAGCACCCTAAGCCGAAACCACTTTCACCACCATAAAGCGCCATCCTATTCAAAACCCATTTAACCATTCAGTGTTGATTCAGCTATTCGAAGGCTACACATATACACCATCATCAACTATAACCCATCTAAATTACACGCATACTATTTTTGGTTCAGCCTTTTCTTCATCAAATAACACCATCACCACCGACCCATTAAACCACCGGAGAATCTTCTATTTTCTGGTTGTTCCTGTTTAACTCCAATGCCGTTACCATCCAATTAATAACATACACCAACTGCTACGCTTATCTTTCCTTCTGTTGTCTCGTACACACCACCACTCAAGAACATTTTTTTTTATTGATATTAATTCCTATTTTATCGTACCCATTTTTTTCCGGTTTCTCTTGGCCGATACATATAAAGTAAAGATTCCCACCTCATCCACTTGATAGTTCTTTTTCAAAAGCATATAACAATTAATAACATGTTGTTTTTGTTCGGGTTTGCCAAGAGTAAACAAACAGCACTTCGTGGCCAACACACTCATCCCACTTGCTCTTTGTTTATAATAAAAAGAAAAGAAACACGTATAGGTTTAATAAAGGATAATGATGGGTGGATGATGACGTGATAATGACTGCATATTCAATATTTCTGTTACAGAATTTCCATATAAACCGAACCTTGAATTGTTGATGTACGTGGGATGTTTTAGGGGTTGGCAATGGGCTAGAAGTTCCTTGTAGTTGGGCTATCGGTATTGGACTGATTAATACAACAACCATCGGGCCAAAGTATTTTTTTACATATATCTTAGGCTGCCATTTAATTATAATAACCGATATCCAATATTTCACTTGATTAAATGATGATATACATGGTGAAATAATGATACAAGATATTGATGATGACTATAAATGGAAATAAAATGATGATGAGATGATTTTGATGATGGTGATTCGAAAACGATAATGATAGATGATTATAGGTGACGATATAATAAATGTGTTGATGATGAGATGAAAAGTAGTATTTGATAAAGATGAGGATTTGTGATGACGAGTGATGTTAGATACACATACATAATTATGAATATGATGGTGAGCCGTGAAATTAAAGATGATTAAATAACGAGGATGATTCGAAAACCTTAATGATGATGATCACGATTAAATGGTATTGATTAGGATATTATATGGTGATGATGGTTTAAAATGATAAAGAGCTTCGTACTTGTTAAATAAATAAACGTACGAATCAAAAAAAAAAAATAATAATAAGCAGTGGAGTGGTTTGGGTGTGTTTCGAATTAGCGAGGGGTCGAGCCCGGGCAGTGGCGTTTTGTTTTTAAAGCTTGATTCTTCAAAGGATCGTGAATCCGAGGCCAACCCTACTTTTGTTCAATGACGTCATATGTATTTTTACTACAAAATACAGTATGGTGAGTTTTCATTACTCCCCTTTTATATATATTTTTGGGACTGAGAATACATGCGCTGCTTTTATAACTGTTTTACGAAATAGACACAAGTAATTGAAACTACATTATATGGTTGAATGATCGAAAACGAATATGCCCCTTTTTATATAGTCTGGTAATCTAAGAATTAGGGAACAGAAACCCTAATTGACGCGAACTCTAAAGATAGATCTATCGGGCCCAACAAGCCCCATCCAAAGTACCGGATGCTTTAGTACTTCGAAATTTATATCATGTCCGAAGGAGGATCCCGGAATGATGGGGATATTCTTATTTGTATATTGTGAATGTCGGTTACCAGGTGTTGATAGTGTTCCAAATGAACATATATTTAGTAGCAATATCGTTCCAATATGTAAAGTTTTTTAATGTAATTTCCTTATTTTTAGTTGTAATAGTTAAATAAATAAGTGCGAAGACGAAAGACGCAAATCGCTCGAAAATGAAGATTTAAAGACAAAAACGAAGATTTGAAAGACCAAAACATCCAAAAAGCTCAAATGTACAAGATACAATTCAAAAGGTTCAATTTATTGATGAGAAACGTCTAAAAATGACAAGAGTACAAGTTACAAAACGCAAAGTACAAGATATTAAATTATACGAAAGGACGTTCGAAAATCCGAAACCAGGACATGAACCAACTCTCAACGCTCGACGCAACGGTGTAAAAATTACGAGTCAACTATGCACAAGAATAAAATATAATATTTAAATAAATCATAATAAGAATAATATTAAATAATAAAAAGTTGTTAATTGAGCATAGTTCAGGGGTCGTAAATGAAAATTCAATTTATAATTTGGCCTATAAAAGAACGATCTATGTTCGATGAATTAGGGAGAGAGATTTTTTTTCGATCTTTTTTTTCTTTCTATCTTTTTCTTATTTTTCTATATCAAATATCAATATCTATATTTATAATTCTCTATCATAATGTTAATGTAATCAGATATAACAATAATCTTAATTTTAATTTTAAATTATGATAATAATAAGATTTATGATAGAGATCGTTTGAGTGTGTAAGTCGAAATTCTGTCCGTGTAACGCTACGCTATTTTTAATCATTGTAAGTTATGTTCAACCTTTTTACATTAATGTCTCGTAGCTAAGTTATTATTATGCTTATTTAAAACGAAGTAATCATGATGTTGGGCTAATTACTAAAATTGGGTAATTGGGCTTTGTACCATAATTAAGGTTTGGGCAAAAGACCGACACTTGTGGAAATTGAACTATTGACTATTAATAGATGGGGGGTATTGTCTAATTGAGTGACAACTCATTGGAGTCTGTCGAACCTATCTTCAAATTAATTAACCTAATAATTAATAATGATTATGGTTGTCCTATTTAGTGATGTTCATTTGGAATCTGTTATAATCATTTAATTAATCAATTGGGTTGGGTAATTGATTATTCATTCTGATCAAGTGGATGAATTAATATTCATAAACTAATTAAAACAGGGGTGGATTACATACAGTGATAACTGGTGTAATTGTTGACAGAAGTGATAACTGCGTCACAGTTTAAATCCTTAATCAGTTGGAATATTTGACTTCGGGTATAAGGGTAATTTGACGAGGATACTCGCAATTTATATTTATGACCGATGGACTATTATGGACAAAAACCAGATAGACGTATCAAATAAACCAGGACAAAGGACAATTAACCCATGGTAATAAATTAAAATCAACACGTCAAACATCATGATTACGGAAGTTTAAATAAGCATAATTCTTTTATTATATTTCTCATCGTATCTTTATTTACTGTCATTTTATTACTCGCAATTTTATTTTCTGTCATTTTATTTATCGCAATTTATTTTACGCACTTTAATTTTTGTCATTTATTTTTACGCTTAAAATCGACAAACCGGTCATTAAACGGTAAAACCCCCATTTTATAATAATACTACTACTTATTTATATATATATTTTTACAAATAAACTTAATAATATAGCGTTAACTTCACCAGCTCCCTGTGGAACGAACCGGACTTACTAAAAACTACACTACTCTACGATTAGGTACACTGCCTATAGTGTTGTAGCAAGGTTTAGGTATATCCCATCCGTAAATTAATAAAACTTGTGTCATATTTTGTAGTATTTTGTATTAAAAATAATACTATTTCGTACCCTCACGCTACATCATCAAGTTTTTGGCGCCGCTGCCGGGGAGCGCTAAAACGCTATATTTTTAATTATAATAATATTGAAATAAAATATAATAATATAATAATATTGAAATAGAATATAATAATATAATAATATTGAAATAGAATATAATAATATAAAAATATTTAAGAATCTTTACGTAAATTTTAAAAAAAAAAAGTCGTATTTATTAAATACTTCAGGGGTATATTATGTAACTTATAATTAATAATTGCTATCATGTCGCTTTCATGTGAATAGTAAATTAATTAATTTATTTTCATTTACTATTCATGAATAGTAAATGAATTAAAAAAAAAAGTTTTAAAAAAAAATTATAATTATAAAAAAATTATTAATTTGTAAAAAAAAAATCGTTTTAAAAAAAAAAAAAAAAAAAAAATCGTTTTTTAAAAAAATAAAAAAAAAATTTCGTTTTTAAAAAAAAAAAAAAAAAAAAAAAAAATTTTGTGTAAAAAAAAAAAAAAATCGTTTTTTTTTAAAAGAAAAAAAAATCGTTTTAAAAAAAAAAAAAATTTTGTAAAAAAAAAAAAAAATCGTTTTTTTTTAAAAAATTTAAAAAAAAAAAACGAAAAAAAAAAAAAAAAAAAAAGAAAAAAAGAAAAAAAAAAAAAAAAAAAAAAAAAAAAAAAAAAAAACGTAAAAAAAAAAAAAACGTAAAAAAAAAAAAAAAAAAAAAAAAAAAAAAAACGAAAAAAAAAAAAAAAAAAAAAAAAACGTAAAAAAAAAAAAAAAAAAAAAAAATTATTAAAAAAAAATATATATATTTTTAAAATTTTGTCTATAAAAAAAAAAAAATGTTTTTTTAGTTTTATTACCTTTAGATTTTTAGACTATAGTCGCAACTTTTAGTATTAAGTTTAGTTTTGCCATAGTTATTTTTACTTCTAGAATTTTTAGGCTTTGCCGTAAAATCCCTTAAGTGCTTATTCCTTAGACTAAGTTTTAGGTGCTTTAGAATTTTACGACGCCGTATTTCGCACTACTTTCTTATTTTTATTTTTCGACGCCTATTTTTCGACCTTTTATTTTTCGACATTTTTCGACGCGCAATCTTTTTCTCTCTTATTTCTCGCCATTCTAGTTTTTAGGACTTAGAATTTTTTCTACTTCTTCTCTAAATTTCTTAAAATTACGAAAATTTATTTTAAGTGGTTAAATTGATAGACATCAAAATTTTCTGGTTCGTAGTAATAGTTGGATTTGTACGTGGACCGGGTTATTGGAGCCAAACAGTACTCAATTATATTGAGACCAAACGAATCCTGCCCCTCTGCTGCATCTTTTGGCTATTCGAAACGTGGGCAAAATCAGAAAAGTCTATTGGTTGGATAACTTATTATAATTTTTCTTTCCTTTTTAAAACTAATAGGATATTCAGTGAATGCACCGAGCAAGACGTTCACCACCTTTTGTACGTTCACCACCTGTAACTCGATCAAGACATCGTTTAACAAATATAGCTGCCGTTGATTTTTCTTTAGACTCGTCATCAAGTCGACCGAGTACTTCAACTCAAATTTCCGATAATCCAGTTTTTGAAACCAATATCACAATTGAGAATCCGGAGAATACTCAGGGACAATTCCGAGACCCTGATCCATTAATTATTCCTCCGGAACCACCAATCATTCAAACAGAGATTGTTGAGGAAGAAACCATTAAATCAGAAACCTCTAGTGATTCAGATACAACACTTCCAATCATGGAAAATCTAGAACCTCTAAGTATGGAAGATCGAATGAGAGCTACACGCACGGGCCAAGGTCACGCCATTATTAAACCAGAAGTTAATGCTCCAGATTATGAAATTAAAGGACAAATCCTACACATGGTAACTAACCAATGCCAATTCAGTGGTGCACCGAATGAAGATCCTAACGAACACCTTCGTACGTTTAAAAGAATTTGTACACTATTCAAAATCCGAGAAGTGGAAGATGAGCAGATCTATCTCATGTTGTTTCCCTGGACTTTAAAGGGAGAAGCCAAAGATTGGTTAGAATCGTTACCTGAAGGGGCGATTGACACATGGGATGTTTTAGTTGAAAAATTTCTTAAACGATTCTTTCCGGCATCCAAAGCCGTGAGACTTCAAGGAGAAATTGTTACGTTCGCGCAAAATCCAAATGAAACATTATATGAGGCGTGGACAAGATTCGGAAGGATGTTGAGAGGATGTCCTCAACACGGATTAGATACTTTTCAAATAGTACAAATCTTCTATAAAGGCGTAGACATCGCCACACGAAAAGACATCGACATAACAGCTGGTGGTTCCATTATGAAGAAAACCGCAACTGAAGCTTACAAAATTATTGATAACACAGCCTCCCACTCACATGAGTGGCATCAAGAAAAAGATATCTTTCGATCATCTAAAGCGGCTAGAGCCGATTCTAGCCATGACTTTGATTCCGTTTCAGCAAAAATAGATGCTTTCGAAAGACGAATGGAAAAGATGAATAAAGATATTCACGCAATACGAATCAGTTGTGAGCAATGCGGTGGACCACACTTATTGAAAGATTGTCACATTGAACCAACGATGGAACAACGAGAGAATGTTTCCTATATGAACCAAAGGCCGGGAAATAATTATCAAAATAATTATCAACCGCCAAGGCTAAACTTAAATCGAAATCAAAACATTCTTTACAATCCAAAAGGACCCGAAAATAACTGGTATAACCAACAAGGTCCGAATAACCAACCAACTCAAAACAACACTTTCAATCAACAAAGACCTAGCTTGTATAAACCACCACAACAACCCGAAGAGAAAAAGCCAAATCTAGAAGAAATGATGGCAAAGCTGATTGAATCTCAAACACAATTCATTACATCTCAAACCCAAACGAACGAGAGGTTTGATCAGTCATTAAGAACTCAACAAGCTTCCATTTTGAATCTAGAAAAACACGTAGGTACTCTTGCTAGCATGATGAGTGAGAGGGAACAAGGAAAGCTACCGAGTAATACTGAAGTAAATCCTCGGAAAGAGAATGTTAATATGGTGTCAACGAATTCTGAAAAACCAGTTCCAGAAGATGGGAAGGTTTTAGATGAGAGTAACAATGAAGAAGTTACACCACCACCACCCGAGTATGTAAAGCCAGTGGTGGCACCATACAAACCACCCATCCCGTTTCCAAGAAAAGGAGTTGAGTATGAGCAAGTGATAGGTAATAAAGATTGTGATACCTCTGGAAAGAAGAAGAAGAAAAAGAATAAGAAAGTGCAAGAAACAAAAGCAGTAAATATAAACCCGGTGAAGACAGTTCCACCAAAACCTCCACCTAGGGTAGGTGATCCGGGTGAATTTATTGTTCCTTGTCTACTTAGTGATTGTGTCATGTATGATGCACTAGCAGATTTAGGTGCAAGTGTAAGTGTTATGCCTCTTTCATTATATAAGAGATTAGGTGTAGCTGAGTTAAGTCCAACGGATATGAGTGTTCGACTCTTTGATCAAACCATTAAGCACCCAGTTGGAATTGCTGACAACCTACCCGTTCAAGTAGGTAATTTAACCTTTCTAGTCGAATTTATTGTCATTGACATAGAAGAGGACCCAAACATTCCTCTAATTTTAGGTCGACCATTCTTTGCGTCCACCGGGGCGTTATTTGATGTAGGAAATGGTAAGATGACACTTAAAAGTGGTGACAAATCGATCACCTTTATGATTCGAAAGTCTAAATCTCCACCAACCAAAACCGTTGAACCAGTAAAAACGATTGGTAATAACCATGTTGTTTTACCAACTCCAACGGTAGTGCTAAACAATAATGAAACGCCTAAGTGTGGGGAAAATGAAGTAACACCTAAGGATGACATGATAACAAAGAACCCCGTTGTTGATACGAAATTAGATGACCCCGTTATTAACAGTTCAATGAAGAAACTTTACAAACGGGCTATCGATGCTAGAAGTAAGGGGAACTTTAAGTTATGTAACCGGTTAGTATCCAATCTGTCGCCTAAAGAAAAGGCGAAGCTAGTTGAAATTATGGATATTACACAGGAATCCGACCAATGGCTTAAAGAGAAAGTCACAGATATGCAAGTTGATTATGGACCAAGAGAAATTGACGATGAAGTTAATCACAATTTCGACACCACGGCTACCTAAGTGTGGGGAGATTCAAATGTTCTAAAAAGAAAATGCTATCTAGAGTTAGTTGTTCTGTTCTCGTGTAGTTCCGAGAATGGAACCCGATTGGTCTTTTCCGCTAGCAGACACTAAAGAACTAGTTTTCTCCCTCCATTCTGAATTTTTGTTTTGTAGTTTTTTTTTTTTATGAAATTAATATGCATTTTAATTTAAGTTTTTAAAAAACAAAATTTACTTTAATTCATTAAGTTTAAAAAATGATTTCTAAAATTCGTCGTGAGTTAAAGACTAGGTCGTTGAGCCGAAATTGCTTTACCCGAGGGCGGGGCGACAAATTTTGTTATCATTTAATTTTATTGATCTAAAGTATGCAAAAAAAAAAAAAAAAAAAAAAAAAAAAAATTATATTAATTTTTAAACGTGGGATAATATATCAAACTTTAAAAATATGTATATATATGTTTGTATTTTATGTTATGTACAAAACAGGGTAAAACAGCGCACTTTCAAAGACTAGCATTAAGTTCAGCAAAAGCTACTAATTTTGACGACAAGACGCAAAATATCAAATGTGATATGACAACAACATGTTTACAAACTGGGTATTTTTAATCACTTTTCTACACTAATCACCCTCATGAATTTATAATTATAGTCTGATTTCATGCAAATGAGGGCATTGCATGATCTCAAGTGTGGGGAAGGGTTATAAATTCTCTCGGGTTTACACTTGGTTTATTTGCCAAATTTTGTAAAAATTTGAAAAATTTTCAACTAAATGAACTCAAAATCATGTTTATACATATTTATGAACGATGAAAACTAGGTGTTAATACCGAAATTATCGTTACCTCGAAAAGGACATAAATTGAGAAACAACTTAAAACGCTTGAATTCATTTAAAATGGAATAAAGGAGAATAAAAAGGCAAAGAAAGAAACTAAGTGTGGGGAGAATGTACCAAGTTATTCAATTAAAAACTATCTATCACATATTTTTGTACAAACAATTGAAAATACTTTTGTTTTGAACGATAATCAACTGTTTTATCCGATGAAAGAAAAGAAGAGATGGATCTACACGATGAATCAATTCCATCATTTGAAGGAAGTAAAGTCTTCCGAAAAAGACACGCGCTTCTTGATTTAGGTCATGAAGTTGTCGTCCAGACCAGCTGTAGGTTGACGAAAAATCTAGAAAAGTCATCTCTAAAATCAGCAGGAAATCCACGGACCTCAGCATCAAACAGGGTCGCCAAGTGGTCAGATTTATCCTAACCATGAGAAGGATTTATCTCGTACAATGGGGAGGCACCGTGCAAATTAGCTTGATAAGACTAATGAATCAGATCCCCAGAAAGGATAATCTCCTTAAAGATTAAAAATCAGCTTTTAAGACTGATATTACTCAATCCTAGAGATTGACCTTAAAGATTGAGAATTCAAACTCATGGAATTCAATGATATCTAAACTCGAGCTTGAACGAGAAAATATTTTGATCAAAAATACAAACCGATTTGTTTTCTGAAAACCCATTTTCAATGCGTTCATTACCATTGAACGTAAAATCCTGAGAATTCATCAGAATTCATTAGGTCACCTGAACCAAATCGGGTGTCAACCGTACGAACGGTGGTTGCATAGCATGGTCAGAGACAGGACCTTGTGCCAGACCGAAAAATCATAGGATGATCTTTACTATCGCTCCTACCAAGGATAGTTCTAGCATCCGACACGTTAAAAGACCATAATCATCTGCATGTCACGGGACATTGCCTTAACAGTTTCTTGTTCATCGCTTTCCTTTACAACCGGACGGTAGTTTGCCGAAAGGTAATATACGGAACAAGTAAACTGGATGTGTGCTTTCTGATACCGGGATAGCAGTGGATTACACGAACCTAAATGTTTTTAGCCAAAATATTGATCCACAAATATATTTTGCAACACCAATGGTGGATCAAATCAGAAAACTTATCTAGGGTAAAAGCTAGATTGAATTTTCAAAAGATCAAATGTTTTCATAAAGATCCTATTTCCTAAAGGATCTAAATTTTTATAGTCATGTGGGACTGTAAACCGCCTTTCAAATGTGCACTTTGCTTTGGAAACCGAAAGTAAATCGGCTATTTGATTGCAAGTGTCGTTGACCTAAACCCAAGGCAACTGTGGATGACACACCCACCTTTAACCATCATTACTGTCATTGTTTATACCGCTATATCAAAATCACTGATGTACAAAATGTGATGAATAAAAAAAGTGATTCATGTATGTTTTTATTTCAAGTTCTGTATTGCTTGAGGACAAGCAACGCTCAAGTGTGGGGATATTTGATAGTGTTCCAAATGAACATATATTTAGTAGCAATATCGTTCCAATATGTAAAGTTTTTTAATGTAATTTCCTTATTTTTAGTTGTAATAGTTAAATAAATAAGTGCGAAGACGAAAGACGCAAATCGCTCGAAAATGAAGATTTAAAGACAAAAACGAAGATTTGAAAGACCAAAACATCCAAAAAGCTCAAATGTACAAGATACAATTCAAAAGGTTCAATTTATTGATGAGAAACGTCTAAAAATGACAAGAGTACAAGTTACAAAACGCAAAGTACAAGATATTAAATTATACGAAAGGACGTTCGAAAATCCGAAACCAGGACATGAACCAACTCTCAACGCTCGACGCAACGGTGTAAAAATTACGAGTCAACTATGCACAAGAATAAAATATAATATTTAAATAAATCATAATAAGAATAATATTAAATAATAAAAAGTTGTTAATTGAGCATAGTTCAGGGGTCGTAAATGAAAATTCAATTTATAATTTTGGCCTATAAAAGAACGATCTATGTTCGATGAATTAGGGAGAGAGATTTTTTTTCGATCTTTTTTTTCTTTCTATCTTTTTCTTATTTTTCTATATCAAATATCAATATCTATATTTATAATTCTCTATCATAATGTTAATGTAATCAGATATAACAATAATCTTAATTTTAATTTTAAATTATGATAATAATAAGATTTATGATAGAGATCGTTTGAGTGTGTAAGTCGAAATTCTGTCCGTGTAACGCTACGCTATTTTTAATCATTGTAAGTTATGTTCAACCTTTTTACATTAATGTCTCGTAGCTAAGTTATTATTATGCTTATTTAAAACGAAGTAATCATGATGTTGGGCTAATTACTAAAATTGGGTAATTGGGCTTTGTACCATAATTAAGGTTTGGGCAAAAGACCGACACTTGTGGAAATTGAACTATTGACTATTAATAGATGGGGGGTATTGTCTAATTGAGTGACAACTCATTGGAGTCTGTCGAACCTATCTTCAAATTAATTAACCTAATAATTAATAATGATTATGGTTGTCCTATTTAGTGATGTTCATTTGGAATCTGTTATAATCATTTAATTAATCAATTGGGTTGGGTAATTGATTATTCATTCTGATCAAGTGGATGAATTAATATTCATAAACTAATTAAAACAGGGGTGGATTACATACAGTGATAACTGGTGTAATTGTTGACAGAAGTGATAACTGCGTCACAGTTTAAATCCTTAATCAGTTGGAATATTTGACTTCGGGTATAAGGGTAATTTGACGAGGATACTCGCAATTTATATTTATGACCGATGGACTATTATGGACAAAAACCAGATAGACGTATCAAATAAACCAGGACAAAGGACAATTAACCCATGGTAATAAATTAAAATCAACACGTCAAACATCATGATTACGGAAGTTTAAATAAGCATAATTCTTTTATTATATTTCTCATCGTATCTTTATTTACTGTCATTTTATTACTCGCAATTTTATTTTCTGTCATTTTATTTATCGCAATTTATTTTACGCACTTTAATTTTTGTCATTTATTTTTACGCTTAAAATCGACAAACCGGTCATTAAACGGTAAAACCCCCATTTTATAATAATACTACTACTTATTTATATATATATTTTTACAAATAAACTTAATAATATAGCGTTAACTTCACCAGCTCCCTGTGGAACGAACCGGACTTACTAAAAACTACACTACTCTACGATTAGGTACACTGCCTATAGTGTTGTAGCAAGGTTTAGGTATATCCCATCCGTAAATTAATAAAACTTGTGTCATATTTTGTAGTATTTTGTATTAAAAATAATACTATTTCGTACCCTCACGCTACATCATCAGGTGTTCAATCCATATGAATGATATTTTTGTCTCTATGCATGGGACGTATGTTTATGAGAAATGGAAATATGAAATCTTGTGGTCTATTAAAATTATGAAATGATTTTTTATGCTAAACTAATGAACTCACCAACCTTTTGGTTGACACTTGAAAGCATGTTTATTCTCAGGTACGAAAGAAATCTTCCGCTGTGCATTTGATCATTTTAAAGATATTACTTGGAGTCATTCATGACATATTTCAAAAGACGTTGCATTCGAGTCATTGAGTTTATCAAGATCATTATTAAGTCAATTATAGTTGGATATATTATGAAATGGTATGCGTGTCTGTCAACTTTGGATGTAATGAAAGATTGTCTTTTCAAAAACGAATGCAATGTTTGTAAAATGTATCATATAGAGGTCAAGTACCTCGTGATGTAATCAACTGATGTAAATCGTTTATAATCAATATGGACTTCGTCCGGATGGATTAGGACGGGTCCTTTCATGGACAAGGTGGAGGAGTCCATTGTGGTTGTGAGGCCCAAGGTGTAGAAGCTAAAGCCCATAGAGGGTAGTGATTCCAGATCTGATTGCCAGCATTCGAGGAGTATCCTCGACCTCTTCCACGACTATTACGACCTCGATTGGTCTGTCCACGACCCCGACCTCTGCCATAATTGTAACGAGAATTGCTGTTGGTGGTCGGAGTATTGTTTCTATCCTGAGTAACCATAGAATTGCTGGTGCCATTCATTTTGGGAGAAGTAGATGCAATAAGGGCCGTTTCACTTGTACCAGAATTGATGGTAATTTGATGCTTTTTACGTGTTTCTTCAAGCAATAATTTCGATCTAGCCTCATAGAAGGATGGTAAATCCTTCAATTGAGTAAAATAGGTACCGACCGTGTCAAAATTATCGTTCAAACCGGCAATGAGTTGCAAGACCATTCGATTATCGGATACTTTGTCACCAACATTACGGAGTTGATCGGCGAGAACCTTAATCTCTTGACAGTAAGCGGAGCAATCGGCAAAGTCATCGAGACGGATGGTGTTGAACTTTCGTTGTAAAAAAAGGGCTCGTGAATTTTTGTTGTCTTGAAACGCGTCTTTTAATCGGTTCCAGGCACCTTCAGCAGTTGTTTCATCTTCAATGATGTTGCTTAAGAGGTCATTGGAGATGGTGCCATAGATCCATTGAAGGACTATGGCATCTAGTCGATGCCAGAGTGCATCCTTGTTGGTGTCTGTTGTAACCGAAGAAGCATCATCACTCGTATTACTTTTGGGAATGATGTGATCCAAAACATCATAGGCAGTACAATGATTTTTGAACAGGTGAGCCCAAGAAGAGTATTGTGCATCTTTGATATTAAGAGTGATTGGAATGAGATTTTTGATATTCGAGATTGAACGTGCAGGATGGAAAGTGCAGGATGGAAAAGTTTATCGGCCATTGAAGGTTAAGGAGAATGAGACAAGAAAACTGGATCGGCTAATTACAGAGAGAAAAGGAGGATGATTTGGCCTGATACCATGTAAGTTTATGTATTTCGTTGAATGATAATGTGGGCAATGTGCCCAATATATACAAGCCGATACCTATCAATTCATATCTATCCTATATATAAACCGATCCTGCATATCTTTTCTATACATAGCTATTTGACTTGCTAGACAAGAGATATTCTAAATAAGGAAGATATACAATGGGAATATATCGGATAATAATATATAAGCTTATACAGATAAAATAATGAATTTAATTCGGATTAAAAAAAACGTTAATCTTACCATTTCAACGATCAAGAGAATGAGGCCGAATCACAAATCGCCACGTGTCACTAGCGCCTTTTCTTCTGCAATACCACGCTGATGTTAGTGTTAACACCGCGTTAAGAGCGTTACCGAGCATTTCCGGTGCCAAATCAGAGGCGGTTTGTGATGGTGACGCCGGGTTATATATGGTTTTATATGTAGAATACTCTGATTCGAATATCTAAATATTCAATCAAGTCTTGTTAGGTGCCAAATTACTAATTTGAGCTTCATCAAGTTCTTTGAAGTCATACGCACTTAGGTCTTGTTAAGTGCAGTTCTTTGAAAGCTTTAAAAATAAAAATCAATTCAAACATACCATACAATTTAAAATATTGGGATTTGAAATCTTTTAATATTTCAAATCCTTTGTGATTTAAACTCCCGAATCTTCCAACCCAATGCCACATTATAGAATTGAACTTACTCCGTAATATATAGAGTAATAAAGGGGTGTTTGTGTTTAATTTGTAATATAAGACGCGCATTGATTAAAAAATTTAAAGAAATGTAAAATTATGTTTTAGTCATGAATTACATAGTATAATTTAGGGCAAAAGGCCCGAAAATAACCTAAGTTATCCAATTTGACAATCAAGGTAACTGATCAAGCATAGAATAAATGAATCGGATTCGGTCCATGTTTAACATCAATGAAGGGGGATTTAAGGGTCAATTGAGTTTAACTCTCCGGTCCGGAGTACCGTGAATAACCCCTTAGAAGATGAGGATCTCAGCAGGGGTGGTTAAACATGACCCATCGACGGGTTACCCGGTTTGCGATGGCTCGCGCTAGGTCGTAGGGTTTATGTTCATAGAACGTTACCTACAAATCAAGGGTATGTCTAGTGAAATGCTATAAGTTCGGTAGCGCGGGTAAAATGTCGCTATGTAAAAGGCGCTGTTTTAAAAATAGTATATGTGTAAATGTAGAGTGGATGTCCAAATCCTTCTACTGTGGACTGGGTCCTTTATTTATAGGGTAACCTTTTTTTCTTATCACCACATAATAGAGTTAAAAGGATCGTGGCCTGCTAATAGTACCTTGTTGTGTGAGCTGACCCGACAAAAGTAAAAAGTGTTTTGTCGGACCTGATTCTTGTCTGCCATGTGTCCTCTACCATCTACAACGTCGCCTGACATGCATACGTACCCTTAGCGCTAGAACAGAATCCGCGCGGGGTTCGCGATCGGGCGCCTATTCCTTTTAGCGCGCAATATGCATGGCTCATATGGTGATGTTGTTTGATGCGCTACACGAGCTAATAGGGTATGTGTATCATTAGTAACCCCCAATTTGCTGAAGCCTAAAACGGATTTCAATTTTGTTTTTTGCGCAAGAAAATGATTACGTGTTTAAAAATTTTAAAATTGGGGTAATTTTTGTCAAATTCATTAACGATTGTTAGTCAAAAATACACATTTGGTCCCTGAAATTTGTTGAAAATTTCACCACTCATCCCCTTTATCACCATCTTTTTTTTTTTTTGGTAAAGTAATACTCCGTAGAAGAATTATGAAACTTTCATCAAAGAGATTCCCATTATAGACTTGGTCAATCATGTTTTACTTCAAAACTGATGCTCTAATGTCCCCGTCTTGTTATCATCATTTGCAATTAACATAATTTTTAAAAAATCAAAAAGCATGAGACAAAAATAAAACTTTAAAAGATTTGGGTGCCTATTGCTAAGAGATAGATACCTAAACAGTTGATATGACTTAATCCTAGAGCAACAATCAAATAAGAACATGCAATAGGTTTGGGTCATATAGTCAAGGCATTAGTTAAATCTTAACAGCTCCTAAGAGTTCTCTTTGGAACAGTCAATAGGCATACTAGGTCATTCATGTCTCAATTCCTAAGTTTCGTGTCCTAAAAGCGCATTAGATGCCTCTAGGAAACTCCGGCCATACCGAGTTCATAGAATCTTCAGATATAGTATAACCAGGGGTCTTAATCCTATGAAGTAGCTAAGTTCATATAGGTGGACAATGAAATGTCCCGTTCTTATTGATTAAAAACGTTCCATATTAATTGATTTCGTTGCGAGGTTTTGACCTCTATATGAGACGTTTTTCAAAGACTGCATTCATTTTTAAAACAAACCATAACCTTTATTTCATAAATAAAGGTTTAAAAAGCTTTACGTAGATTATCAAATAATGATAATCTAAAATATCCTGTTTACACACGACCATTACATAATGGTTTACAATACAAATATGTTACATCGAATTCAGTTTCTTGAATGCAGTTTTTACACAATATCATACAAATATGGACTCCAAATCTTGTCCTTATTTTAGTATGCAACAGCGGAAGCTCTTAATATTCACCTGAGAATAAACATGCTTTAAACGTCAACAAAAATGTTGGTGAGTTATAGGTTTAACCTATATATATCAATTCGTAACAATAGACCACAAGATTTCATATTTCAATACACATCCCATACATAGAGATAAAAATCATTCATATGGTGAACACCTGGTAACAGACAATAACAAGATGCATATATAAGAATATCCCCATCATTCCGGGACACCCTTCGGATATGATATAAATTTCGAAGTACTAAAGCATCCGGTACTTTGGATGGGGTTTGTTAGGCCCAATAGATCTATCTTTAGGATTCGCGTCAATTAGGGTGTCTGTTCCCTAATTCTTAGATTACCAGACTTAATAAAAAGGGGCATATTCGATTTCGATAATTCAACCATAGAAAGTAGTTTCACGTACTTGTGTCTATTTTGTAAATCATTTATAAAACCTGCATGTATTCTCATCCCAAAAATATTAGATTTTAAAAGTGGGACTATAACTCACTTTCACAGATTTTTACTTCGTCGGGAAGTAAGACTTGGCCACTGTTGATTCACGAACCTATAACAATATATACATATATATTAAAGTATGTTCAAAATATATTTACAACACTTTTAATATATTTTGATGTTTTAAGTTTATTAAGTCAGCTGTCCTCGTTAGTAACCTATAACTAGTTGTCCACAGTTAGACGTACAGAAATAAATCGATAAATATTATCTTGAATCAATCCACGACCCAGTGTATACGTATCTCAGTATTGATCACAACTCAAACTATATATATTTTGGAATCAACCTCAACCCTGTATAGCTAACTCCAACATTCACATATAGAGTGTCTATGGTTGTTCCGAAATATATATAGATGTGTCGACATGATAGGTCGAAACATTGTATACGTGTCTATGGTATCTCAAGATTACATAATATACAATACAAGTTGATTAAGTTATGGTTGGAATAGATTTGTTACCAATTTTCACGTAGCTAAAATGAGAAAAATTATCCAATCTTGTTTTACCCATAACTTCTTCATTTTAAATCCGTTTTGAGTGAATCAAATTGCTATGGTTTCATATTGAACTCTATTTTATGAATCTAAACAGAAAAAGTATAGGTTTATAGTCGGAAAAATAAGTTACAAGTCGTTTTTGTAAAGGTAGTCATTTCAGTCGAAAGAACGACGTCTAGATGACCATTTTAGAAAACATACTTCCACTTTGAGTTTAACCATAATTTTTGGATATAGTTTCATGTTCATAATAAAAATCATTTTCTCAGAATAACAACTTTTAAATCGAAGTTTATCATAGTTTTTAATTAACTAACCCAAAACAGCCCGCGGTGTTACTACGACGGCGTAAATCCGGTTTTACGGTGTTTTTCGTGTTTCCAGGTTTTAAATCATTAAGTTAGCATATCATATAGATATAGAACATGTGTTTAGTTGATTTTAAAAGTCAAGTTATAAGGATTAACTTTTGTTTGCGAACAAGTTTAGAATTAACTAAACTATGTTCTAGTGATTACAAGTTTAAACCTTCGAATAAGATAGCTTTATATGTATGAATCGAATGATGTTATGAACATCATTACTACCTTAATTTCCTTGGATAAACCTACTGGAAAAGAGAAAAATGGATCTAGCTTCAATGGATCCTTGGATGGCTCGAAGTTCTTGAAGCAGAATCATGACACGAAAACAAGTTCAAGTAAGATCATCACTTGAAATAAGATTGTTATAGTTATAGAAATTGAACCAAAGTTTGAATATGATTATTACCTTGTATTAGAATGATAACCTACTGTAAGAAACAAAGATTTCTTGAGGTTGGATGATCACCTTACAAGATTGGAAGTGAGCTAGCAAACTTGAAAGTATTCTTGATTTTATGAAACTAGAACTTTTGGAATTTATGAAGAACACTTAGAACTTGAAGATAGAACTTGAGAGAGATTAATTAGATAAAGAAAATTGAAGAATGAAAGTGTTTGTAGGTGTTTTTGGTCGTTGGTGTATGGATTAGATATAAAGGATATGTAATTTTGTTTTCATGTAAATAAGTCATGAATGATTACTCATATTTTTGTAATTTTATGAGATATTTCATGCTAGTTGCCAAATGATGGTTCCCACATGTGTTAGGTGACTCACATGGGCTGCTAAAAGCTGATCATTGGAGTGTATATACCAATATTACATACATCTAAAAGCTGTGTATTGTACGAGTACGAATACGGGTGCATACGAGTAGAATTGTTGATGAAACTGAACGAGGATGTAATTGTAAGCATTTTTGTTAAGTAGAAGTATTTTGATAAGTGTATTGAAGTCTTTCAAAAGTGTATAAATACATATTAAAACACTACATGTATATACATTTTAACTGAGTCGTTAAGTCATCGTTAGTCGTTACATGTAAGTGTTGTTTTGAAACCTTTAGGTTAACGATCTTGTTAAATGTTGTTAACCCAATGTTTATAATATCAAATGAGATTTTAAATTATTATATTATCATGATATTATCATGTATGAATATCTCTTAATATGATATATATACATTAAATGTCTTTACAACGATAATCGTTACATATATGTCTCGTTTAAAAATCATTAAGTTAGTAGTCTTGTTTTTACATATGTAGTTCATTGTTAATATACTTTATGATATGTTTTCTTATCATAGTATCATGTTAACTATATATATATATATCCATATATATGTCATCATATAGTTTTTACAAGTTTTAACGTTCGTGAATCACCGATCAACTTGGGTGGTCAATTGTCTATATGAAACATATTTCAATTAATCAAGTCTTAAAAAGTTTGATTGCTTAACATGTTGGAAACATTTAATCATGTAAATATCAATCTCAATTAATATATATAAACATGGAAAAGTTCGGGCCACTACAGACAAGTCCTGATCACAACCTAGGTTGGTCAATCCTTAAGATGCTAGCATACAAATCTATTAGACTCACAAGTTCAGCATAACAACAATAACTGTACTAATTTAACATAACTATGCTAACCCAAACTTCTATCATGGCAACATACAGATTAATTAAACTAACAAGGTAATATCGGAACACATTATTAAACATAAAGGGTAACAATACATGTTTAATACAAAAGACAAGCGTTTCGGATAAAAACCTGAAAAGGCTGAAGAAATCTGCCCGAGATCGTAGGGACTCACCGGGATATCCTCCGGAAAATAAAAGCTAAGCTAGCTACTACTAAAAACTAACTAAAAAGCTTGAAAATATAAAGTGAAGTACAAATTGAGTGTGTCTTGAAATGAGTGGAAGAGGCCCTTTAAATACACTTGGATTCAGCTGCCATACGGCTGGCAAGCCGTATGGCAGGCCGTTTTTGCTGCCCGTTTGCTCTGGTCAGCCGTTTTGCAGGGCCGTTTGCCCATGCCGTATGGAAGGCCATTTTCCCTTATGGAAGGCCGTACGACAAGCCGGCTGGCAAGCCGTATGGCCTGCCCTGGTCAGCTTGTTTCCTGGATCGTAACTTGATTTTCTGGGACGTAACTTGTCTTTCACTGTTTTCGCTCTAGAATCTTCGTTTTAGCTCCGTTTTACTTTATTATTTTTGCATCGCCTTTGTAATTACTTAATCTACAAAATCAATCGACAAATCGATAATTTTGCCGACAAATTTTGGAACTTTATTGATTTAGGGCTCAATATCGGGGGTAAAACGTGACTTTTTGGCCGATATCAGAGTGCCGATCGATGATGGTACTCTAAGTCATGGATTGGAGTTCGTCAAGGGGTCGGCGACTGTGCCTGTTGAATGGTTAGAACGTGGTGTAACCAGGAAGTGGGGACTTATAGGATGCAATGGTGGCATCATGGGATTCAGAGTTTATGTGAGAACTAAAAGAAGTTGAGGAATGTGTATCGTCCTGATTTTCATGGAGCTTAGATCGCGAGGACACGATTCGATTTAAGTGGGGGAGAGTTGTAACACCCAGATTCTGAATACCCTTACGGTCGCAGCGCGACCTGGGCTTGTCGCGGCGCGACAGTGAGCTGGCAGGAATTGTTTTGTTATTCTTTTAAAATAAAGAGGGCATTATGATCTTTTCACTTTGGTGTCGGCTTTAAGTCATCAAAAATGGTCAACCTTCATTCTTATCTTCATTTCCTTAACTTCTCACCCATTTTCACTTAGAGAGAGAGGGGAGAAGAGTTTAGAGAGAGAAAGATTAGAAACTTGAGGAAGGATGTCGATTCTCAACAAAGTCCAAGTATTAAAGTTGTTCATCTCGTTCTTAGCTACATTTTGATAGTGGTGATAAGTGCTAACTCCAAATTTCATTTAAATTGATGTTAGGGTTTGAGCTTGCTTGTGCTTGAGAAAACCAATCTAGCTCATAAATGGGTGATTGAAGCTAGTTGTTGGTGTTGTTTACCCTTGTTGGTGGTTTTTGGGTTGGTGATGAGTCGAAGACCCAATTACTTGAGAAATTAGGGTTCTTGGGGGTATGATTTGGGTGTATGAACCTAATTCATGATTTTGGGTTAAGTGATGGAATTTCAAGTGCATGAACTTGCAAAGGCTAGATGTTCACTTGAACACTTGCATTTTAGTGGGTTTGTTGTTGTAAGAGTTTGATTTTGGATGTTGTCCTTAATTTTGGGTCAAAATGAGTCTTGTGTTGAAATGGGTCATGAAGTACCTCTAGTACTTGACCATAAGTTTCATTTGGTGAGTTTGGGCCAAAATCACTAGCCATTAGTGATTTTGGACGAGGGGTCTTGATTGACCAAGTTGGGTGGTTAAGGTGCAAAATGGGTTAAATTTGCACTTTGGTACTTTTGGGTCAAGCTACTAGTGTTTATAGTTTGGTGTTGTGTTTTGATGCTAGGTGAAGTGCTTTTGGATCATTCTTGGAGTCCTAGCGTGGTAACTAACTCATCTAGGCGATCAAGGTGAGTGGAGTATTTATATGTGTGTATATATAAGTTGTTTGCTTGAGGGTTTAGTGGCGAGCGATATCCGGTCATGATGGATTTGCTCTTTGTCGGCCACTCAATGCAAAGTGATAAGTGTTATCCTCAAGGATTCACTTTTTGTCGGCCACGTTGCGTTTGTGGGAAGTGGTGAGTTCTGAACGTATTGATCCACTCTTTGTCGGCCACTTGTAAGGATGTGGTAAGTGACACTTAATGGTCGCTTTTTGTTGGCCACATTAGTGTGTACGGGGTAGTGCGTCCGGAACGCACTTTTGTCGGCCACGTACACGTCGTAGATAGTGTTTATTATTTGATGACTAACACTCTTGGGTATGGTTAACCATATGTTTGTGTGTTTGTAGTGTACCGTATTATATTGTTGTTGTATGCGATCGTCATGCTAGTTTGTGTTCGGCTTTGTGTATAATGCGTTAGTGATGTTAGCTTGTATGCAGATTATGTGTAAGTTGCCCAAGTAAATAAGTTATGTATGTATGCATATAAGTATTGCACTCACTAAGCTTTATAGCTTACGCTCTCGTTGTTTACCTTTTTTTTAGATTCGGGAAGTGGATGTGGCAAGGGTAAGTACGGGAACTAGAGGACTACCGCATGATGCCTTAGAAGATATTGCTTTTGGAATTGACATGGAATTGGGTAGTGTAATCCCAATCACGATGCTCGGTCTTTTGTTGTAGTTAAACCAAAACGGGTTGAATTTGTCACGGTCATGTATTTATGGGTCGTTGGAGTCCCGAGGGTTATAATACCCGTTTTGTTAATTAAAACTTATTCATTTAATGTTTGGAAACTGTTAAACTTGGTTTTGGTTGCTATCGTTTGAGCCGGGGTCGATTTGAGGTGTTAACTTTGACATTTTAAGTCAGTACCTGTTTTAGCCTGCTGTCACGTCGCGACACCATATCACCGCGTAGCGACCTTAAGTGCATTTTGAGTGCCGAGCTAATTTGTGGGATTTGGGAGTCTGAGTCAGGAGGAGGTCGCGTCACGAACTTAGGTCTCGCGTCGCGACCGAGTGCTGAAACGGACAACCTGTTGTGCCCCGAAATGACCGAGTGCGGTTAAAAAATGTGTTCGTTAACATGGTGTCATTTTATTGATAATAGGTTTGGGGTCGTTTCACAACTTCTCTCGTCGTTCATGCAGATTTGGAGCTAACTGTCAGTACCTTCACTCCAACAGCACCAGGTCGCCTAATACTAGCTCTCGGTCAACCACTAATTTATCACAGAATGCAGCGCCACCTATTGGAAATAATAGGACCAGTTTAGCTTCTCAGTCATAGCTTCTTCGTGCCATTCAGGCCCAACAACTACTTAACGGGCTTGGACAAGTCCAACAGCAACCTATTTCTTTTAACTCTCTTTTTGCAGGTCACGGACCCACTGGGTTGCTCACTTATGGGCTACAATTTTCGAGTATTTTGGGCAGCAGGCCGCTGCCTAGTGGACTTTCTTAAGCTGGACTGAACTCTGGACACAATGGTGTTGGACTTATTGGCCAGTTCTCTATTGGGCTGCAACCTGGGTATCCTTTTTCTGGGTCGCAGATTGGTGTTGGGGCACCACAGGCTTTTGTAACCACTCAGCCAAATTCCTTTGGGCCATATCCTCCCATGTATTATGCGGGCCAGGAAACATTATTGCCCCATGTTTTTAAGAGGATTGGGTGACACTGGTGGAACATAGACACATGGGCTTCCACCATCTGCACACACACACACTCTCCATGATATTCTTAATAAACGCATTTTCCATCGATCGTTGTAGGTGACGGAGCTACAATTCCCGTAACCAACACCGGTCATAGGACTTTGCCATCCCTTCACCGACCCTTACATCTATTGGGCCTATTGGTAGTCAACTAGTGTATAACCATTTGTATTTATGTAAGGGTTTGTCCATTTATTTTCTATATATATTCTTCTAATCTCTCATTTGAAGGATATGTAAAAACATTACACAAACACCAATAGCCACTTTCATCATATTACAAACTTTGGTCCATACTTAATTAGGAATGGGGCAATCAAAAAATAGATGTCCATGTGAGTCCATCGGCTATAGGAAAAATGGACAGACCAAACTATCGTTACCTTTCCACTCCCATTGTTTAATTTTAGGGTTAAAGCTATAAATAGGCTATATATTTTTTCAAATGTTTCGAAGTAGGCTATATACCCATTTTTGTCTCACTGTCGGCTATATATTTTCAAAAAGTGTACTAATATAAACGATTATACTTTTTTAACCTTCAAACAAAAAGTTGATGACGTGTAATCATATTTATAGTTTACATTCGAACAAAAAAAAGAAATTATATTGCCTACATTGGAACAAAGACAAACTCTATTTACTCCACGTCACTTTTAAGAGAAACAAAAAATTACACGTAATTATTTTGACTGGTTGTACCTGTAACTCGTAATCAAATGCTAACATGAGAACACTTTTTGGACGTATATAGCCGACAGTGAGACAAAAATGAGTATATAGCCTACATAGGTACATTCAAGAAAGTATATAACATATTTCTAGTTTTAACCCTTAATTTTATATTGTATCTTCCGGTCCTCACCCATGAGAAGCCATAGAATAAAAACATAACTTGGTATTGGTATAAAATTTAGAAAACGAGAAAAATCCTATCTTCAAAAAACTTAATCAAAGATAAAATCTGATCTTGAAACATCTCATATTTCTAGCTAATCGATTTTAGGGTTAAAGCTATAAATACACCTTATACTTCAAGCTATATACCTCAAAAAATATCAGTGTAGGTCACATACTTTCTTTCAAAAAGAGTATTAATATGAATGCACTGAACTTATATATCAGATAAAAAATGAGCTGAAATGGCATCTTTGTGTAGAATGAAGTTAGTGTTACATTGTAACAAATCATGGTTTAATATAGCCTATATCGAAACAAAACTGAAAAAATATAACTTATTTGTAGTCAGAAGTTGTGATGTGGTCCGGCGGTTAGTGGTCTGCCTCCTTTAGGGGAGGTCGGGAGTTCGACCCCCGTGGCTACATATTAAAAACACAATTTCATCTCTGTCATGAAGTATCCACCCATGACACATTTCCCATATCGTTTGGGGGGTAAAGGGGAGGGAGTTTTTCTTCGCCGTGCCCTTGGATCGATTTCAAGGTTTCCTCCCGGGCAACGATGTGATCGCTACGGGTGGTTTAGTCCCCATCGGGTGATCCCAATCGCTGTTAAAAAAAAACTTATTTATAGTCATATAAAATTCAAAAGAATACTAAATAATTATTTTTACCGGTTCAGCGGGTAAACAGTCACTATTTGTTTGCATTAGCACACTTTTTGAATTTATATGAACTACACAAGTGGTAAGTTATGCATGTCTTCATGTGGATGGCTCTTAATTGTTGAAGAAGATTTTATTCCAAAACTTATACATCCTTTCTCACGTGAAATCATCAATCTTCCTATGTTCTACACCTTTTCAGAATTTGAATCATGGAATACAAGTGGAGGTTTGAGAATCAGGAAGTTCGACCTTGTTGATTCATCATTGGTGGTGATGTTATTCGGAGCTTCTAACGAGATAGGGTTCTGTCGGTTGGGAGATGATAGGTGGACTGTAACATCCCGTTTTCCCTTACGTATCGAAAGGTACCTACTTAATCATTTGTACGTCTATAACTCGTTAGCTTATGCGTAAATGTACGAATATATGTGTATATATATATGTGTATACTTGATAATGTGTGCATATATATATAAGTTTAAACATGAGTTTTGTTAGCATTGAGTCTTGTGAGACTATTGTGGAAGGCTAGGTGAATATAGGAAGCGGGTTTGGATTGTACAAATTAAATAAAATCGAAAAAGTGTTTAAGTTGGTCGAGCTGTCCAGTTCTAGCCTTAGGCCGCGCCGCGACAATTGGGTCCGCGCCGCGGCATAACAAGCAAATTTGGATCAGAAGTTGGGTTAAGAAGGGTCTATTTTCCCTTTATGTGTCGCGCCGCGACGATTAAGGTCGCGCCGCGACAGTTCTGCTGAACTGGTGTCGGACTTAGCTCAATTTAAGGGATTTTGAGGGGCAAAATGGTAACTTGACACGTGGATCTGATGGGAGCATTAACTCTCCACCACATATCCATTTATTTCATTTCCTTTTCTCTTTTCTCTCCATTTTCTCTCCCAAAACACAAAACCCACTTAGTTTGATCTTGAGATTTGGAGTTGGAGATTTGTGAATCAAACCTAGGAGCAAGAATTAAAGTTGTTCCTTGAGTCTCTAGCTACGCGTTGATAGTCTCGGTAAGTTCTAACTCTAAGTTTTGAGTTTTAATTGATTAATGACTATGGTTTTGAGTACTAGGGATTTGTAAGACTCATTTGGTGGTAAAATGGGTGAGTTTGGGTTATGTTGTTGTAATGAAACCCTAATAGCCACTATTTAGGGTTTTGGCCTTGTGATTTGAGATTGTAAGTGTCAATTGGTGTTGTTAGTCACTAATGCACTTTAAGATTTATGAAAGAAATATAAATGGGTAAGTTTGACTTGATTGTGAGTCTAAGTGATATAAAATGGGTCAAAATGTACTAGTTGGCCCAATTAGATGAAATGGGTATGGATTACCCTAAGCTTTGTGTTAATTGAAGTTAATAGACTTTAATTCACTAGTCTTAGTGATTAAAGTCGAGTCTTGGCCATGTATGGACGGTTGTGAGTAGTTGAGTCATTTAATGCAATTTGGGTCATTAAATGCTCAAGTGGGAGTATTGTGGTTAATCCCACTAGTTGTGAAATTGAATGTGCACTTAATGATTTAGGTACATTGCGTTGAAGCTCGGAAGTGCTAAATCAGCATCCTTGTGACAAGGTGAGTGGAGTAATTATACGTATGGGTATATGACGTATTTATTTGTGGGTGTTATGGTATGAACCATCGAGCCGGTAGTGCCATAACATGTGTGTGATAAGATGTGAACCACGAGCCGGTAGCATCGAGTGTGAACCACGAGCCGGTAGCACTATAAAATAAGATGTGAACCACGAGCCGGTAGCATCGAGTGTGAACCACGAGCCAGTAGCACTATAAAAGAGTATGACTCAAGCGTATGGTGTGAACCACGAGCCGGTAGAACCATAGCGTTATTGGTTAACCATATTGAGATTGTTGATTTGTTTAGCATATTATATATATGTTGAGTTTAGTATATGCTAATGAAGTGGCGTGATAATGTACGACTTGATGTTGTTACATTTATGTTGACATGCTTTTTGAGTTACAAGTTCGTATGAGGTATTTGGTAATGTGATTGCGAATGGATAGGTTATATATATGTATGTATAATTGTTGCACTCACTAAGTATTGCTTACCCTCTCGTTGTTTACCATTTTATAGGTTCTAGCTTGGACAAGGGTAAGGGCATACGGTTGGATTAGTTGTCTCCCGTTTATGTTGACAAGGGGTGCTTTTGGGATAGCTTTTGAAGTTGGCCTGACGTTTTGGGTAGTTTAGTCCCAAACCATGCTCGAGTGTCGTTTGGATTATAAACTATCATTATAGGGGGTCAAACTTGTATTGAACTTAATTAATGGCCTTCGTGCCTTTTGTAAACATCTAAATCGTTGTACGTTTAAATGGAACTCGTGGAATGGTTTACATATTTAATTGGCGCATAAATGTGTATTATAAAAAAAATTTATCGTATGCAATACGGGTTGGGTTGTTTCAAGTGGTATCAGAGCATGGTCTAAGGAATTTAGGCGACTTGAGATAGGTGCCTAGACTTGGGCTTTATTGTGTGAGCGCTTTATGCGGGACTTGTAGGACTTTGGGTCTAATCGAGAATTGTTAGTGCTTTGGTTTATGTGAGCTAACCTTGTGCTAATTGTTTTGTGTTGTGTTTAGCAATCATCAAGCAAGACGGACGTTGTACTAGCGAGTTAATGCGACGTGCTCGGGTAACAACGATTAGCTACCGTTGTTACGAGTGCAAATCGTGTCAAACGAGTAATGTACGACGATTGTTGAGCAAGATGGGGTAGTGTGGTGTACATGTATATACTTACGTGTTATGTATTTTCGTTACATGGTTTAACCTATTCCGTTTTATAGAATGAAGACGATAAACGGTGTCGATCATGATAACGGAAGTACAAGCGAGGACGTCGAGTTTTCGGCTAAGGTTGAGGCCGTCTTTAAAAAGTTAAAAGCGGATTTTCTTACGGACGTCCGAAAGGTCTTCCAAGATTCGGTCGATGGGCAAGTGATAGATTTGATAAATGAACGAATGAAGGCCACTATCGAAGAGGCCCTTGATGCTAGAAACATTTATTCTCGCGGTGAAGGAGGTGAAGGAAGGCGGGACTTCCACTACAAGAATTTCAAGGATACTCAACCTCCGATGTTTAATGGGGTGAGGGATCCATTGAAAAGCACTTGTTGGATTTCCGATATCGAGGGAGCGTTCCGTACCGCGGAGTGTCCTCCCGAGAAGAAGACGAGATATGGGTCTAGCATGCTACGTGAAGAAGGCAAGTTGTGGTGGGACGACAAAATCAATTTATATGGTGAAGAGCAATGCATGAGCTTGACATGGGAGGATTTTAAGAAGGAATTCTTCCAAGAATACCGAACTTCTTCCGAGCTTGATAGAATCCGAGACGAGTTGCATCATTTGCAACAAGGTTCAATGGACTTGGTTACTCTCAAGTCTATCTTTTTGGCAAATACTCGCTTTTGCCCGGAATATGTTGGTGATGATCACAAATTAATGAAAGATTTCTACCGTACTTTAAATGATGAGTTGAAGGGTAAGATTAGTCGGGGTATGGCTAAGTCTTTTGAGGAGCTGTTTGAGTTGGCTCGGGGTTTTGAGCAAGAGGTTTCGAGGAAGAGTGATTTCACTTTTTCAAAGAGAAAGTTTGAAGGCTCGAGTCATTCGAACTTTTCCAATAAAAAGAACAAGAAAGGCTCCGAAAGCATTAATAGTGTGAAGAAGGGTGCTTACGGGAGTTTCGGGCCCACATGTTATAATTGTAATCAAAGAGGACACATGGCCCGTGATTGCACCAAGGCGTCGACCAAAATCACTTGTTTTAATTGCAACAAAGAAGGACACCGAAAGTCAGAGTGTCCCGATTTGAACAACGATAATGTTAAAAGGCTAGAGAAGGCGGCGGGTACGGCTCAAGGGCGAAACTATTTGATGAAGAATGATGAAGCTAAGCAATCCAACGAAGTTGTCTCAGGTACTTTTATGGTTAACTCTAATCCAGCAAGGATTTTATTTGATAGCGGTGCAAATTTGTCGTTTGTGTCTCCAAAATTTGTGCCTAAACTTGATAGACCGTTAGCTAAGTTAAGTCGTCCGGTAGAAGTCGAAATAGCGGACGGCAAGACGGTGCTAGTGGTTGATGTGTGTAAGAATTGTGATGTCGTTTTTGATGCCGAAAACTTTAAAATTGATCTCATCCCTATGACTTTGGGCGATTTTGATATCGTTGTTGGTATGGATTGGCTCGATCGAAATAGAGCCGATATTGCATGCCATGAAAAGTTTATACGTGTGAAGACCCCAAGTGGGGGAGAGTTGATTATTCATGGCGATAGACGAAGAAGACTTGTGCCGATATGTTCTTTTGCACGGGCACGTCATTTTCTTGTTAGTGGTAGCATGGCTTTTCTTGCCCACGTTGTTGATACTCGTGATGAGCCACCACCAATTCATGAAATTTCGGTGGTTAGGGAATTCGAAGACGTTTTTCCGGACGAGTTACCGGGTGTCCCGGCGGAAAGACAAGTTGAATTTCGTATTGAGTTGGTTCCGGGAGCTACTCCCATTGCTAAAACTCCTTATCGTTTAGCACCAACGAAAATGCAAGAGTTGTTAAATCAAACCCAAGAGTTGCTTGAGAAGGGTTTTATTCGACCGAGTGCTTCGCCATGGGGCGCTCCGGTCTTATTCGTGAAAAAGAAGGATGGTAGTATGCGGATGTGCATCGATTATCGGGAGTTAAATAAAGTGACGATCAAGAATCGTTATCCGTTACCTCGGATTGACGATTTGTTTGACCAACTCCAAGGTGCAACGTATTTCTCTAAAATCGACCTACGGTCCGGCTATCACCAAATGCGGGTCCGTGAGGAAGATATTGAGAAAACGGCTTTTCGAACACGTTTGAAAGGACCCGTTCATATACATTATAAATGATTCATAATAGTTGATTACATCGCAAGGTATTTTGACCTCTATATGATACATTTTATAAACATTGCATTCGTTTTTAAAAGACAAACTTTCTTTACAACGAAAGTTGACGGAATGCACACCATTTCATAATACATCCAACTATAATTGACATAATAATAATCTTGATGAACTCAATGACTGGAATGCAACGTCTTTCAAAATATGCCATGAATGACTCCAATTAATATCCTTAAAATGAGCTAATGCACAGCGGAAGATTTCTTTAATACCTGAGAATAAACATGCTTTAAAGTGTCAACCAAAAGGTTGGTGAGTTCATAGGTTTATCATAATAATCATTTCAATATATTAATAGACCACAAGATTTCCGTTTATAAATATATGTACACTCGCAAGTGTATAAAAGTATTCTATAAGTTGTAGGCACCCGGTAACAAGCCTTAACGTTCATGTTTTACCCTCTGAAGTACACCAGATCAGGTGTGTTTAAAATAACCTCGAAGTACTAAAGCATCCCATAGTCAGGATGGGGTTTGTCAGGCCCAATAGATCTATCTTTAGGATTCGCGCCTACCGTACATAGACAAGTAGTTTAATGTTACCAAGCTAAGGGTATATTTCTGGTTTAAACCCACGTAGAATTAGTTTTAGTACTTGTGCCTTTTTCGTAAAACATTTATAAAAACAGCGCATGTATTCTCAGTCCCAAAAATATATATAAAAGGGAGCAAATGAAACTCACCATACTGTATTTCGTAGTAAAAATACATATAACGTCATTTAACAAGTGCAAGGTTGGCCTCGGATTCACGAACCTATATTAATTATATATATTTATATGTTGGTCAATATTTGTCTAACAATTTTTGGTCAAGTCATAGTGTACCACAATCCTAATGCTCGAGACTAATGTGCAAAAGTCAACTTGACCCAAAATGACTTCTAAAATTTATACGTGTTTATTATATAACTTAGCTATAGTCGTTTTATATATTTAAATATATTTATTAGATTTTATAATAATAAAAGTCATTTATTAATAAAAATTTATATTAACGTTTATATATGATAAAATATACTTTTATATATCTTAAGTAGTAAAATTTATAAAGTTCACTTAATATCGTAAAACTATAGTGGTAAGTATTATTAATGTAATTATATTACGCGTGGTGAAAAATATCTTTGTATCCCCTATTTATTTGATAAAATAATATTGATCATAATAATAATAAGTAAAAGTTGTATTATTTTGTAATAATAATTATTATTATTCTATAAAAAAAATAACAATATTTATATTTACTAAAAATGTTATTATGATAAAATGATAATACTAACATAATAGTAATAATGATATTTTATAATAACAATGATATTTCTATTAAAATAATAACGACGATAGTAATAATAATCATTTTAACGATAATACTAAAATTCAGTTGACTATAACTTCAAATCCGTTCATCGAAACCATTCGATATCTAAATGAAAAGTTCTTAATTTTTCACTAGCTTTCCAATGACATGCATATCATATACCCTATCTCAGTAGCATATGTATCGAATTCAGGATTCAACAAACCTATCTAAGGACAATATCGAATGTACAAGCATGCATAATCCTATATACTCGAGCACTAGTCAGGGATACACTATTGATATATAAAAGTTAAGTTATGAGTGCTCACGTATCAATATTGAGATTCAATATTGCAGGAAAGTACGTAGACGCAACGGAGATGATAAAAACTAGATTGACCTCACGAGCATACCCATGAACCATACCCATCACCTCCATAGCTATAACCCATAATTTCCTTAGCTTCGACTCATTCAAAAAACTATTTTGAAATCACTCGGACATCACTCCGTCGTAATATTTTATGTATACTAATAATATCTTGAAATAATATAGAGCAATATATATATATATATATATATATATATATATATATATATATATATATATATATATATATATATATATATATATATATATATATATATATATATGTAAATCGATTGAGAGAGTTTAGAGAAATATATTTTCAAGTTTCTATGAAATAATGAAATCTATTGAATTCTATTTATAATAGATTTTTGAATTATTAAAGTGAATTATTAAAGTATGAATTATTAAAGTGAATTATTAAAGTATGAATTATTAAAGTATGAATTATTAAAGTGAATTATTAAAGTATAGATTATTAAAGTGAATTATTAAAGTATGAATTATTAAAGTGAATTATTAAAGTATGAATTATTAAAGTGAATTATTAAAGTATGAATTATTAAAGTGAATTATTAAAGTATGAATTATTAAAGTATGAATTATTAAAGTAAATTATTAAAGTTAAAGTAAAGGTAAAGTAAAGTAAAGGTAAAGTTAAAGTATAGTAAAAATATAAAAACTATGTATGTATAATACGTGTATAAATATATATAATATTAATTTAAATCGTTATATATATTTAATGAAATAAAATATAAATATCGTTATATTTATTATACTGGTTAAGTAATGAGTTGTCAAAAGTGATTCTAGATATTTATAAAAGTTATATACGTTTTAATAATAAAGTTCTTTTTAAACTGAAAACGTTTTTGTACGTTTGAAAATAGATTAATAGAATATTATGGAAACCAATTCTCCAATAGCTTTTGTCTAACTTTCGTAAATGACACTTTTTATTTTTATTTATAAATAGCTTTACAAATTATTCCGAATATCGTTAAGAGGAATAGATTTCTCAAATCATAGTGGACCTCTCAACAGAGACTCGTAATCATAATTCAATGTTTATGATAATTCAATCATTTAATATATTTTTTTTTAATTTCGTCGATAATCATATTGAAACAAATACATTCATATAAAGCATTATACTTTTAAATACTTTGTTGACATTTTCAATTTATAACATATATACATACATATTCATATATGTTCATTTAATGGTTCGTGAATCATTGGAATTTGGTCGAGGTTTAAATGAATGTATAAACATAGTTTAAAATCCTTGAGATTTAACTTAACAAACATTGCTTATCGTGTCAGAATAATATAAAGATAAAGTTTAAATTTAGTCGAAAATTTCCGGGTCGTCACAGTACCTACCCGTTAAAGAAATTTCGTCCCCGAAATTTGATAGAGTTCGTTATGGCTAACAATGAGAATGTTATTATGACGATTATGAAGTTTTATCATGTCTAAGAAGTATGGATAAAATAATTCGATTACTCAAAGCGTATGAGGGAAGTTATCGTAAATGAAGGAAATAAGATTATAGTGATTCGTCATATCTTTTGATGTCATCACAATTGATCTCCGAATTTAAAGAAAATCTTTGTAATCTATGTTGGATTTGATGCTTCGGTGATTAAGGAGATTATGATTCTCTTCGAATTAATACGATAATCCATCTTGATTTCTCTGTCGGGTATTTCACTATAAATCCACCTCCTTCGTTTCCTTACAACTCACACCTTCTATTCTTTCTCCCTCAACTCATATTTTAAAGTATTTATCAATATGCTTCATCCAGTACTGATTCTCGATATACTCCTCACTTTCATATCTGTCATTCTTCTTTTTCATCTGCCTCCGGAAGAATCTATTTACTTCTACTATATTCTCGGTTTTATAGTGTTTTTAGTTCTTCCGTGTCTTTATATTGCTATATGCATCGATATATACGGTTTATAATTTTTGAGTGGTTGTTGGGTTTTATATCTTCCCTTATATTTCAAAGCCCCTGCTTTTGTCTTCTATAATCATTGACATCCAAGTTAATGCTCCCTTCTATTTGCTGCGATTTATACTCCAATTTCTATTTTGGAGTTTTGTCCTTTCGTTTCTTCTTCTTGCGATTAAGCAAATTTGTAATGGTCCAGTATTCGCAGATATGAATTTCAGAATGAACATAGTTAATGTTCTAAGAAGGAAATGGTAATGGCACGATCTTGATTTGTTAATTTACCAGAATACCCTGAAAAAACCGAATCATCAAGAAAATATATTCTTGATATTTTTAGAGATTAAATAGAATACAAGAGTCGTGTAACATGGAACATGATGACGGCATGGTCTGTGAATTGTCATGTCCCATTAGAAACTCAGCATGACTTACTGTAATATAATCACGTTGATCAAGTTTCATTATATTATACTAACTCATGCTTCAGTTCCCAACACTACTTCAAAACATTCATAATTTAAACTCGAAAGTTTATAGAATATAGAAACTAATAGTTTCTTATATGATGTAACAAGGATAGCGCAAAGAGATAAATGACTTCAGATAAGATTAGTTGTGAAAATATCTTCAGAAATATCGCGGATATTTATAATGAAAGATATGATAATATCTTAGAATTTCTAATATTGATGGATGATGATGAAGATTTGTCTGTAAAGGTTTAGAATAAAGAGTAAGGTATTCGTTAATGACTTTAGCAGGCACCGAATCATTTGGATTCTTTGAAGGCAGATTTAGTCTTTGTGATTTGTCCACAGCCTCCTTCATAGTCTGTTCAATCCGTTTTCCAGTTCCAAACCTTCTCTTTTTCTCAGCTTTACCACCTTACTATTCTTTGTCATCAAACTTTTTACTGTTAAGATCGTTTACAGTTTTTGATGCTTCGTCAGCATTTCAAGAACTAGTTTGCAGTTCAGAATATTTTTCAGAACTTCACATTCAAAGTATGTAAGTCCAGGAGATAGACGTTTTACGTACACATATAACTGTTGGCGTAGACATGCTGCGAGATTTCAAAATACTGGTTACTGTTTTTCGATGATTCGTATGACAATTCTCGTTACAAGATGCGAATGAGTAAATGATGTGATTTCAATAAATATAATGATTTTTCGAAAAGTCAAAGATAATTGAAGTTGTTGGTAAGTTTATTACTAAGGTGGCGAGATATGAAAGGTCCCCAGTAACGATGACGAAAGGGCAACGTATCTATCGAGGTTATAATAAGACTAGTCTGACTGAAAAGTCGAAGTTGACTTGCTGGAGCTGTGACAAAACTGTCTACTTTGAAAAGGAATTGAAAAGTCATTTTAGCTAATAAATGCCAAAGGGTCTGACACGGATACGCGTCGAACTATGACTTTGGCTTCGAGAGCTTTTTAGGTACATAAATGTGGGTAATATGTGATTGGATCATCATCTCGATTGTTCATTGTTTGAAGTGTCTTCAAAAACTTCGGAGAGTTTGAACACAGTTTGTAATCGTTAATATACATATGATGTTCTAACATGGTTTTGAAGTCAAAGTATAGCTTTGAAAGATGTAGGAATCTAAGAGTGATGTCTTCTGTTAAATCATGACTTGGATTTTGATTTGTCAAAATCAGAATGCGTAATCAAATTTGGGTGAGAATGGTTGTTTTGATTTCTATACAAGAATGTATATTGTTGTGAGATTTTGAAAGTATAGTTGATGATTTGCTTAATCAGATTAAAAAAATGTAATATATTAATTGTGAATTTATATATCTCTCGGATATTACCTACCCGTTAAAAAAAAATTTCACAATTAATATTTTGTACAACAGAATTTTATTACAGTCTTTATGAAAATATATATGTGCATATTTTCTTCAGATGTAACATAGATTTAATGAGTTAATATTAAATTAAACTCATTTGATTTACGGTTGAAACTAGAACTGAATAATCCCTAAAGACTTTAGAAATTACATAACTTTTACGGAGTATTTATTCAATAAAATTGAAATTATGAATTAATACTTCGTTATTTGTTGGTGTTTGTAACCCTTGCACCATATTCTCTAAAGCCACTACTCGAGCGCGAAGCTCGTTGACTTCTTCTATTACATCGGGGTGATTGTCGGTTCGGACGAGCGGATAAATAAAATCTAGAATTTGATGTAGTATATAATGGTGACGAGATACTCTGAAAATGAGAGAGAAAATGGTGTTTCAGACCGGTTCGCTGGTAAGTGCTTCAGGTTCATCGCCAAGAGGGCAATGTGGTGGATGGAAGGGATCACCTTCTTCTTGTCTCCAATTATTGAGGAGGCTACGAACCTATCCCCAATTCATTCATAATAGATGATGGCTAATTGGTTGATCCATTCCGGTCACACTGCTTTCGGAGCTTGAGTGGGATTCCATATCGGAATTCGAGGGACTTGAACTAATGACGAATTCCATTTTGTTCGATTGAATAAAGAATTTTTCAATATAAAATGATTTTTCGGCTATCGGGTGGTATTCTAATTACATAGAATATCTATATATATAGCGCAAAAGATTTCGTAGATTACGGAGGAAATTACGGGATATGTCAGGCAAAGTTTACAGTAACAGATACGCTAAGATATGGATTAGCAGATACGCTAAGATATGAATTTTGTCTATACACTATTCATGCAATCAATGCAGTAAGACGTGTCTAGACTAAGAATGATAAGCAGGCAATTTCCGACAAAAATGATAAGCAAAACTTTTGACATGCAGACACGGTCGAAGTCCAGGCTCATTAATGCATCCTAACGACTATCAGTCAGACACACTAATGCAGACCTGGTTCGCTAAGACCACCGCTCTGATACCAACTGAAAGGACCCGTTCACATACATTATAAACGATTCATAATAGTTGATTACATCGCGAGGTATTTTGACCTCTATATGATACATTTTACAAACATTGCATTCGTTTTTAAAAGACAAACTTTCTTTACAACGAAAGTTGACGGAATGCACACCATTTCATAATACATCCAACTATAATTGACATAATAATAATCTTGATGAACTCAATGACTCGAATGCAACGTCTTTCAAAATATGCCATGAATGACTCCAATTAATATCCTTAAAATGAGCTAATGCACAGCGGAAGATTTCTTTAATACCTGAGAATAAACATGCTTTAAAGTGTCAACCAAAAGGTTGGTGAGTTCATAGGTTTATCATAATAATCATTTCAATATATTAATAGACCACAAGATTTCCGTTTATAAATATATGTACACTCGCAAGTGTATAAAAGTATTCTATAAGTTGTAGGCACCCGGTAACAAGCCTTAACGTTCATGTTTTACCCTCTGAAGTACACTAGATCAGGTGTGTTTAAAATAACCTCGAAGTACTAAAGCATCCCATAGTCAGGATGGGGTTTGTCAGGCCCAATAGATCTATCTTTAGGATTCGCGCCTACCGTACATAGACAAGTAGTTTAATGTTACCAAGCTAAGGGTATATTTCTGGTTTAAACCCACGTAGAATTAGTTTTAGTACTTGTGCCTTTTTCGTAAAACATTTATAAAAACAGCGCATGTATTCTCAGTCCCAAAAATATATATAAAAGGGAGCAAATGAAACTCACCATACTGTATTTCGTAGTAAAAATACATATAACGTCATTTAACAAGTGCAAGGTTGGCCTCGGATTCACGAACCTATATTAATTATATATATTTATATGTTGGTCAATATTTGTCTAACAATTTTTGGTCAAGTCATAGTGTACCACAATCCTAATGCTCGAGACTAATGTGCAAAAGTCAACTTGACCCAAAATGACTTCTAAAATTTATACGTGTTTATTATATAACTTAGCTATAGTCGTTTTATATATTTAAATATATTTATTAGATTTTATAATAATAAAAGTCATTTATTAATAAAAATTTATATTAACGTTTATATATGATAAAATATACTTTTATATATCTTAAGTAGTAAAATTTATAAAGTTCACTTAATATCGTAAAACTATAGTGGTAAGTATTATTAATGTAATTATATTACGCGTGGTGAAAAATATCTTTGTATCCCCTATTTATTTGGTAAAATAATATTGATCATAATAATAATAAGTAAAAGTTGTATTATTTTGTAATAATAATTATTATTATTCTATAAAAAAAATAACAATATTTATATTTACTAAAAATGTTATTATGATAAAATGATAATACTAACATAATAGTAATAATGATATTTTATAATAACAATGATATTTCTATTAAAATAATAACGACGATAGTAATAATAATCATTTTAACGATAATACTAAAATTCAGTTGACTATAACTTCAAATCCGTTCATCGAAACCATTCGATATCTAAATGAAAAGTTCTTAATTTTTCACTAGCTTTCCAATGACATGCATATCATATACCCTATCTCAGTAGCATATGTATCTAATTCAGGATTCAACAAACCTATCTAAGGACAATATCGAATGTACAAGCATGCATAATCCTATATACTCGAGCACTAGTCAGGGATACACTATTGATATATAAAAGTTAAGTTATGAGTGCTCACGTATCAATATTGAGATTCAATATTGCAGGAAAGTACGTAGACGCAACGGAGATGATAAAAACTAGATTGACCTCACGAGCATACCCATGAACCATACCCATCACCTCCATAGCTATAACCCATAATTTCCTTAGCTTCGACGCATTCAAAAAACTATTTTGAAATCACTCGGACATCACTCCGTCGTAATATTTTATGTATACTAATAATATCTTGAAATAATATAGAGCAAATATATATATATATATATATATATATATATATATATATATATATATGTAAATCGATTGAGAGAGTTTAGAGAAATATATTTTCAAGTTTCTATGAAATAATGAAACCTATTGAATTCTATTTATAATAGATTTTTGAATTATTAAAGTGAATTATTAAAGTATGAATTATTAAAGTGAATTATTAAATTATGAATTATTAAAGTATGAATTATTAAAGTGAATTATTAAAGTATGGATTATTAAAGTGAATTATTAAAGTATGAATTATTAAAGTGAATTATTAAAGTATGAATTATTAAAGTGAATTATTAAAGTATGAATTATTAAAGTGAATTATTAAAGTATGAATTATTAAAGTATGAATTATTAAAGTAAATTATTAAAGTTAAAGTAAAGGTAAAGTAAAGTAAAGGTAAAGTTAAAGTATAGTAAAAATATAAAAACTATGTATGTATAATACGTGTATAAATATATATAATATTAATTTAAATCGTTATATATATTTAATGAAATAAAATATAAATATCGTTATATTTATTATACTGGTTAAGTAATGAGTTGTCAAAAGTGATTCTAGATATTTATAAAAGTTATATATGTTTTAATAATAAAGTTCTTTTTAAACTGAAAACGTTTTTGTACGTTTGAAAATAGATTAATAGAATATTATGGAAACCAATTCTCCAATAGCTTTTGTCTAACTTTCGTAAATGACACTTTTTATTTTTATTTATAAATAGCTTTACAAATTATTCCAAATATCGTTAAGAGGAATAGATTTCTCAAATCATAGTGGACCTCTCAACAGAGACTCGTAATCATAATTCAATGTTTCTGATAATTCAATCATTTAATATATATTTTTTTAATTTCGTCGATAATCATATTAAAACAAATACATTCATATAAAGCATTATACTTTTAAATACTTTGTTGACATTTTCAATTTATAACATATATACATACATATTCATATATGTTCATTTAATGGTTCGTGAATCATTGGAATTTGGTCGAGGTTTAAATGAATGTATAAACATAGTTTAAAATCCTTGAGATTTAACTTAACAAACATTGCTTATCGTGTCAGAATAATATAAAGATAAAGTTTAAATTTAGTCGAAAATTTCCGGGTCGTCACAACGTTATGGGCATTTTGAGTTCGTAGTTATGCCTTTTGGTCTTACGAATGCACCGGCGACATTCATGGATCTTATCAACCGAGTGTGCCAACCTATGTTGGACAAGTCGGTAATTGTGTTCATTGATGACATACTTGTTTATTCAAAGAGTATGAACGAACATGAATGTCATTTGCGTGAAGTATTGAAGACGTTACGAAAGGAGAAGTTGTATGCTAAGTTCTCCAAATGTGAATTTTGGATAAAGGAAAATTCAATTCCTTGGTCATATTGTGAACTAAGACGGCATTCAAGTGGATCCGGGGAAGATATAGACGGTGAAGAGTTGGAGACAACCGACTACGCCTACGGAGGTCCGAAGTTTTTTCCGATTGGCCGGTTATTATCGTCGGTTTATCTAAGACTTTTCTAAGATCACTTCTTCATTGACGAGATTAACAAGGAAGAACGCGATGTTTGTTTGGGAGAACGAGCAAGAAGTTGCTTTTTAATTGCTAAAGGAGAAGTTATGTCAAGTTCCGGTGTTAGTTTTGCCGGAAGGGGTGGAAGACATGACGGTTTATTGTGATGCCTCGTTAATTGGACTCGGGTATGTTCTAATGCAAAGAGGTAAAGTCATCGCTTATGCCTCTCGACAATTAAAGGAACACGAGATGAGATATCCGACTCATGATCTTGAGTTGGCGGCGGTTGTGCATGCGTTGAAAATTTGGCACCATTACTTGTACGGTGTCAAGTGTACGATTTATTCGGATCATAAGATTTGAAACACCTCTTTAATCAACGAGATTTGAATTATCGTCAACATAGGTGGATGGATGTGGTGAAAGATTATGATTGTGAAATACTTTATCATCCGGGCAAAGTAAATGTGGTCGCGGATGCGTTAAGTCGAAAGAGTCATCACCCGGCGTTACGATTGGGATTGTTACCTATGATTATTACTAACGATTTTCTTGAAAAACTCGGAGTGATTCAAATAGAGGCTTACGTTCACAACAAGCATGCGGAGCGAATTGTGGGATAATCAGAGTTCATTACTATGGGCTCGCGGGGTTTGTTATCTTTTCAAGGAAGAGTGTGGGTGCCTAAGATGGGAGATTATCGACAAGTGCTACTTTATGAAGCACATAAGTCAAAGTATTCCATTCATCCGGGCGCAACGAAAATGTATCTTGATTTAAGGAAAGATTATTGGTGGTCGGGCATGAAACGTGATGTTGTGAAGTATGTTGAGCAATGCGTCACGTGTTTGCAAGTTAAGGCCGAGCACCAAAAGCCGTATGGTAAGTTACAACCGTTAGAAATCCCGAAATGGAAATGGGAGCACATTACCGTGGATTTCATCACAAAGTTACCTAAAACGGTGAGGACCCAATTTGATTCGATTTGGGTTATAGTTGATCGATTGACGAAAAGCGCTTTGTTTCTTCCCATTAAGGAAGCGATATCGTCAGAGACGTTTGTAGTGACCCGAACTTTTCCATGTTTATATATATATTAAATGAAATTGTTATTTACATGATTAAGTGTTTCCAACATGTTAAGCAATCAAACTTGTTAAGACTTGATTAATTGAAATAGGTTTCATATAGACAATTGACCACCCAAGTTGACCGGTGATTCACGAACGTTAAACTTGTAAAAACTATACGATGACATATATATGGTTATATATATAGTTAACATGATTTTTTTATAAGTATGTATCTCATTAGGTATTTTAACAATGAGTTATATACATAAAAATGAGACTATTAATTTAAGAAACTCGAAAACGATATATATAACGATTATCGTTATAACAACGTCTTACTAGGTACATATGAATCATATTAAGATATTGATACACTTGGTTAATTATGTTAAATGATAAGTAAATATATTATTAAGTGTATTAACAATGAAATACATATGTAAAAATAAGACTACTAACTTAATGATTTCGAAACGAGACATATATGTAACGATTATCGTTGTAACGGCATTTAACTGTATATATATCATACTAAGATATATTATATATCATAATATCATGATAATATAACAATTTAACATCTCATTTATTATAATAAACAATGGGTTAACAACATTCAACAAGATCGTTAACCTAAAGGTTTCAAAACAACATTTACATGTAACGACTAACGATGACTTAACGACTCAGTTAAAATGTATATACATGTAGTGTTTTAATATGTATTCATACACTTTTGAAAGACTTCAAGACACTTATCAAAATACTTCTACTTAACAAAAATGCTTACAATTACATCCTCGTTCAGTTTCATCAACAATTCTACTCGTATGCACCCGTATTCGTACTCGTACAATACACAGCTTTTAGATGTATGTACTATTGGTATATACACTCCAATGATCAGCTCTTAGCAGCCCATGTGAGTCGCCTAACACATGTGGGAACCATCATTTGGCAACTAGCATGAAATATCTCATAAAATTACAAAAATATGAGTAATCATTCATGACTTATTTACATGAAAACAAAATTTCATATCCTTTATATCTAATCCATACACCAACGACCAAAAACACCTACAAACACTTTAATTCTTCAATTTTCTTCATCTAATTGATCTCTCTCAAGTTCTATCTTCAAGTTCTAAGTGGTCTTCATAAATTCCAAAAGTTCTAGTTTCATAAAATCAAGAATACTTCCAAGATTGCAAGTTTACTTCCAAGTTTTCTAAATCCATTCCAAGTAATCATCCAATATCAAGAAACTTTTGTTACTTACAGTAGGTTATCTTTCTAATACAAGGTAATAATCATATTCAAACTTTAATTCAATTTCTATAACTATAACAATCTTATTTCGAGTGAAAATCTTACTTGAAATTGTTTTCGTGTCATGATTCTGCTTCAAGAACTTTCAAGCCATACAAGGATCCTTTGAAGCTAGATCTATTTTTCTCATTTCCAGTAGGTTTATCCAAGGAACTTGAGGTAGTAATGATGTTCATACCATCATTCGATTCATACATATAAAGCTATCTTATTCGAAGGTTTAAACTTGTAATCACTAGAACATAGTTTAGTTAATTCTAAACTTGTTCGCAAATAAAAGTTAATCCTTCTAACTTGACTTTTAAAACCAACTAAACACATGTTATATATCTATATGATATGCTAACTTAATAATTTAAAACCTGGAAACACGAAAAACACCGTAAAACCGGATTTACGCCGTCGTAGTAACACTGCGGGCTGTCTTGGGTTAGTTAATTAAAAACTATGATAAACTTTGATTTAAAAGTTGTTATTCTGGGAAAATGATTTTTATTATGAACATGAAACTATATCCAAAAATTATGGTTAAACTCAAAGTGGAAGTATGTTTTCTAAAATGGTCATCTAGACGTCGTTCTTTCGACTGAAATGACTACCTTTACAAAAATGACTTGTAACTTATTTTTCTGATTATAAACCTATACTTTTTCTGTATAGATTCATAAAATAGAGTTCAATATGAAACCATAGCAATTTGATTCACTCAAAACGGATTTAAAATGAAGAAGTTATGGGTAAAACAAGATTGGATAATTTTTCTCATTTTAGCTACGTGAAAATTGGTAACAAATCTATTCCAACCATAACTTAATCAACTTGTATTGTATATTATGTAATCTTGAGATACCATAGACACGTATACAATGTTTCGACCTATCATGTCGACACATCTATATATATTTCGGAACAACCATAGACACTCTATATGTGAATGTTGGAGTTAGCTATACAGGGTTGAGGTTGATTCCAAAATATATATAGTTTGAGTTGTGATCAATACTGAGATATGTATACACTGGGTCGTGGATTGATTCAAGATAATATTTATCGATTTATTTCTGTACATCTAACTGTGGACAACTAGTTGTAGGTTACTAACGAGGACAGCTGACTTAATAAACTTAAAACATCAAAATATATTAAAAGTGTTGTAAATATATTTTGAACATACTTTGATATATATGTATATATTGTTATAGGTTCGTGAATCAACCAGTGGCCAAGTCTTATTTCCCGACGAAGTAAAAATCTGTGAAAGTGAGTTATAGTCCCACTTTTAAAATCTAATATTTTTGGGATGAGAATACATGCAGGTTTTATAAATGATTTACAAAATAGACACAATTACGTGAAACTACATTCTATGGTTGAATTATCGAAATCGAATATGCCCCTTTTTATTAAGTCTGGTAATCTAAGAATTAGGGAACAGACACCCTAATTGACGCGAATCCTAAATATAGATCTATTGGGCCTAACAAACCCCATCCAAAGTACCGGATGCTTTAGTACTTCAAAATTTATATCATATCCGAAGGGTGTCCCGGAATGATGGGGATATTCTTATATATATGCATTTTGTTAATGTCGGTTACCAGGTGTTCACCATATGAATGATTTTTATCTCTATGTATGGGATGTGTATTGAAATATGAAATCTTGTGGTCTATTGTTACGATTTGATATATATAGGTTAAACCTATAACTCACCAACATTTTTGTTGACGTTTAAAGCATGTTTATTCTCAGGTGAATACTAAGAGCTTCCGCTGTTGCAAACTAAAATAAGGACAAGATTTGGAGTCCATGTTTGTATGATATTGTGTAAAAACTGCATTCAAGAAACTGATTTCGATGTAACATATTTGTATTGTAAACCATTATGTAATGGTCGTGTGTAAACAGGATATTTTAGATTATCATTATTTAATAATCTACGTAAAGCTTTTTAAACCTTTATTTATGAAATAAAGGTTATGGATTATTTTAAAAATGAATGCAGTCTTTGAAAAACGTCTCATATAGAGGTCAAAACCTCGCAACGAAATCAATTAATATGGAACGTTTTTAATCAATAAGAACGGGACATTTCAGTTGGTATCCGAGCGTTGGTCTTAGAGAACCAGAATTTTGCATTAGTGTGTATTATCGAGTTTGTTAGGATGCATTAGTGAGTCTAGACTTCGACCGTGTTTACTTGAAAAATGATTGCTTAACAAATTTTGTTGGAAACTATATATTTTTAACATGTTAATATTATGTGATATATTAATCTCTTAACGCGTTTGATATTATGTGATAGATGTCTACCTCTAGAACAAGTCCCATTGACTCACCTAATAATAATGAAGAGTCAAATGTAAATTGGAATGATTCGTGGACTGATTCACAAGTTCCCGAAGAGGAACCGGAAGAAGAGTCGGAACCGGAAGAAGAATCAGAACCGGAAGAGGAGGAACCGGAGGAGGAAATAGAACCGGTGGGGGAAATAATAAAACGGTTAAGTAAAAGAAAATCCTCAACCAACCGACCAAGGTTAATTATGGTCAACGGTGTTTCCGCCAAGGAAGTAAAATATTGGGAGGATTACCAATTCTTCGATGAATCGGATTCCGACGAGAATTCCGATGATGTTATAGAAATTACCCCAACTGAATTTAAAAAGGCAAAAGAAAATAATAAGGGAAAGGGCATAAAATAGAGAAATCTAATTCCAACCCCGATGAACTTTATATGTATCGTCAACCCCCGAAGCCCTTAAGTTGTAACAATGACCCGGGAACCTCTAAACCACCAGGTTTTTCTAAACCAATGTGGAAAACGACGGCTCGTATTAGGGGAACATCATATATCCCTAGAAACTTGGCAAAACGAACCAAAACTGAAGAAGAAGAAGAAACGAGCGAGTCGGAATAAGATAGTTGTATTCGTGTGGTGTAATATATGTAATATAGTGTGCTTATGCTTTATGATATATGTAAAAATTGCTTGTATTGATAAATAATTTTTTTATGAATCTAACTCTTGTCTATTTTGCAGTTTAAAAAGACAAAATGGATAGACAACCCAATATTTTAAGAGACCTACCCGGAGACATGATTGATGAAATCTTGTCTAGAGTCGGTCAGAATTCCTCGGCACAACTATTTAAGGCAAAATCAGTTTGTAAGACATTCGAAGAACGTTCCAAGAATGTCTTGGTTTATAAGAGACTTTCGTTTGAAAGATGGAGGATATCACATTGGGAAACCCATAAGTTACGATGTGTTTACTTTGACGCATATATTGCGGGGAACCCAAATGCTATTTTACGCAACGGGTTAAGAAATTATTTTGACTCAATGTATCCGAATATAGGACTTCATGATTTAGAAAAAGCGGCTAACATGCAACATAAAGAAGCATGCTATGCTTACGGGTTAGTAATGTCCGCTTCTCACCAAAGTGAGAACAAGAACATCGGGCTACAACTATTAAACAAAACGTTCCCAGAAGTAACGGAGTCGGTAATTGGGGTAAGAAATGAGGTTTTTATATTGTTACGGGACTGTTGGACATTACGTAACCCTCGTCCCTTTGACGACGTTACAACACGCTGTCTTATCAACGGCCATAACGGTTATGTTCCACAAGACCAAGGATGGGAAGTAATCCTAGTAAAACCAGAATGCATGACTTGTTTCTGGACGTATGAATTACGTGTCTTTATTGCCTTTGCTGAACGACTTGTGTACTAGCTAGAATTATCTTCACAACTATCTTGTATCAAAGTTATTGTGTACTATATTTCATGCTTTATGTAAAATAAGCGGTATTGTAAGTTTGTAAAATATTGTATAAAAGTTTGAACGCGAAATATTATTATAATCAGTTTTTCATATAGAATTGTAGTAGTTGAATTGTATATTAGCTACTAAGTATGAACTTAATGGGTAGGTACTACCCGAATTTAAACTTATAAAACGCTAATATGAAGAAAAAGCTTTTATAAATGACTACTTATTATGCTACGAAATACTATTAACTACTCTTAATATTCTGTATGATTAACTTGTTCCATTTGACTATTTTGAAGGAAATGGCACCGACTACTCGACACACCGTGAATATGAATGAAGAGGAATTCCGTACTTTTCTAGCTTCAAACATAGCCGCAGTACAGGCTGCGCTACATACCAACAATAACCTTAGATCTAGCAGTACAGGAAATTGTGTAGGATGCACCTACAAAGAATTCACTGCCTGCAAACCTTTGGAATTTGATGGAACCGAAGGACCGATCGAATTGAAACGGTGGACCGAGAAGGTCGAATCGGTGTTTGCCATAAGTAAGTGTACTTAAGAGGATAAAGTGAAGTACGCAACGCATACCTTCACAGGTTCTACGTTAACATGGTGGAATACCTATCTAGAGCAAGTGGGACAAGATGATGCGTACGCACTACCGTGGTCAGCATTCAAGCACTTGATGAACGAGAAGTACCGTCCCAGAACCGAGTTCAATAAGGTCAAGACAGAACTTAGAGGGTTACGAACCCAAGGATTTGATATTACCACGTACGAAAGACGATTCACAAAATTGTGCCTATTGTGTCCGGGAGCGTTCGAAGATGAGGAAGAGAAGATCGACGCGTTTGTGAAAGGATTACCGGAAAGAATCCAAGAAGATATAAGTTCACACAAGCCCACCTCCATACAACAGGCATGTAGAATGGCTCACAAACTAGTGAACCAGATTGAGGAAAGAATTAAAGAACAGACGGCTGAAGAGGCCAATGTGAAGCAAGTCAAAAGAAAGTGGGAGGAAAACGGTGATAAGAATCACCAATACAACAACAGCAGCAATTACAATAATAATCGCAACAATTATCCCAACAATCGCAACATCAATCGCAACTACAACAAACGGCCCAACAACAACAACAACAACAACAACAACAACAACAACAACAACAACAACAACAACAACAACAACAACAACAACAACAACAACAACAACAGCAACTACAACAATCATCCCAACAATAATAACAACCACAACAACAACAACAATCAGAAGCAGCTATGCCAAAGGTGTGAAAAGTATCACTCGGGTTCTGCACCAAATTTTGCAACAAGTGTAAAAGAAATGGTCATAGCGCGGCGAAGTGTGAGGTCTACGGACCAGGGGTTAACAGAACGAAAGGAACAAATGGTGTCGGAACGAGTAATGGCAGAGCAAGTAGTGTCGGAGCAAGTTATGCCAATGTAGTTTGTTATAAATATGGAAAACCGGGCCACATTATTAGAAATTGCCCGAACCAGGAGAACACGAATGGACAAGGCCGCGGAAGAGTTTTCAATATTAATGCGGCAGAGGCACAGGAAGACCCGGAGCTTGTTACGGGTACGTTTCTTATTGACAATAAATCTGCTTACATTTTATTTGATTCGGGTACGGATAGAAGCTATATGAGTAGAGATTTTTGTGCTAAATTAAGTTTCCCATTGATGCCGTTGGATAGTAAATTTTTACTCTAATTAGCAAACGGTAAATTAATTTCAGCAGATAATATATGCCGGAATCGAGAAATTAAACTGGGTAGCGAAATATTTAAGATTGATTTGAAACCAGTAGAGTTAGGGAGTTTTGATGTAATATTTGGCATGGACTGGCTGAAGAAGGTGAAATCAGAGATCGTATGTTATAAAAATGCAATTCGCATTGTACGAGAAGAAGGAGAACCCTTAATGTGTACGGAGAAAAGGGCAACATGAAGCTACATCTTATTAGTAATTTGAAGGCACAAAAACTAATAAGAAAAGGTTGCTATGCTGTTCTAGCACACGTCGAGAAAGTACAAACTAAAGAAAAGAGCATCAATGATGTTCCCGTCGCAAAAGAATTTCCCGATGTATTTCTGAAAGAATTACCGGGACTACCTCCACATCGATCTGTTGAATTTCAAATAGATCTTGTACCAGGAGCTGCACCAATAGGTCATGCTCCTTATAGACTCGCACCCAGCGAGATGAAAGAACTGTAAAGCCAACTGCAAGAACTATTAGAACGTGGTTTCATTCGACCAAGCACATCACCATGGGGAGCTCCTGTTTTGTTTGTCAAAAAGAAGGATGGTACATTTAGGTTGTGTATTGACTACAGAGAGTTGAACAAACTTACCATCAAAAACCGTTATCCACTGCCGAGAATTGATGACTTATTTGATCAACTACAAGGCTCGTCGGTTTATTCGAAGATCGATTTATGTTCTGGATATCATCAAATGCGAGTAAAGGAGGATGATATTCCAAAAACTGCTTTTAGGACGCGTTATGGTCATTACAAGTTTATGGTTATGCCGTTTGGATTGACTAACGCACCAGCTGTGTTCATGGACCTTATGAACCGAGTGTGTGGGCCATATCTTGACAAGTTTGTCATTGTTTTCATCGATGACATACTTATTTACTCAAAGAATGATCAAGAGCACGAAGAACATTTGAGAAAAGTGCTAGAAGTATTGAGGAAAGAAAAACTGTACGCTAAGTTTTCAAAGTGTGTATTTTGGTTGGAAAAAGTTCAATTCCTCGGTCACATAGTGAACAAAGAAGGTATCCAGGTGGACCCGGCAAAGATCGAAACCGTTGAAAAGTGGGAAACCCCAAAAACTCCGAAGCATATACGTCAATTTTTAGGATTGGCTGGTTACTACAGAAGATTCATCCAAGATTTCTCCAAAATAGCAAAACCCTTGACTGCATTAACGCATAAAGGGAAGAAATTTGAATGGAAGGATGAACAAGAAAAGGCGTTTCAATTATTGAAGAAAAAGCTAACTACGGCACCTATATTGTCATTGCCTGAAGGGAATGATGATTTTGTGATTTATTGTGACGCATCAAAGAAAGGTCTCGGTTGTGTATTAATGCAACGGACGAAGGTGATTGCTTATGCGTCTAGACAATTGAAGATTCACGAGAAAAATTATACGACGCATGATTTGGAATTGGGCGCGGTTGTTTTTGCATTAAAGACTTGGTGGCACTACTTATGTGGGGTCAAAAGTATTATATATACCGACCACAAAAGTCTTCAACACATATTTAATCAGAAACAACTGAATATGAGGCAGCGTAGGTGGATTGAATTGTTGAATGATTACGACTTTGAGATTCGTTACCACCCGGGGAAGGCAAATGTGGTAGCCGATGCCTTGAGCAGAAAGGACAGAGAACCCATTCGAGTAAAATCTATGAATATAATGATTCACACTAACCTTACTACTCAAATAAAGGAGGCGCAACAAGGAGTTTTAAAAGAGGGAAATTTAAAGGATGAAATACCCAAAGGATCGGAGAAGCATCTTAATATTCGGGAAGACGAAACCCGGTATAGGACTGAAAGAATTTGGGTATCAAAATTTGGAGATATGAGAGAAATGGTACTTAGAGAAGCTCATAAAACCAGATACTCAATACATCCTGGAACGGGGAAGATGTACAAGGATCTCAAGAAACATTTTTGGTGGCCGGGTATGAAAGCCGATGTTGCTAAATACGTAGGAGAATGTTTGACGTGTTCTAAGGTCAAAGCTGAGCATCAGAAACCATCAGGTCTACTTCAACAACCCGAAATCCCGGAATGGAAATGGGAAAATATTACCATGGATTTCATCACTAAATTGTCAAGGACTGCAAGTGGTTTTGATACTATTTGGGTAATAGTTGATCGTCTCACCAAATCAGCACACTTCCTGCCAATAAGAGAAGATGACAAGATGGAGAAGTTAGCACGACTGTATTTGAAGGAAGTCGTCTCCAGACATGGAATACCAATCTCAATTATCTCTGATAGGGATGGCAGATTTATTTCAAGATTCTGGCAGACATTACAGCAAGCATTAGGAACTCGTCTAGACATGAGTACTGCCTATCATCCACAAACTGATGGACAGAGCGAAAGGACAATACAAATGCTTGAAGACATGCTACGATCATGTGTTATTGATTTCGGAAACAGTTGGGATCGACATCTACCGTTAGCAGAATTTTCCTACAACAACAGCTACCATTCAAGCATTGAGATGGCGCCGTTTGAAGCACTTTATGGTAGAAAGTACAGGTCTCCGATTTGTTGGAGTGAAGTGGGGGATAGACAGATTACGAGTCCGGAGATAATACAAGAAACTACCGAGAAAATCATCCAAATTCAACAAAGATTGAAAACCGCCCAGAGTCGACAAAAGAGCTACGCGGACAGTAAAAGAAAAGATATAGAGTTTGAAATTGGAGAAATGGTCATGCTTAAGGTTTCACCTTGGAAAGGCGTTGTTCGATTTGGTAAACGGGGGAAACTAAATCCAAGGTACATTGGACCATTCAAGATTATAGATCGTGTCGGACCAGTAGCTTACCAACTGGAGCTACCTCAACAACTCGCGGCTGTACATAACACTTTTCACGTCTCGAATTTTAAGAAATGTTTTGCTAAAGAAGATCTCACTATTCCGTTGGATGAAATCCAAATCAATGAAAAACTTCAATTCATTGAAGAACCCATCGAAATAATGGATCGTGAGGTTAAGAGACTTAAGCAAAACAAGATACCGATTGTTAAGGTTCGATGGAATGCTCGTAGAGGACCCGAGTTCACCTGGGAGTGTAAAGATCAGATGAAGAAGAAATACCCGCATTTATTTCCAGAAGATACGTCAACACCTCCAACTGCTTAAAATTTCGTGACGAAATTTATTTAACGGGTAGGTACTGTAGTGACCCGAACTTTTCCATGTTTATATATATATTAAATGAAATTGTTATTTACATGATTAAGTGTTTCCAACATGTTAAGCAATCAAACTTGTTAAGACTTGATTAATTGAAATAGGTTTCATATTGACAATTGACCACCCAAGTTGACCGGTGATTCACGAACGTTAAAACTTGTAAAAACTATACGATGACATATATATGGTTATATATATAGTTAACATGATTTTATTATAAGTATGTATCTCATTAGGTATTTTAACAATGAGTTATATACATAAAAATGAGACTATTAATTTAAGAAACTCGAAAACGATATATATAACGATTATCGTTATAACAACGTCTTACTAGGTACATATGAATCATATTAAGATATTGATACACTTGGTTAATTATGTTAAATGATAAGTAAATATATTATTAAGTGTATTAACAATGAAATACATATGTAAAAATAAGACTACTAACTTAATGATTTCGAAACGAGACATATATGTAACGATTATCGTTGTAACGGCATTTAACTGTATATATATCATACTAAGATATATTATATATCATAATATCATGATAATATAACAATTTAACATCTCATTTGTTATAATAAAAAATGGGTTAACAACATTCAACAAGATCGTTAACCTAAAGGTTTCAAAACAACATTTACATGTAACGACTAACGATGACTTAACGACTCAGTTAAAATGTATATACATGTAGTGTTTTAATATGTATTCATACACTTTTTAAAGACTTCAAGACACTTATAAAAATACTTCTACTTAACAAAAATGCTTACAATTACATCCTCGTTCAGTTTCATCAACAATTCTACTCGTATGCACCCGTATTCGTACTCGTAAAATACACAGCTTTAAGATGTATGTACTATTGGTATATACACTCCAATGATCAGCTCTTAGCAGCCCATGTGAGTCACCTAACACATGTGGGAACCATCATTTGGCAACTAGCATGAAATATCTCATAAAATTACAAAAATATGAGTAATCATTCATGACTTATTTACATGAAAACAAAATTTCATATCCTTTATATCTAATCCATACACCAACGACCAAAAACACCTACAAACACTTTCATTCTTCAATTTTCTTCATCTAATTGATCTCTCTCAAGTTCTATCTTCAAGTTCTAAGTGTTCTTCATAAATTCCAAAAGTTCTAGTTTCATAAAATCAAGAATACTTCCAAGATTGCAAGTTTACTTCCAAGTTTTCTAAATCCATTCCAAGTAATCATCCAAGATCAAGAAACCTTTGTTACTTACAGTAGGTTATCTTTCTAATACAAGGTAATAATCATATTCAAACTTTAATTCAATTTCTATAACTATAACAATCTTATTTCGAGTGGAAATCTTACTTGAAATTGTTTTCGTGTCATGATTCTGCTTCAAGAACTTTCATGCCATCCAAGGATCCTTTGAAGCTAGATCTATTTTTCTCATTTCCAGTAGGTTTATCCAAGGAACTTGAGGTAGTAATGATGTTCATAACATCATTCGATTCATACATATAAAGCTATCTTATTCGAAGGTTTAAACTTGTAATCACTAGAACATAGTTTAGTTAATTCTAAACTTGTTCGCAAATAAAAGTTAATCCTTCTAACTTGACTTTTAAAATCAACTAAACACATGTTCTATATCTATATGATATGCTGACTTAATGATTTAAAACCTGGAAACACGAAAAACACCGTAAAACCGGATTTACGCCGTCGTAGTAACACCGCGGGCTGTTTTGGGTTAGTTAATTAAAAACTATGATAAACTTTGATTTAAAAGTTGTTATTCTTGGAAAATGATTTTTATTATGAACATGAAACTATATCTAAAAATTATGGTTAAACTCAAAGTGGAAGTATGTTTTCTAAAATGGTCATCTAGACGTCGTTCTTTCGACTGAAATGACTACCTTTACAAAAATGACTTGTAACTTATTTTTATGACTATAAACCTATACTTTTTCTGTTTAGATTCATAAAATAGAGTTCAATATGAAACCATAGCAATTTGATTCACTCAAAACGGATTTAAAATGAAGAAGTTATGGGTAAAACAAGATTGGATAATTTTTCTCATTTTAGCTACGTGAAAATTGGTAACAAATCTATTCCAACCATAACTTAATCAACTTGTATTGTATATTATGTAATCTTGAGATACCATAGACACGTATACAATGTTTCGACCTATCATGTCGACACATCTATATATATTTCGGAACAACCATAGACACTCTATATGTGAATGTTGGAGTTAGCTATACAGGGTTGAGGTTGATTCTAAAATATATATAGTTTGAGTTGTGATCAATACTGAGATATGTATACACTGGGTCGTGGATTGATTCAAGATAATATTTATCGATTTAATTCTGTACATCTAACTGTGGACAACTAGTTGTAGGTTACTAACGAGGACAGCTGACTTAATAAACTTAAAACATCAAAATATATTAAAAGTGTTGTAAATATATTTTGAACATACTTTGATATATATGTGATGTGTCGCGAGGGGTATATAAAATAGTTATTAATTTTAGCAGGAAATACTATTAAATACGATACATTTTTACACAAGATATTTATTTATTTAGAGAATGGATATACTTAAACCTTGCTACAACACTTATAGGCAGTGTACCTAATCGTACAGTAGTGTAGTTTTTAGTAAGTCCGGTTCGTTCCACAGGGAATCTTTTTTAAACAAAGCTCAACGCTATATTAGTTTACTTTTATAAAAATACAAATATATATATATATAAGTAATATTATTATTATAAATGGGGGGTTTTACCGTTTAATGACCGGTTTGTCGATTTTAAAACTTTAGTCGCAGTTAAAACCAAATGTAAAATATTAAAAATAAATACAAGACTTAAATTAAAGCATAAAGTAAATAACGATAATGAAATTGCGAATAATAAAAGTGCGATAAAATAAACTTGCGATAATTAAAAAGTACGATAATTAAAAGTGCAATTAAATACAATAACAATAAAAATGCGATAATTAGAAGTGCAATTAAATATAAAATAAAGGAAATTAAATATGAAATAAAAGAATTATGCTTACTTAAACTTCCGTAATCATGATGTTTGACGTGTTGATTTTAGTTTTATGCCCATGGGTTAATTGTCCTTTGTCCTGGATTATTTAATATGTCCGTCTGGTTTTTGTCCATAACAGTCCATTAGTCATAAATATAAAGTGCGAGTGTCCTCGTCAAATTATCCTTATACCCGAAGTTAAATATTCCAACTAATTGGGGACTTAAACTGTAACAAGATTTTAATACTTTGTTTAATAATTACACCAGGATGTTGACTGAGTGTAACCCAAGGTTTTAATATTTTGTTATCAATTATACCAAGTATCCTTGTATATAATTTCACCCCTGTTTTAATTATTCTAGTGGCTATTAATTCATTCCCGTGTCCGGTTAAATGAATGATTATTCGTACATATACATACCCCGCCCATCGTGTCCGATTGAGTGTATATGGTAATTTATAGGGACGCCCAATTGTAAATCTTTATACTAACATTAACAAACTATCATTTAGTTAAACAAATATAAAGCCCATTAATAGCCCATAGTCTAATTTCCACAAGTGTCGTTCTTTTGTCCAAACCCCAATTATGGTACAAAGCCCAATTACCCAATTTTAGTAATTAGCCCAACATCATGATTACTTCGGATTAAATAAGCATAATAATAACTTAGCTACGAGACATTAATGTAAAAAGGTTAAACATAACTTACAATGATTAAAAATAGCGTAGCGTTACACGGACAGAATTTCGACTTACACCCTTACAATATTCGCTAACATACCTTATTATTAGAATTATAATTAAAATATAAATTATAAATATAAATATATCGTATGAATGGAGAGAAAGAAAGATAGATGGATTTTTTTGGTTCACCAAAGCTCGATTTTTATAGGCATGTGGGCTGGAACTGGGGCTCATGCGATCGCATGAATTTATGCCTTCCAGGCCATGCGATCGCATGGCCAGCTGGGGAGGCTCATTTTTGGTTGTTTTCTTCTGCCGACGGTTTTATAAATAATATAATATATTAAATAATTATAAGAATTATTTAAATATTATATTATATTTATGTGCATAGTTGACTTGTAATTTTTAGTCCGTTGCGTCGAGCGTTGAGAGTTGACTCTGGTCCCGGTTCCGGATTTTTGAACGTCCTTGCGTATAATTTAATATCTTGTACTTTGCGTTTTGAATCTTGTACTCTTGTAATTTCGAGACGTTTCTTATCAATAATTGGAACCTCTTTGATTGTATTTTGTACTTTTGAGCTTTTTGGTCGTTTGCGTCTTCAATTCGTCGAATCTGTCTTTTGTCTTCAGCTTTTATTATTTAAACGAATATCACTTGTAAATAGAACAATTGCAACTAAAAGCTTGTCTTTCTTGAGGAATAATGCTATGAAATATATGTTCGTTTTTAGCATTATCAAATATTCCCACACTTGAGCGTTGCTTGTCCTCAAGCAATATCGTCTTGAAATATTAGAATCACTTCTTTATTCTTCACACTTTGTACATCAGTGATTTCTATACGGCGGTATAAACAATGATAGTAACGATAGAATCATGGTTAAAGGTGGGTGTGTCATCCACAGTTTCCTCGGGTTTAGGTCAACGACACTTGCAATCAAATAGCCGATTTACTTTCGGTTTCCAAAGCAAAGTGCACATTTGAAAGGCGGTTTACAGTCCCACATGACTATGAAAATGTAGATCCTTAAGGAAATTGGATCTTTATGAAAATATTTGATCTTTTGAAAATTCAAGCTAGCTTTTACCCTAGATAAGTTTTCCGGAATAACCCTTTACCGGTGTTTGCAAAATATTTTTGTGGGTTTGGTGGGTTTTAGATTTGAAAATTTTAGCTCAAAACTTGCGGTTTTGTGTCACCCACTTGCTAACCTTGTATTTGGAAAGCAACACGTCCAGTTTACTTGTCCCGTATATTACCTTTCGATAAACTACCGTCCGGTTGTAAAGGAAAGTGTTGAACAAGCAACTGTTAAGGCAATGTCCCCTGACATGCTTTTAATTATGGTCTATAACGTGTCGGACGCAATTACTATCCTTGGTAGGAGCAATAGTAAAGCTCACCCTTATGATTTTTCGGTCTGGCACAAGGTCCTGTCTTTGATCATGCTATGCAACCACCGTTCTTACGGTTGGCACCCGATTTGGTTCAGGTGACCTAATGAATTCCAGGTGAATTTCTAGGATTTTACGTTCAATGGTAATGAACGCATTGAAAATAGGGTATTCAGAAAACAAATCGGTTTGTAATTTTGATCAAAATATTTTCTCGTTCAAGCTCGAGTTTAGATATCATCGAATTCCATGAGTTTGTAATTCTCAATCTTTAAAGTCAATCTCAAGGATTGAGTAATATCAGTCTTAAAAGCTGATTTTTGATCTTTTAAGGAGATTATCCTTTCTGGAGATCTGATTCATTAGTCTTATCAAGCTAATTTGCACGGTGCCCCCCATTGTACGAGATAAATCCTTCTCATGGTTAGGATAAATCTGAACACTTGGCGACCCTGTTTGATGCTGAGGTCCGTGGATTTCCTGCTGATTTTAGAGATGACTTTTCTAGATTTTTCGTCAACCTACAGCTGGTCTGGACGACAACTTCTTGACCTAAATCAAGAAGCGCGTGTCTTTTTCGGAAGACTTTACTTCCTTTTAATGATGGAATTGATTCATCGTGTAGATCCATCTCTTCTTTTCTTTCATCGGGTAAAATGGTTTAGTTTAGTCCAAAGCAAAAGTATTTTCAGTTATTTGTTACAGATATATGTGACATATGTTTAAGATAACTTGGTAAATTTTCCCACACTTGGCTTTTATTTTCCTCTTTATCGTCCTCTATTCCATTTTAAATGAATTTCAACATTTTGGTTTGTTTCTCAATTTATGTCCTTTCCGAGGTAACAATAATTTCGGTGTTAAAACCTAGTTTTATCGTTCATAAATATGTATAAACATGATTTTAAGTTCATTTAATTGAAAATTTTGAAAAATTTTACTAGAATTGGGTAGTAAGTATATAAGACTAGGGCTGTTCTTTATTATCAGAGAGCACTAGATTCTAATACAACTACTACGTTACTAGTATTTTTAATGGTAACTAAGTGTATAAAGATAAAAATTTTAAAAATCTGAAAGAATTTAACCCCTTCCCACACTTAAGATCTTGCAATGCCCTCATTTGCAAGAAATCAGTACAATTTAAATTATTGAGGGTGATTAGCGTAGAAATGATTAAATTTTACCAAAGTTTCCAAATATATTGGCGTTTGTTTGCTGAATGATAAATGGTGCATAGCATTTGTTCATTTCTTCTGTTGTTACATCACATTTATTTGTCATCTTGTCGTCAAAATTAGTAGCTTTTGCTGAACTTAATACCAGTCTTTGAAAATGCGCTGTTTTACCCTGTTTTGAACAATCGATAATATACATACATACAAGTATAATCATGCATGGCAATTTGAAATGGGACTTAATATTCCACTTTCAAATTCTAAATATGAAATATTAGTACACAATAATAATAAAATAATAAAAATTACACAAATTTATCCAATAACATAAGTTTAAACATGAAAAAGTCAAAAGATAAAAACATAATAATCATAAAAATAACCAAATGGAACTAAATCAGTCTGGATAGGGGTTCTAGTTCATCTCATCGGGTGGGTTCCATTGTTGGTTATAGGTGTTCTGATAGGCTTGGTCATAGTCATACCGGTTAAAGGGTGGTCGGATATCGGGGCTATGTGGCGGAAAATGAGCAGGTCGAGTAGGTACATAGTTATTTGGTACCTGATATGATAGCTGGCTCATGATTTGGTGCTGATGAACTAACCAGCGATCATGTTGGCGTCGCCTATAATCCTCGTATACTCGCTCGGAGTTCCACTGCTCATACATACTATGTCTTGCCGCGTTCGTCATTGCTTCCTCATCTATACGAACGTGGACGTCAAGAATAGCATCTCGAAAGACATCCCTAATGTCTTCCGCCTCCTCCATTTCTTCGTCTGAGCCTCTCTCTACCTGAGGATGAGATCCCTCATAGGGTACTGCCTGGTTACGTCTACTTTTCAATACCTTAGCACCCACATAAACTTTCAATCCTAAGGGCTCAACCTGTTCTCTACAAATCTGTAATGGACCCCCTTGGTTCCTATCAACACCTAAATACTCTCCAATGAGAGTAACAAAAATACCTCCTCCTATTATACTCCCGTCCTGCATTCCCTCTACCATTTTAGATAAATAAAAAGCAACACAGTAAGGGATATTGACAAAGCTTCTAGGATCCCGAATACACTTTAGGTAGAATAAATCATATAAGGTAATTTTTTCTTTATTATGACCTCTTTGTGTAATCGAGTTAGCCAAAAATCTATGAATAATACGAAGCTCGGCTCTGTCAATATGTGTATAGGAGTGTCCTCCTGCTCGTGTAAAAACATCAAAATGTGACATACGCCTCCAAATGGCGTCAGCGTCAAAGTTACTATCTACCCGTTCACCATAATGAATCAAGTTTGTACAATCGGGTAATAGCAACTCACCAGGAGTATATATCTGTAAGGCCCTGGCCATGTCCAGCATGGACATTCTGTACATCCTACTGCCAAGGATAAACCTAAGAAATCTTCTATCATCTATTCTAACTATATTTGTATCAAGTGATACAGTACTTATCAACTCAATACACCATTCCTTATATACAGGTCTACGAATGGTGAAAAGACATTCCCAATCTGTAAAAGAAGAACTGCCATACCTTTGAACTAAAAGCTGTCTAACACGGTCAGCTAGATGGACCGTTTCCAAAGGGGCCCAATCAATTACCCTTGGCACCTCTACATTTTTTGTTACCAATTTGAATTTGTTCCTTTGATATGTCTCGTAATCTCTCCATCTTCTATCAAATCTCAGATTAGGATGTAGAGTGTGCTCAGGAATCGTTGGGAATTCTACTGGCGGCCTCATTGGGAATACTATAAATTCATCGACAAACTGTACCGGATCATAATAAGGTATGTGCTGATCAGGCTGTTGTTGTTCCTGTTGTGGTTCTTGTTCGTGTTGCATTTCTGGTTCTGGCTCTGGTGCTGGTGCTGGTCGTCTAGATGATGATGCTCCTGAACCTCCAGTGTCGGCTCTCTGTAAAACACATTAAATAAAAAAAATTGTGCATCCAAATATGCATTAGTGTTAGCCAAATAACAACTTAAAACAATCACTATAACATGTTAAATCAAAATTAAACTTATACACATTTTCACAATTTTTCACAATTCTACACTTTTCAAATAAGCACATATGAAAATGTATACAAAATTCATAAGCATTTAACTCAAATAACATGTCAAAATATTCATTACTAATAATTAAACAAGTCTCAAATGGCAAATATATCAAATAAATCAAGTTCATGAATTTTGGACTTAAAAAGTCCACTTTAATCTCCAAAAATCATGTTTAGGATCATTGTTTGGATCATTTAACTATCTAAACATGTTACACTACTCAATTTAGCAATAATTCATGACAAAAATCAGCCATAACCTGTTTATATCAAAAAACCCCAAATTGCTCAAGAACACAAACCCTAGATTTCTAAAAATTTTGAAGTTTTTGGCTTCAAATAATGTTAAATAGCATCAATCTAGGTTATACATGCATAAAATACTAACAATTTAACACTAATTACACTAGAAATTAACAAAATTGCATTAGGTAAAAAATTGGTAATTATCACAAAAACTAGGAATTTATAGAGTTTAGGGGTGTAATTTTTACCAATTTGCTGAGGAATGAGAATCTAGGCATGATTAGAGCAAGAAAAATGACGAATTACGGTGGAAAAATGGCAAAAATTGGTGAATTTTTGGGTGAGTTTCGTGAATGTGTGTGTGTTGTGGATGAAGAACAGACCCGCTGCTGTTATTTGTTTCTGACCTGCATTTGGTCCCCATGCGATCGCATGGGTTCCAAGTGCAAACCCCATGCGATCGCATGGGGTGCCGGCTACAGTGTTTTCTGCTTTTTTTTTTTTTTTTTATATAAAACCTTATGCTTTATAAAACTTATAATTAATTAAATTTTAAAAATTTTGTTTTCCTTTAGGAGCGAGGGCGTTTCGGATCGTTGTCCTAGTCTGTCCCTCGACAAAATTTTAAAATTTGTCAAATCAAAGCGCGGTTTTTAAAAGTAAAGATTTTTGGTTTTTTTTTTTATGTTTTTGGCATACTTTAATTCAATAAGATTAAAAATAATGATAATAAAAGTTCTCGTCCCTCCCTCGGGTAAAGCAATTTCGGTTCAAAGACCTAGTCTTCAACTTACGAAGAATTTTAAAAATCATATTTTTAACTTAATGAGATAAAGTAAATTTTTGTTTTTAAATTCACACAATTTAAATATAAAATTCAAAATTAATATTAAAAAAATCACACCAAACTTAAAATTTGAAATGCATAAAATTAAAAATTCATATTTTAAAAATTAAAAATTCACACCAAACTTAATTTAAAAATTCAAATATTTACAATTTTAAAAATATTGTTTTTTTTACAAAGTTTACAATATTAATTTAAGATTTAAATATTAATTTTAAAAACATGGTAAAAATAAAATTAAAAATCTTTTTGGCTTTTTATCCCACTTTAATCAATCAAATATTATCAAAAATATGCGCCCCTCTTTTCGGTAAAGTAATTTCGGTTCCAAGACCTAATTTAACTCATGACGAATTTTTGAAATATTTTGGGTTGATTGATTAAAGATATTTATACCTTAAGAATAAACGTTAAATTTCGCAGTGATGTAATAAATTTTTGAATGATATCAATAATTTCGGTCGCCAAACCTAATTTTATTTAATACCAATTTAATACTTTATAGCGAACAAATTAGCGTTTATAATCAAAAGGTTAAAAATAAAAATAAAAATAAAAACTGTACAGACATACCTGTGAAATAGATTTCTTAGTTATATGATCTATCCCATTCATAAGATAGTCGGTTTAATTGGTTTTCCATAGCTACATAGGCGTAACCTCGAGCATTCAGTGTCTTTTCTTCTAAACATATGAACGGTCCGTCTCTGCATAAAGTAACAAATTCGGTGTTTGAATAGGTTTGATTATTTGAACATTTACCTCCATGTGACCATTTTCCGCATTTGTGACATCTTTCTAGGTGTCGTGCTCTTCTTTTTGCTGCGGATTTTAATTTTCCTTTACCAAATTGTAACTTATTATCTTCGCATCTGGATTCTTTTCTAACTCCGTCCATTCTTTCTCTGATTACTGATACTAATTCACTCGGTAGTATGTCATTATTACGTTTAGTGATCAAAGCGTGTAGCATTAGACCATGGTTTAGTTCACAGGTAGTCTTCATTTTGTAAAAACCTAAAAAAAATAAAAATTCAGAATGGGGGGAGAAGACTAGTTCTTTAGGGTCTGCTAGGGAAAGACCATTCGGGTTCCATTTTCGATAAATACACGAAAACAGACAATCTAACTCTAACAGAAATACATATTATCCTTTAAAGACTTGATTCTCCCCACACTTAGTTAGCTGTGGTGTCGAAATTGTGATTAACTTCGTTGTCGACTTCCATCGGACCATGTATGTAATGTTTAACTCTGTGACCATTAACTTTAAATTCAATCCCATTTGAATTTATTAATTCTATCGTTCCGTATGGGAAAACTCTTTTGACTATCTTGATTTCAATTTTCCAGGAAATAGCTTGAATCGTGAATTGAAAAGAAGAACTCTGTCTCCTTCTTTAAATTCTTTTGAACTTCTGATTCTTTTATCATGCCATTTCTTCGTTCTTTCTTTATAGATTAACGAATTATCGTATGCTTCATGTCTTAATTCTTCTAATTCGTTTAGTTGACTTAATCGTAGACGTCCAGCTTCATGTAAATCAAGATTACATGTCTTCAAAGCCCAAAATGCTTTGTGTTCAATTTCTACTGGAAGATGACACGCTTTTCCATAAACAAGTCTAAAAGGTGTGGTTCCAATTGGAGTTTTGTAGGCTGTTCTAAAAGCCCAGAGTGCATCCTCCAATTTAATTGACCATTCCTTTGGATTTGATCCTACGGTTTTCTCTAGAATACGTTTTAAAGCTCGGTTGGTATTTTCAACTTGTCCACTTGTTTGTGGATGATATGCGGTGGAGATTTTATGAGTTACTCCATATCTTTTAAGAACTTTCTCAAGTTGATTATTACAGAAATGAGTACCCCGATCACTTATTAAAGCTTTCGGTGTTCCAAACCTTGCAAAAAGACGTTTTAAAAAGTTGACTACAACTCGTGCATCGTTGGTTGGGAGAGCTTGTGCTTCCGCCCATTTAGATACATAATCAATGGCTACGAGTATATATAGATTATTATGAGATTTTGGAAATGGACCCATAAAGTCAATACCCCAAATGTCAAATACTTCACATACTTGGATGACATTTTGTGGCATTTCATCATGTTGACTTATTTTTCCGGCCCTTTAACAAGCATCACAGGATTTGCAAAGTAGGTGTGCATCTTTGTAAATTGTAGGCCAATAAAATCCAGCTTCATAAACTTTTCTTGCTGTTAGTTGAGGCCCATAATGCCCTCCTGTTGGTCCTGTGTGACAATGTTTTAATATTTTACTAGCTTCATCTCCAAATACACATCGGCGTATTATTCCATCGGGACAACTTTTAAACAGATGTGGATCTTCCCAGAAATAGTGTTTTATATCACTGAAGAATTTCTTTCGTCTTTGGTACGATAATCCTTTTTCAAGGAATCCACAAACTAAGTAGTTTGCATAGTCTGCAAACCATGTGATTTCTTTATAATCTATCTTCAATAGATATTCATCAGGAAAGTTGTCTTGTATGGCTGATTCATTTAGAACTTCTAATTCAGGATTTTCAAGACGAGAAAGATGATCAGCGGCGAGATTTTCTGCTCCTCTTTTATCTCGGATTTCAATATCAAACTCTTGTAAGAGTAAGATCCAACGGATTAATCTTGGTTTAGCATCTTGTTTTGAAAATAGGTATCTAAGAGCAGAATGGTCGGTATAGACCACCGTTTTTGCTAGAACGAGATATGATCGAAATTTGTCAAAAGCAAAGACAATAGCAAGGAGTTCTTTTTCAGTAGTTGTATAGTTTGTTTGTGCTCCTTGTAACGTCTTACTAGCATAATATATAAGTTGAAATCGTTTTTCAATCCTTTGTCCTAAAACGGCTCCCATTGCAAAATCACTTGCATCGCACATTAGTTCAAATGGTAGATTCCAATTTGGTGTTATCATGATCGACGCATTAGTGAGTTTTTCTTTAAGAATATTAAAAGATTTGATACACTCATCTGAAAAGATGAATGGAGCATCCTTTTCTAGGAGTTTATTCATAGGAGTGGCAATTTTAGAAAAATCTTTTATGAAACGTCGGTAAAAACCGGCATGCCCTAGAAAACTCCTAACTCCTCTAACATTGGTGGGATGTGGAAGTTTAGCAATTACATCTACTTTAGCTCTATCCACTTCAATTCCTTCTTTTGAAATTTTATGTCCAAGAACGATGCCTTCTTTAACCATGAAATGGCATTTCTCCCAATTAAGAACTAGATTTGATTGTTCGCATCTAATTAGCATTCGTTCAAGATTAACTAGACATGATTCAAATGTATCACCGAAGACTGAAAAGTTATCCATGAAAACTTCCATGCATTCTTCTATCATGTCATGAAAAATCGCCATCATACACCTTTGAAAGGTTGCAGGGGCGTTACAAAGTCCAAATGGCATGCGTTTGTAAGCAAAAGTACCATAAGGGCACATGAATGTGGTTTTCTCTTGATCTTCGGGTGCTATTGGAATTTGAAAATATTCGGAAAATCCATCTAGAAAACAATAGTAACTATTTCCGGCTAATCTTTCCAACATTTGATCTATGAAAGGTAAGGGAAAGTGATCTTTTCTGGTGGCGTCATTTAATTTTCTATAATCAATACATACACGCCATCCTGTTACAGTCCTAGTAGGAATAAGCTCATTTTTCTCATTTGTAATGACAGTCATGCCACCCTTCTTAGGCACGCATTGAACTGGGCTTACCCATGGACTATCAGAGATTGGATAAATTAGACCTGCATCTAGCAGTTTAATAATCTCTTTCTTAACTACATCTTGCATATTAGGATTTAGTCTTCGTTGGCGTTGCACATACGTTTTATGACCTTCTTCCATAAGGATTTTATGTGTGCAATACGAAGGACTTATTCCTTTAATATCATGAATCTTCCATGCAATGGCTGGTTTATGGGCTTTCAACACAGAAATGAGTTGTGATTTCTCATTTTCAGTAAGAGAAGACGATATTATTACAGGTAATTCAGATTCACCATGTAAATAAGCATATTCCAAATGGTTTGGAAGTGGCTTTAACTCTAATTTCGGAGGTTCTTCTATCGATGATTTATATCGATATCTGTCTTCTTCTTTTAGCATTTGAATTTCTTCTGTTGTTGGTTCATATCCATTAGCTATAAGTGTAGCTAACATTTCAGCTTCATCAATTGGTTCATTACCTTCTCCTAAAGAACATTCTCCTGTTCCTTGTAATTCTGGAAATTCTTCTAATAATTCTGCATGTGCATCTATAGTTTGAATATAATAACATGTATCATCTGCAGATTGTGGTTGTTGCATTGCTCTATCAACTGAAAAGGTAACACTCTCATCCTCTATACTTAGGGTCAATTTCTTACCGAACACGTCTATCATTGCTTTAGCCGTGTTTAAGAATGGTCTTCCTAATATGAGAGGAACTTGAGAATCTTCTTCCATGTCCAAAACAACAAAATCTACTGGAAATACTAAAGTACCAACTTTAACTAGCATGTTCTCCATTATCTCTCTAGGATATTTTATTGATCTATCGGCTAGTTGTATGCTTATTCTGGTTGGTTTCAATTCTCCAAGGTCTAGTTTAGCGTATAGTGAATACGGCATTAAATTTATACTAGCACCTAAGTCTGCCAATGCTTCTATTGAACTAAGACTACCCAGAAAACATGGAATTGTGAAACTTCCTGGATCAGATAGTTTTTCTGGTATCTTATTCAACAGCACTGCTGAACAATTAGCATTCATAGTAACAGCCGAGAGTTCTTCCATTTTCTTTCTATTTGAGATTAGATCTTTCAAGAATTTAGCATATCTAGGCATTCCTGAAATCACATCAATGAAAGGAAGATTTACATTTATCTGTTTAAACATATCCAAGAATTTGGATTGCTCGGCTTCAAGTTTCTCTTTCTTCATTTTACTCGGGTAAGGAAGTGGTGGTTGGTATGGTTTAACATAAGGTTTAGCCTTAACTGTGTTATCTTCATTAACCTTTTCAACTACCGGTTCTTTTTCCTTATCTTGATCAGGTTGTGGTTCTTGTGGAGTAGGAATAGCTTCATCAGAAGTTACAGGTATTTCAGGTGGTTTAAGTGTTGTACCACTTCTTGTGGTAATAGCTTTAGCTGTTTCATTCCGGGGGTTAGCATTTGTATCACTAGGTAGACTTCCCGGTTTTCTTTCACCTATTAACCTTGCTAGGTTACTTACTTCTTGTTCCAGATTTTGAATAGAAGCTTGTTGATTTCTAAATGCTTGAGCATTTTGTTCATTAGTTTGTTTTTGAGATGTGAAAAACTGCGTTTGAGTTTCAACTAGCTTTGTCATCATATCTTCTAAATTCGGCTTTTTATCATCGGTTTATTGTGGTGGTTTGTTTTGAAAATTAGGTCTTTGCTGATTGTAAGTATTATTGGATACTTGTTGATTGGTAGGACCTTGTTGGTTGTTATATGGAATATTTCGGTTATAATTCTGGTTTTGATTGTAAATCGGTCTTGGCGGTTGATAATTATTCTGATAATTATTTCCAGGCCTTTGGTTTATGTATGAAATATTCTCTCTTTGTTCCATTGTTAATTCAATACTGAGACAATCTTTTGTCAAATGTGGTCCTCCACACTGCTCACAACTAATTCGTATTGAGTGAATATCTTTAGTCATCTTTTCCATTCGTCTCTCCACAGCATCTATCTTTGCGGAAATGGAATCTAAGTCATGGCTAGAATCGGCTCTAGCTGCTTTAGATGATCTAACGATATCTTTTTCTTGGTGCCACTCATGTGAGTGGGAAGCAGTGTTATCAATAATTTTGTAAGCATCAGTTTCAGTTTTCTTCATAATAGAACCACCAGCTGCTATATCTATGTCTTTTCTTGTAGTGATGTCGCATCCTTGGTAGAATATTTGTACTATTTGACAGGTGTCTAAACCATGTTGCGGACATCCTCTTAACAACTTTCCATATCTTGTCCATGCCTTATATAGAGTTTCATTTGGCTTCTGTGTAAACGTAACAATTTCTGCTTGAAGTCTTACGGCTTTAGATGCAGGAAAGAATTGTTTAAGAAATTTGTCAACTAAAACATCCCATGTATCGATCGCCCCTTCAGGTAACGATTCCAACCAATCTTTGGCTTCTCCCTTTAAAGTCCAGGGAAATAACATGAGATATATCTGTTCATCCTCCACTTCTCGGATTTTAAATAGTGTGCAGATCCTATTAAAGGTACGTAGATGTTCATTTGGATCTTCTTTCGGCGCACCACTAAATTGGCATTGATTAGTCACCATGTGTAGAATTTGTCCTTTGATTTCATAATCTGGCGTATTAATGTCTGGATGAGTAATTGCGTGACCTTGGCCAGTGCGTTTAGCTCTCATTCGGTCTTCCATACTTAAAGGTTCCAGATTCTCCATAATTGAATTTGTTGAATCGGTATCACTAGATGATTCTGATTTAATGGTTCGTTCCTCAACAATCTCTGTTTGAATGATTGGTGGCTCCGGAGGAAAGTTTAGTGGTTCAGGATCTACGAACCGTTCCTGAATATTCTCCGGATTCTCAATTGTGAGGTCGGGTTCAAAAAATGGATTATCGGAAATTTGAACTGAAGTACTTGGTCGACTGGATGACGATTCTAAAGAAAAATCAACGGCGGTTATATTTGCTAAATGTCTTGATCTAGTTACAGGTGGTGAACGTACAAAAGGTGGTGAACGTCTTGCTCGGTGCATTCACTGAATATCCTATTATTTTTAAAAAGGAAAGAAAAATTATAATAAGTTATCCAATCAATAGACTTTTCTGATTTTGCCCACGTTTCGAATAGCCAAAAGATGCAGCAGAGGGGCAGGATTCATTTGGTCTCAATATAATTGAGGACTGTTTGGCTCCAATAACCCGGTCCACGTACAAATCCAACTATTACTACGAACCAGAAAATTTTGATGTCTATCAATTTAACCACTTAAAATAAATTTTCGTAATTTTAAGAAAATTAGATAAGAAGTAGAATAAAAATCTATGTCCTAAAACTAGAATAGTGAGAAATAAGAAAGAAAAAGAGTTCGTCGAAAAAGAAAAATGGTTGAAAAATAAAAGGTGACGGAAATATAAAAGAAACTTATAAAACTTAAAAATACTTGACTAACCTAACCTTATTACTACAACTAACTTAAAATTATAATCGCAAATTGAAATTACTAATTGGAATGATAATTGATACATAGGTAAAAGTCGTCAAAAAATATTAAAGCTTACAAGAAAAACTAAATCCGAAATGGAAATAACTTAAAAAGAAACTAAAACTTAAAAAGGCGTCGCAAAATTCTAAAGCACTTAAATCTTAGTCTAAAGAAAAAGCACTTAAGGGATTTTACGGCAAATCCTAAAAATCTAGAAATAAAAATAAATATGGTAAAAACTATGACTTAAAACTAAATACGAGCGAAAAATACAAAAATTACGCTAAAAGAGTACAAAATATAAAAATATACTAAAAATTGTAAAAAGTATAATTTTTATAAAAATATTATTTTTATATTATTTATTTTATAAAAATATTAATTTTAAAATTTAATTAAACTAAATAAACTAAATATATAAATTAAATAATAAAACTAAACTTAATTAATATTAAATATAAAACTAAATAGGGTTTTATAATTATAATAATAAATAATACCCGTAATTAATGCTGATTCAGGGCTACAGTTGGCGTGTCAGCAGGGCTCATGCGATCGCATGAGTCCTCAGTTGCCCAGCCATGCGATCGCATGAGCTAGGGTTTCTGGCCAAAAGCTGGGCTGCTACAGTGTTCGGGCCGAATTAATTAATTAATTTTTTTTTTCCTGTTTTTGCTGTAAAATATAAAATATATTTATAAATTAAATAAAACTTAAATTTTTACAAACTAAAAAAAATAGAAATAAAGAAACTTTATAAAACTTAAATATTTACCAAACTCTTAAAAAAATATTTATATTTTTGTTTTTCTTTTAATATTTTTGAATATTTAAAACGTATTTTTACAAAAGCGTACTAAAAATAAAAATCTTTTTTTTATAGCGTTGCGCTTCCGGCTTTTAAGACGATCCCCGGCAGCGGCGCAAAAAATACTTGATGTGTCGCAAGGGGTATATAAAATAGTTATTAATTTTAGCAGGAAATACTATTAAATACGATACATTTTTACACAATATATTTATTTATTTAGAGAATGGATATACTTAAACCTTGCTACAACACTTATAGGCAGTGTACCTAATCGTACAGTAGTGTAGTTTTTAGTAAGTCCGGTTCGTTCCACAGGGAATCTTTTTTAAACAAAGCTCAACGCTATATTAGTTTACTTTTATAAAAATACAAATATATATATATATATATATATATATATATATATATATATATATATATATATAAGTAATATTATTATTATAAATGGGGGGTTTTTACCGTTTAATGACCGGTTTGTCGATTTTAAAACTTTAGTCGCAGTTAAAACCAAATGTAAAATATAAAAAATAAATACAAGACTTAAATTAAAGCATAAAGTAAATAACGATAATGAAATTGCGAATAATAAAAGTGCGATAAAATAAACTTGCGATAATTAAAAAGTACGATAATTAAAAGTGCAATTAAATACAATAACAATAAAAATGCGATAATTAGAAGTGCAATTAAATATAAAATAAAGGAAATTAAATATGAAATAAAAGAATTATGCTTACTTAAACTTCCGTAATCATGATGTTTGACGTGTTGATTTTAGTTTTATGCCCATGGGTTAATTGTCCTTTGTCCTGGATTATTTAATATGTCCGTCTGGTTTTTGTCTATAACAGTCCATCAGTCATAAATATAAAGTGCGAGTGTCCTCGTCAAATTATCCTTATACCCGAAGTTAAATATTCCAACTAATTGGGGACTTAAACTGTAACAAGATTTTAATACTTTGTTTAATAATTACACCAAGATGTTGACTGAGTGTAACCCAAGGTTTTAATATTTTGTTATCAATTATACCAAGTGTCCTTGTATATAATTTCACCCCTGTTTTAATTATTCTAGTGGCTATTAATTCATTCCCGTGTCCGGTTAAATGAACGATTATTCGTACATATACATACCCCGCCCATCGTGTCCGATTGAGTGTATATGGTAATTTATAGGGACGCCCAATTGTAAATCTTTATACTAACATTAACAAACTATCATTTAGTTAAACAAATATAAAGCCCATTAATAGCCCATAGTCTAATTTCCACAAGTGTCGTTCTTTTGTCCAAACCCCAATTATGGTACAAAGCCCAATTACCCAATTTTAGTAATTAGCCCAACATCATGATTACTTCGGATTAAATAATCATAATAATAACTTAGCTACGAGACATTAATGTAAAAAGGTTAAACATAACTTACAATGATTAAAAATAGCGTAGCGTTACACGGACAGAATTTCGACTTACACCCTTACAATATTCGCTAACATACCCTTATTATTAGAATTATAATTAAAATTAAAATTAAAATATAAATTATAAATATAAATATATCGTATGAATGGAGAGAAAGAAAGATAGATGGATTTTTTTGGTTCACCAAAGCTCGATTTTTATAGGCATGTGGGCTGGAACTGGGGCTCATGCGATCGCATGGATTTATGCCTTCCAGGCCATGCGATCGCATGGCCAGCTGGGGAGGCTCATTTTTGGTTGTTTTCTTCTGCCGACGGTTTTATAAATAATATAATATATTAAATAATTATAAGAATTATTTAAATATTATATTATATTTATGTGCATAGTTGACTTGTAATTTTTAGTCCGTTGCGTCGAGCGTTGAGAGTTGACTCTGGTCCCGGTTCCGGATTTTCGAACGTCCTTGCGTATAATTTAATATCTTGTACTTTGCGTTTTGAATCTTGTACTCTTGTAATTTCGAGACGTTTCTTATCAATAATTGGAACCTCTTTGATTGTATTTTGTACTTTTGAGCTTTTTGGTCGTTTGCGTCTTCAATTCGTCGAATCTGTCTTTTGTCTTCACCTTTTATTATTTAAACGAATATCACTTGTAAATAGAACAATTGCAACTAAAAGCTTGTCTTTCTTGAGGAATAATGCTATGAAATATATGTTCGTTTTTAGCATTATCAATATGTATATATTGTTATAGGTTCGTGAATCAACCAGTGGCCAAGTCTTACTTCCCGACGAAGTAAAAATCTGTGAAAGTGAGTTATAGTCCCACTTTTAAAATCTAATATTTTTGGGATGAGAATACATGCAGGTTTTATAAATGATTTACAAAATAGACACAAGTACGTGAAACTACATTCTATGGTTGAATTATCGAAATCGAATATGCCCCTTTTTATTAAGTCTGGTAATCTAAGAATTAGGGAACAGACACCCTAATTGACGCGAATCCTAAAGATAGATCTATTGGGCCTAACAAACCCCATCCAAAGTACTGGATGTTTTGGTACTTTAAAATTTATATCATATCCGAAGGGTGTCCCGGAATGATGGGGATATTTTTATATATATGCATCTTGTTAATGTCGGTTACCAGGTGTTCACCATATGAATGATTTTTATCTCTATGTATGGGATGTGTATTGAAATATGAAATCTTATGGTCTATTGTTACGATTTGATATATATAGGTTAAACCTATAACTCACCAACATTTTTGTTGACGTTTAAAGCATGTTTATTCTCAGGTGAATACTAAGAGCTTCCGCTGTTGCAAACTAAAATAAGGACAAGATTTGGAGTCCATGTTTGTATGATATTGTGTAAAAACTGCATTCAAGAAACTGATTTCGATATAACATATTTGTATTGTAAACCATTATGTAATGGTCGTGTGTAAACAGGATATTTTAGATTATCATTATTTGATAATCTACGTAAAGCTTTTTAAACCTTTATTTATGAAATAAAGGTTATGGTTTGTTTTAAAAATGAATGCAGTCTTTGAAAAACGTCTCATATAGAGATCAAAACCTCGCAACGAAATCAATTAATATGGAACGTTTTTAATCAATAAGAACGGGACATTTCAACGTTGGCTAAGTTGTTTATCAAGGAAGTCATCTCTCGACACGGTGTTCCTGTATCTACTATTTCGGATCGAGATACCCGTTTTACGTCTCGGTTTTGGGAGAAATTTCATGAAGATATGGGTACGCAATTGAAGTTGAGCATGGCGTATCATCCTCAAACGGACGGTCAAACGAACGTACGAATCAAACTTTGGAAGATATGTTACGTGCGTGCATTATCGATTTTGGTGGTAGTTGGGACGAGCACTTACCTTTGGTGGAATTCTCGTACAATAATAGTTATCATACTAGTATTGGAATGCCACCTTATGAGATGCTTTATGGGCGTAGGTGTCGAACCCCGATTTGTTGGGGTGAAGTGGGACAAAAGGAAATCGGGAGTACTGATTTGGTTTTAGAGACGAATAGCAAGATTGAGGTGATTCGAGAGCATTTGAAAAAGGCTCAAGATAGGCAAAAGTCGTATGCCGACAAACGTAGACGAACGATCGAATTTCAGGAAGGTGACATGGTGATGCTTAAGGTTTCGCCATGGAAAGGTATTATTCGATTCCGGAAACGAGGAAAGTTAGCTCCTCGATTTATTGGGCCGGTTAAGGTTTTAACTCGTGTTGGTGAAGTCGTGTATCGCTTGGAATTACCCGAAGAGCTTGCGGGGATCCATAATACATTTCATGTTTCCCACCTCCGTAAGTGTCTTGCGGATGATTCATCTTGGGTACCATTAGACGAGATTGAGTTAAATAATAAGTTAGAGTATATCGAGGAACCGATTGCAATACTCGATGAGAAGGTCAAAAGGTTGAGACATAAAGAGGTTAGGACTTCTAAAGTTCAATGGCGTCGTAGTAAGGGTTCCGAGTTTACTTGGGAGCCCGAAGAGTTTGTGTTGGTTTATCTTCCTTCTTGTCATGCGGCTTGGATCGCGAGGACGCGCTCCGATTCAAGTGGGGGAGAGTTGTAACATCCCATTTTCCCGTTCGTATCGAAAGGTACCTACTTAATCATTTGTACGTCTATAACTCGTTAGCTTATGCGTAAATGTACGAATATATGTGTATATATATATGTGTGTGTATACTTGATAATGTGTGCATATATATATATATAAGTTTAAACATGGGTTTTGTTAGCATTGAGTCTTGTGAGACTATTGTGGAAGGCTAGGTGAATATAGGAAGCGGGTTTGGATTGTACAAATTAAATAAAATCGAAAGAGTTTTTAAGTTGGTCGAGCTGTCCAGTTCTAGCCTTAGGCCGCACCGCGACAATTGGGTCCGCGCCGCGGCATAACAAGCAAATTTGGATCAGAATTTGGGTTAAGAAGGGTCTATTTTCCCTTTATGTGTCGTGCCGCGACGATTAAGGTCGCGCCGCGACAGTTCTGCTGAACTGGTGTCGGACTTAGCTCAATTTAAGGGATTTTGAGGGGCAAAATGGTAACTTGACATGTGGATCTGATGGGAGCATTAACTCTCCACCACATATCCATTTATTTCATTTCTTTTTCTCTTTTCTCTCCATTTTCTCTCCCAAAACACAAAACCCACTTAGTTTGTTCTTGAGATTTGGAGTTGGAGATTTGTGAATCAAACCTAGGAGCACGAATTAAAGTTGTTCCTTGAGTCTCTAGCTACGCGTTGATAGTCTCGGTAAGTTCTAACTCTAAGTTTTGAGTTTTAATTGATTAATGACTATGGTTTTGAGTACTAGGGATTTGTAAGACTCATTTGGTGGTAAAATGGGTGAGTTTGGGTTATGTTGTTGTAATGAAACCCTAATAACCACTATTTAGGGTTTTGGCCTTGTGATTTGAGATTGTAAGTGTCAATTGATGTTGTTAGTCACTAATGCACTTTAAGATTTATGAAAGAAATGTAAATGGGTAAGTTTAACTTGATTGTGAGTCTAAGTGATATAAAATGGGTCAAAATGTACTAGTTGGCCCAATTAGATGAAATGGGTATGGATTACACTAAGCTTTGTGTTAATTGAAGTTAATAGACTTTAATTCACTAGTCTCATTTGAAGGATATGTAAAAACATTACACAAACACCAATAGCCACTTTCATCATATTACAAACTTTGGTCCATACTTAATTAGGAATGGGGCAATCAAAAAATAGATGTCCATGTGAGTCCATCGGCTATAGGAAAAATGGACAGACCAAACTATCGTTACCTTTCCACTCTCATAGTTTAATTTTAGGGTTAAAGCTATAAATAGGCTATATATTTTTTCAAATGTTTCGAAGTAGGCTATATACCCATTTTTGTCTCACTGTCGGCTATATATTTTCAAAAAGTGTACTAATATAAACGATTATACTTTTTTAACCTTCAAACAAAAAGTTGATGACGTGTAATCATATTTATAGTTTACATTCGAACAAAAAAAAAATTATATTGCCTACATTGGAACAAAGACAAACTCTATTTACTCCACGTCACTTTTAAGAGAAACAAAAAATTACACGTAATTATTTTGACTGGTTGTACCTGTAACTCGTAATCAAATGCTAACATGAGAACACTTTTTGGACGTATATAGCCGACAGTGAGACAAAAATGAGTATATAGCCTACATAGGTACATTCAAGAAAGTATATAGCATATTTCTAGCTTTAACCCTTAATTTTATATTGTATCTTCTGGTCCTCACCCATGAGAAGCCATAGAATAAAAACATAACTTGGTATTGGTATAAAATTTAGAAAACGAGAAAAATCCTATCTTCAAAAAACTTAATCAAAGATAAAATCTGATCTTGAAACATCTCATATTTCTAGCTAATCGATTTTAGGGTTAAAGCTATAAATACACCTTATACTTTTATTTTTGTCCAATGTAAGCTATATACCTCAAAAAATATCAGTGTAGGTCACATACTTTCTTTCAAAAAGAGTATTAATATGAATGCACTGAACTTATATATCAGATAAAAAATGAGCTGAAATGGCATCTTTGTGTAGAATGAAGTTAGTGTTACATTGTAACAAATCATGGTTTAATATAGCCTATATCGAAACAAAACTGAAAAAATATAACTTATTTGTAGTCAGAAGTTGTGATGTGGTCCGGCGGTTAGTGGGCTGCCTCCTTTAGGGGAGGTCGGGAGTTCGACCCCCGTGGCTACATATTAAAAACACAATTTCATCTCTGTCATGAAGTATCCACCCATGACACCTTTCCCATATCGTTTGGGGGGTAAAGGGGAGGGAGTTTTTCTTCGCCGTGCCCTTGGATCGATTTCAAGGTTTCCTCCCGGGCAACGATGTGATCGCTACGGGTGGTTTAGTCCCCATCGGATGATCCCAATCGCTGTTAAAAAAAAACTTATTTGTAGTCATATAAAATTCAAAAGAATACTAAATAATTATTTTTACCGGTTCAGCGGGTAAACAGTCACTATTTGTTTGCATTAGCACACTTTTTGAATTTATATGAACTACACAAGTGGTAAGTTATGCATGTCTTCATGTGGATGGCTCTTAATTGTTGAATAAGATTTTATTCCAAAACTTATACATCCTTTCTCACGTGAAATCATCAATCTTCCTATGTTCTACACCTTTTCAGAATTTGAATCATGGAATACAAGTGGAGGTTTGAGAATCAGGAAGTTCGACCTTGTTGATTCATCATTGGTGGTGATGTTATTCGGAGCTTCTAACGAGATAGGGTTCTGTCGGTTGGGAGATGATAGGTGGACTGTAACATCCCGTTTTCCCGTACGTATCGAAAGGTACCTACTTAATCATTTGTACGTCTATAACTCGTTAGCTTATGCGTAAATGTACGAATCTATGTGTGTGTGTGTGTGTGTGTATATATATATATATATATATATATATATATATATATATATCTTGATAATGTGTGCATATATATATAAGTTTAAACATGGGTTTTGTTAGCATTGAGTCTTGTGAGACTATTGTGGAAGGCTAGGTGAATATAGGAAGCGGGTTTGGATTGTACAAATTAAATAAAATCGAAAAAGTGTTTAAGTTGGTCGAGCTGTCCAGTTCTAGCCTTAGGCCGCGTCGCGACAATTGGGTCGGCGCCGCGGCATAACAAGCAAATTTGGATCAGAAGTTGGGTTAAGAAGGGTCTATTTTCCCTTTATGTGTCGCGCCGCGACGATTAAGGTCGCGCCGCGACAGTTCTGCTGAACTGGTGTCGGACTTAGCTCAATTTAAGGGATTATGAGGGGCAAAATGGTAACTTGACACGTGGATCTGATGGGAGCATTAACTCTCCACCACATATCCATTTATTTCATTTCTTTTTCTCTTTTCTCTCCATTTTCTCTCCCAAAACACAAAACCCACTTAGTTTGATCTTGAGATTTGGAGTTGGAGATTTGTGAATCAAACCTAGGAGCAAGAATTAAAGTTGTTCCTTGAGTCTCTTGCTATGTGTTGATAGTCTCGGTAAGTTCTAACTCTAAGTTTTGAGTTTTAATTGATTAATGACTATGGTTTTGAGTACTAGGGATTTGTAAGACTCATTTGGTGGTAAAATGAGTGAGTTTGGGTTATGTTGTTGTAATGAAACCCTAATAGCCACTATTTAGGGTTTTGGCCTTGTGATTTGAGATTGTAAGTGTCAATTGGTGTTGTTAGTCACTAATGCACTTTAAGATTTATGAAAGAAATGTAAATGGGTAAGTTTGACTTGATTGTGAGTCTAAGTGATATAAAATGGGTCAAAATGTACTAGTTGGCCCAATTAGATGAAATGGGTATGGATTACCCTAAGCTTTGTGTTAATTGAAGTTAATAGACTTTAATTCACTAGTCTTAGTGATTAAAGTCGAGTCTTGGCCATGTATGGGCGGTTGTGAGTAGTTGAGTCATTTAATGCAATTTGGGTCATTAAATGCTCAAGTGGGAGTATTGTGGTTAATCCCACTAGTTGTGAAATTGAATGTGCACTTAATGATTTAGGTACATTGCGTTGAAGCTCGGAAGTGCTAAATCATCATCCTTGTGACAAGGTGAGTGGAGTAATTATACGTATGTGTATATGACGTATTTATTTGTGGGTGTTATGGTATGAACCATCGAGCCGGTAGTGCCATAACATGTGTGTGATAAGATGTGAACCACGAGCCGGTAGCACTATAAAATAAGATGTGAACCACGAGCCGGTAGCATCGAGTGTGAACCACGAGCCGGTAGCACTATAAAAGAGTATGACTCGAGCGTATGGTGTGAACCACGAGCCGGTAGCACCATAGCGTTATTGGTTAACCATATTGAGATTGTTGATTTGTTTAGCATATTATATATATGTTGAGTTGAGTATATGCTAATGAAGTGGCGTGATAATGTACGACTTGATGGTGTTACATTTATGTTGACATGCTTTTTAAGTTACAAGTTCGTATGAGATATTTGGTAATGTGATTGCGAATGGATAGGTTATATATATGTATGTATAATTGTTGCACTCACTAAGCATTGCTTACCCTCTCGTTGTTTACCATTTTATAGGTTCCGGCTTGGACAAGGGTAAGGGCATACGGTTGGATTAGTTGTCTCCCGTTTATGTTGACAAGGGGTGCTTTTGGGATAGCTTTTGAAGTTGGCCTGATGTTTTGTGTAGTTTAGTCCCAAACCATGCTCGAGTGTCGTTTGGATTATAAACTATCATTGTAGGGGGTCAAACTTGTATTGAACTTAATTAATGGCCTTCGTGCCTTTTGTAAACATCTAAATCATTGTACGTTTAAATGGAACTCGTGGAATGGTTTACATATTTAATTGGCGCATAAATGTGTATTATAAAAAAAATATTATCGTATGGAATACGGGTTGGGTTGTTTCATGGACAACTATCGTTGATACTAAGATTGGGGTGTCTTTAGATATCACCTATCACAAGGGTCGTATTTATAGTTTTGCATTTAACCGCAGGGTCTACGCTTGTGATGTTTCTGGAGAGAAACACCCAACAACTATTGTAACTATTTCTACAATGCCCAAAGAACTTTGTGGTGAATGGTGGCCCTGGTGGGTAGGAAATTTTAAGAGAGCCTATATTTTGGGATTGGATGACGAGTTGTTGGTAATTACTAGAGAAGTACTATATAGTACGACTTTTGACAAGATTTCCAAAACAAAGAGTTTCAGGGTTTTCAAGTATGATTTAGATAAGAGTGGTCGGAAGTAAAGGATTTGGGTACCAAGGCTTTGTTTGTGGGATATGGTCCATCGTTTTGGATGGAGGAGGACACTAGAGGGGTGGTAAAGGGGAATTGCATATATTTTACTGATGATTTTTGTGATTACAATGGTGGCCGGAGCATAAATGGCGTAGGGAGAGATGTGGGGGTATACCATATGTCCAGTGAAACTGTTGAGCCTCACTTTGACTCACCTAATTACTTTGACCTACCAATTTGTCTTCAGCCTCCTGTGTAAGATTTATTTATAGTGTTAAAAAAAGGTTACATTTTAGTTATCTCTGTTTTCTCTATTCAGAATCAAGTTATTATATTTCTCTGTTTGATGAACGTTAGTTGATCAATGGAGATTTCTTTTGTATAGTGTTTGCATTTGCAATTAACTAATTTTGGTTACATATGTACATGTTTCTCAGGCCATCTTCAAATTGTTTTTGACATGACTACATATGTATCACGGCAAACGAGATGGATCAATGTTGCTGTCTATAATGTCGTGTTCCTTTTCGTTCGGAATTTAATTTAATGGTATTGAAAGTCCCTTGGCAGCTCTTGTTGTTGCTCTGGCCCAATGTGAGGTAGCCCTTTCATGTTTATCAACCTTAAAAAATCATATACAATTCATCCCGAGTTCTAGAATCTATTACGTTTCACAAGTATAGAATCATAAAGAAACTGCAAAACAAAGTCTAACAACACTGCTACGGCTAAAACATACATGCTATGATTAAACCGAAAAGCAAGTGTATATTTGACTCAATTTCATATTAATCCACTTAAGATCCAATAATTCTGCTGCTTTTATCACAGCCGTTGAATATTTGACTTTTAAAGTTAACAATTTGAGCCAAACGTAATTCTGCACAATTGCACTTCCTTCCTTATTCTTAAAAAAACGATTGTTTCTTTTTTGTCAAATGAAATACACCATAGCTGTAAAGACAACTCGACTGATAACAAAAATGTTGTCATGAGAGACTCTTGAAGGCTCATCATCTCAGGTCAGCACATTAGAATGTTTGACTCTTCAAAACTGATAATAAATTTACCCTAAATTTAGCTCCAACATCTTCCAAAAAATTTACGGATATCAAACAATGTTAAAATCTATTGGATTTTGTAACTAAAAACCTTTCGTAGCTAGCTACAAGAAGTTTATTTTGTAGTTGCTCGAGTGCTTGAATAGCGGAATCCCTAAACTTAAGCTTAGCTGTCGAAGTGCACTATCGAAGTTCTGTCTTATCAGAATTAAAGACACATTTGAGAAGATGAAACGAAAAACATGAAAAAGTATCGCACAAAGAGTAAAATTTTCATTTTACACTAACGCTGGGACACCATCTTGCCTACACCTCAGGTTGATTGGGTTTGGGTCGGGTCGAATGGGTTTGGATCGGGTCGGATCAGATTTTTTTAACGTGTCTAACGGGCCGGGTCGAACTTAGGTCCGGTTGGGTGGGGTCAAAGACCGTTTTAACCCTTAATTTTTCAAAATAAAAAAACGTCACATTATCTCCGAGAGTTGCCCAGATAACATATTCTACAGTCTCTATATACGGAGTCTCGTTGTTTTCAGCCACTCAGATAACATATTCTACAGTCTCTATTTTTCAGTGTTTAGATGTTGAAAACTGAAAACCTGCAACCACAATATATATAATACGGAGTATACATATACATATACATATAATATAGAGTGGTCAAATTCACCAGCATTACCTTCTTTTTGTATAATAGATAAAACAACAATCTGTGTTTAGTATTCTTATATGAACAGCTCACCAACATTACATTCTTTTTGTTAATACATTAGTGAACCCCCGAACTCTTTTGACATAAAAAAGCACTATTTTTAGCTGCATAGCGACCCGGTGCCAATCTAACGACCTGGGGAAGCCATTATGGCGAATCAAGGTGCCAATCTGGCGACCCAGGTGCCCAACTGAAGACCAAGGAGCCAAAATGGTGACTCAAGGACTAAACTGATCACGACCCATGGCTTGGAGGATACGTATCTTTTGGCTATATACTCCCTTTCATCATCGTTCTTTATAATTCACTGATACTTTCATTCTTCCACTTCCATTTCCACATTTACACTTCAAATCTCCCTCAAAAATTAACATCAATATGTAGTTTGTAATAGTTATCAACAACAACAATAATACCCAATCTCGTACGTGTGAGGCCCGTATGGGAATATGAAATGTAGACAATCATTCTCTACCCTAGAATAGAAGAGACGTCGTTTCTCTAACCAAGAGTCGAGAAAAAATTCTCCACCGACAGGAAGAGAAAGTCATCTCTCTCTACCTACAGGGTAGAGAGATTGCTTCCGTGAGAACCTTCGGTCAAAGAAAAAGAAAAAAAAAACTTGTAATATTTGAAAGAACTCTCAGAGTCGGCTATTATACTATACTTTGTAATAAGCTATTGTTATCTCTCTCATTTATCTTTTATCTACGGTGTATTTTTTTTTTTTTTTTTTTCCGGCAAAAAAACAAGAACTTAGATTAACCAAAGAGACTTCAACAAAAATTGAAGCTCCTTAAACGAACAACCAAAAACAACCGAGCTTAAAACAATAACGACAACCTAACTAAGCTCGCACCGAAACATAAAGACAAGACAACATAAAAAGATACACAAAAGATACAAAGCCATACAAGACCGATAAAAAGAGGGTGACCAATCAATCGAAGGACGAGAGATTAGCAACCATCTTCACCCGGACCTCTTTAAGCATTTTTGATGAAATCCCCGAACTTCTCCCACTCGGCCCCTTGAACTCGTCGTCTTCTTCTCGACTTCTTCCCGTTAAACGTCTTCGAGGAAACCACATTAGAAGAGGTGGGATCGCCTTCATCATTATCCGACTCCGCAACCATATTATCCATCATAGTCGCAAATGCGACTAAATGTGGATCCGACCCCGAAACTCCATTACTCTTAACCAAATCCGCGGGCATCAATACCGAAGAATCACAAGGTTCACCGATTTTGGATGCAATAGTTTCAAAATCAACCGAAGCAACCTTACTACAAATCTCATCCGGACCCGGTTCAGAAGGAACCGACCGTGCGACCCCGTTGATGGAACAGAAGCATTCGCTAAAATGGGAGTAGAGACCTCTTCACAATCAACCTCAACAACAGGGGAACAAATTGGTATGGACCCAACCAACAATTCTTTAGAAGAAGAAACCGAACCAGCAGAAGCAATGAGGGTCTGATCACTTGGTAAAGAAGCAGGAACATCATGAGTAGGTCCAAGATTTTTACAACCATTAAAACAAACTTTACCACAAAAACAAACATAATTATCATCCGAAACCGCCTTACCTTTATTCAACAAGCAAACAAAATCAACCTTATGATCCAAAGCGAACCTCCAAGCTCTTGAACATTTGCTTTTAAACAAGATTATTACTTTGTTGCGTTAAGTATTGGGTGTGATTAACTAGTTAAAAAGGTACGTTGTTAAGTATACATATAATATACATATATAAATGTATACATATATGCTCTTATATAGTTTTTTTTTCTTTTTTAGCGAAAATAACGAGAACTTTTATAAATAACGGAAAAATGTTTTCGAAAAGAAAACGATTTTAACAAAAGCTACAAATGAGTAACATCGATGAGGCTCATACCTAGAAAGCGGTTGTCAAACAAACTATCTATATCGTATATCGAGCCTCACCTAACCTAAACCGAAACATTAGATCAACCCAATAATATACGTACTAAACAAAATTACCTAGCTAGGAGACCATAATCAAACTACACTCCTAAAAACTGAAATAAACGAACTCAAAGATCAAATATCCGTAACGAACACGCCGAATTCTTCCATTTCGGCGCCTTGAACCAATTTCTTCTTTCGGTTTTGAGGATTCTTATTATAAACCGGTGTGCGTGGGATCTCATTAGAATTATTTAAATTAGTCGTGACCGGTTCACTATCGGCCATACTCATCATCATAGCGTCAAAAGCCTTGAAGGCCTCATCGGTCATTTTATAACCTTCACCCGACTTCGCGAACCCGCTCTTCTTATCTACCTTACCACACATGAACAAATTTTGAATGGCATCTCTATAATCCAAGTCTTCATCATGATCCTTGAGTTTATAAGACCCCGAAGTGGAAGCAACATTCTTTCTAGAGTGAAAGTTCACACCTTCAAATTGATCTCTTGGAACTTTTCTATTCAACACGTACCACGCTTTGCAATAACCATCACACGATGGGTCCTCGCAATCAAAATACAATCTTCCACTCCGGCCAATCAAAATCGGTAAAGACCTATTTTTCTTCGAACCATCTTCCCGACTTGCCTTCAATTCTTCATTCTTTTTCTTTTTTCCTTCTTCAGACGAGCCAACCATTCCGCAAACGTCACGTTGTCTTCATTTACCTCACGAAAATCATTCAAAACTCCACTGTTGACCATCTGATCCAATTTTGTAGTAACATCACAGGAAGGTTTACCAACCGGACCAACAATATTTTAATCTTTATGTTGCGCACCATGAACAAAATTTGCAAAGTTGCATCCATCCAACTCAATGGAGCCAAATTTAATACCCGAAGAGAAGTGATTATAACAGTCCACATTAACCGTATTTTGGTTGCCTGCAACATCATCATCTTGACATAACCCAAAGCCTTCGGTCCTCGCACCATTTGACACGACGAAGCGATTCGTCGATTCCAACAATTTTTGATCAAGCCCATAAAAAATGAACCGATTTAACCCGTTGATGTATGAAATTTCCGATACCCAAACATTACATTTAACAAACTTTGGACCTTTCAAATCAACATCGACCGAGTCATGAATACGTCTCGTACTTGAAAATTTTTACGAAGGAAAATAAAGAACCCACAAAAGATAAACTAGCAGAAGATTTAGCGACAGTTATGACCTCACCAAAGTGCTCCTATAACCGTAGCATTTTCCTTAGAAATTCACGTGGTCGGAACCCCGAACATTTCCAACCACGCATAACGGTGAAACGAGTTAGCCTAATCCGCAAATAGGATATCCTAACAAAGTCTAGGGACGAAGAATTGATGATATTATTATAGCTAGCCATATCACCACAAATGCAAACACATCCAAAAGCTCCAAACTTGCATATATTTGAAACGTGTGCATTATACGAAATTAAGAAACTAGAGACCTTTGTATCAACCAAAGGAATGAAATCTAGTAACAACACCGCCTATTGAAGTTGTTGAACGATAGCTAAATTGGGTTCAATGGTACACAGTAGCTTGTTGTGCACAACTGAACGCACCTGAGATCTACCATAACGAACTTTAGGCCAACCCACGAAAATAGGTTGCCGGAAAATCCTCGACCCATTCATCTCCATGATCGCCTTTTGTGTGTCGTTCGAGTCAATGAAAGTTACGAAGGAATATCGTCTTGAAGGCCAGAATTTAATCTCCTTCAGCGTACCAAGTTTACTGAACGTGGACTCCACCATATGACGACAATATCAATCTCCACCATATGGACCCCACCATATGAGTTACATTACTGCAAAGCCTTCCTATGAAGACAATATCAATTGGAGAAACAGAAGATCAATCTCCTGACCGGATCCCATTTACAGTAGTTGTCGGGCTGTTGCTCTTTTCCACTTGTGCACCTGGAGGAGAAGGATCGAAAGAGGGTTTATGAACAAAGATACAAACCAAAACAATCAACAGATTCAACACTAGAAACCAAGAAATCAAAAGATTTATTAACCACCAAACAATCCAGAAATTAACAATTGGAAACACAAAATCACAAGTGTAAACTCTGCACTTTGAATCTATATGACTAACACTGTTAGATTCTTCATCAATGAGATGAATCAATCACAATACCAGAACAATGAGAGAGAACAAAGATGAATCGAATGGGATGATACAGATCAAATGACTTAAACCCTAATTCGATCTATTTATACATAGGCAAAATAAAATAATGACAAACTGATCCCTCAACTTTAACTTTGGTGGTTTGTCAGTTTAGTCCTTGAACTTTTCAATCTTTGCCAACAGGCCTCTCATTATCATAAACACAAACTCAACTATGTCCCACCTGTATACCACTAATATAAAGCCCATGCCAGGTATGTTACTTATATAAAAGTGATATGTGATTCACAAAGAGCTTGTGCCTTCAAAACACTATAAAACTTGATCACCTAGCTAGAACTAAACAACATCAAACAACTACAGAAACTGGTCACCTTCTTGAATCGCCAGAACCCTGCACATGCTCGACCTTTCTTTAAGTACATGAATATAGCTAAGAACACATCATTAGATTGCTTATTTTAAAACCCTCCCACAATCTGATTATGTAAACATATCTTTTATTAATAATTTCTCAACTAGATACTAATGTTGCAATCTATTTAGACCTTTTGTAAATATATCAGCCACATTTTCTTCAGAATCAAGCTTTACAGGTTTAATGACACCATCAACAATTTTATCTCTTACAAAATAAAGATCAATCTCAAAATGTATGGTCTTTTTATGAAGCACGGGGTTTGAAGCAATCTGAATAGCAGCTTTATTATCAACAAACACATTTACATGAATTCTATACTTAATTTTTAAGTCATTTAAAATTTTTAAAACCCAAACCACTTCACAAGTAACAATGGCAAGTGCCCTGAACTCTGCTTCTACTGAAGACCTTGAAATGGTTGGTTGTTTTTTTATTTTCCAAGCAATTAAAGATCCACTAAGAAAAATAGCATATCCTGTTATTTACTTTATTTCCATTACCCTTTTTGCCCAGTCAGAATTAAAAAAAACTTTAATATCAAAATCATGACTCTTTACTATCTGCACACCTTTACTAGGAGACTTCTTTAAGTATCTAAGTAATCTTAAAGCAAGTTTCATATGAGATTTTGTAACGACCCGGCTTTTTTGACTTGCTTTTGTGCTTTGTGCTTTCCCCGTAACTGCGTATTTGTGCGTACTGAGCTGTACTATACTCTGGGATCTTACTACGTGTGAATTACTTTCGTTTATATGATAGAACGTGTCTTTAAGTACGTAGGTTACTTAACTTGATCCCCGGAAGCTTTTATGACCGTTAGTGTCACTTGACGTTTTGAACGAGCTATGTTTGTCGGTACACGTTTAACCTTGGTCATAATCGGAATATTATGACTACGAAATACTAATTGTTATTATATAATAACAATTACTTAGGTTTTTGGATGCTTAATTACGCTTAGTAATTACTAGAACACACTAGTTAGCCTTGTTGGACTTTAGCCCACCCTACTCTAGCTAGTGGACTATTTAATTAGCCCAATTATTAGTGGATTATGACCCATATATATGTAAGACAAATGCCCATTTATAAGAGCCAACATACTAGCATTTTTGTTTACCATTATCACTAATGTTGCATGGAATCCCAACATAAGCACCAACTTTAGACCACCATTAACCAAAAAGCAAAAGTTTGTCCCCCTTGTCCCCTCCCATGGCCGACGGCCACTGTAACACCCTGATTTTATATATATATATATATATATATATATATATATATATATATATATATATATATATATATATATATATATATATATATATATAATATATATATATATATATATATATATATATATATATATATCACAGCGGAAGTCTGAATTTACGTAAATACCCTTAGATAACATTTACAAAACATAGTTATAAATTCATCTTAGTTAACATTATTACAATATTTCAAAACGACAGTGTTACATAAAATATTTCAAAATCGAGAACATCAGAGTTCAGCATAATGTCAAACATGTCTTCAAACCCGTCCGCAACACCCATCCTAACAGCAGTACCTAAACCTGCAAGGGGTGGAAATGTGGGGGAGTTAGCACACAGCTAAGTGAATGGATTCTATCAAATAGACCAAGCATAAGCAACTGAACATGCAAGGGTCACAACTATGCTAACGTCCTGAACTAGCATAAAACAACAGACAATATGAGGATCGGCGGCTTGTACGAGCACACGACTTAGTTGATCAAGCTACAGTCTACCGATAGTCCGCTTTACTGATTCCACTGCATAACCGTCCAGACACAACACATGAGTCCTTCTATGCTATACTGAACAATTAGTAACATCATGACCCGACCACGCTACCACAGTAGACCTCACATCAACCCTACCTTTCCGCCTCGGTGGGTTCCCAACCTTGCCGCCTCGGTTAGTGTCCAACTAACAGTGCGCACATAAGATCACAAAATCAAACATGCAATCGTCCTAACTAGCATGGCAATATCTAACTACACATGGTATTCATACTGAATATAAACATAAGTATAAAGAGTCTGAACAAGTAGCGTGTCAGCTACTTAATACTCTATTCGGAGATAGACCCACTCACCGAATACCAGCAACTAGCTCAGATAATCTATTACTGAGCGGCTTCCTTATCCTTATCACCTGAACATAAGGCAAATCAAGTTAGTTTCTGTCTGTTTACACAAAACAACACAGTACAGAAATCAGTCACAAAAAGCGCCACTAAAAAGTCTATTTAACACTTATGCATTTTCAGAATTTACATCCTGAACATCAGAATTCACGCGGGCAGCATAACGGCTAGACAACAACACTTGGTAAAATATTCTGCCCTTAAAGACACACGGCCGACTGACCTACACAGTCGGTCAACTGTGTCCACATACACGGCCGTGTGTGTTCCCTCACTCGGTCGACTAAGTAAAATAAACCATCTGATCAGGACACAGACACACTCAGTCGAGTGTTCCACTCAACCGGTCGATCGTCTACACGGTCGGTCGAGTGTCAAGAGACACTCGGCCGAGTGTGTTCATCTGATGAAGAAGATGAACACAACTACGGGTTTAACCCAAAATTCGCCATTTCTTGCTCTAGAGCTCGTTTCTTGCCTCAAAACTGACCAAATCGACTACACTAAACATCAATAAGCATAAACCCACAAGATTTTGACACAAACAACATCAAAATCAACCCATTTGACACTAAAACCCACTTTTAACAAACTTGACTCAAAAACTTCAATTTCACAAAGATTAAAGCTTGATACACTATGATTCTTACCTTAAAAGATTTAGTAAACTGTAAAGAACAAGATAGTATGAAAGATTTGAGCTCTAGAACACAATTTAGCAATCTAGGGTTTGAGATTGAGGAGAAAGTGAGTACGGGAGTGTTTAGGAGAAAATTCTAGAGAAAAGGAGAAAATGACGGAAGAAGGCAGCACTATACACTTAATTTGGGATAAAATCCCATACCCCATCACACACGGGTATTTACCAGTTATCTGATAACATTCGTACTTAATTTGACTGCCCTAATGGAGTCCAAATTAAATAAACGAACCTGTTCTGTGACCCTTGTCACAAACTGGTCTTAACCAAATAATAAAATAACATTACCAATATAAATAAAATAAAGGCATAAATAATCGCACAAATATGCCTAAGGGCATAATAGTCATCTTACTTCTAGGCCCGATCGGAGGATGTTACAAATCCACCCCCTTAAAGAGATTCCGTCTTCGAAATCTGGTCATGGTCAAACAGATGTGGATAACGAGCCTTCATCAGCTCTTCAGTCTCCCACGTAAGGTTCGATCCTAAACTATACTTCCACTCAACAAGCACCATATGGATCTTCTTCTTTCTCAGCTCTGTCACCTTTCTATCAACAATCCTAACCGGTTCTTCAACTAACTTTTGATTTAAGTCTACCCTCAAATCACTCAATGGAACCAGTTGCGTCTCATCATTGACCTTACACTTTCTAAGGTAACACACATTAAAAGTGTTATGGATTCCTGCTAACTCTGCCGGGAGCTCTAATATCACCGTCTGATCATTAACCCTCTGGATAATCTTGAACGGCCCAATGTATCTAGGAGCTAACTTACCTCGCTTACCAAACCTGATAACTCCCTTCCACGGTGAAACTTTCAAGTAAACACGATCACCCACCTCAAAGTTTACCGGACGTCTATGTGGATCGGCATAAATTTTCTGTCTGTCAAGTGCCGCTTTCAACTTTTCACGTGCTATTGCTACCTTGTCTGCTGTTATCTGAACTAATTCTGGACCTGCAAACTATTTCTCTCCGGCTTCTAACCAACAAGTCGATGTTCTACATTTGCGACCATATAACATTTCATAAGGAGGCATACCAATACACTCGAATGATATGTATTGTTGTAAGCGAACTCGATCAAAGGTAGATGGATATCCCACAGACCACCGTACTCTAACACGCAGGATCTAAGCATATCCTCTAGTGTCTGTATTGTACGCTCTATCTGACCGTTAGTCTGTGGATGATACGCTTTACTCAGATTTACCCTCGTTCCTAAACTTTTCTGTAAACTGTTCCAGAAATTAGACACAAATCTAGAATCTCTGTCAGATACGATAGACAACGGAACACCATGCCGACTAACTATTTCTTTCAAGTACAATTCTGCCAAAGTACTCAACGAAGCTGTCTCTTTTGTAGCTAAGAAATGTGCACTCTTTATCAGTCGATCAACAATTACCCATATCATATCGTTACCCCTCTGAGATCTAGGTAATTTGGTTACAAAATCCATTGTAATATGATCCCATTTCCACTCTGGAATTTTCAACTGCTGTAATGAACCATAGGGTTTCTGATGTTCTGCCTTAACCTGTGCATAAATATGACATCTTTCTACCAATTGAGCTATATCTTTCTTCATTGTTGGCCACCAATACATCGATTTCAAGTCGTTATACATCTTGGTACTACCCGGATGGATAGTCAACCTCAATTTGTGTGCTTCATTTAAGATTAATTTCCTTAACTCTCCAAGCATAGGCACCCAAATTCGGTTCTTAAACGTCTTTAGTCCACGGGAATCGGTAATCAATTGGTCTTTTATTTTGGTCATCAGTTCAATCTTTAAATTTTCCTCCAATAAAGCTTGAACTTGAACCTGTTTTAACTGTTCATTAAGGTCTGAAACTATTTCGGTTCTCATAAATTTCACAGTCTCCACAGTTTTCTTACGACTTAAAGCATCGGCAACAACATTCGCTTTACCCGGATGATACTTTATTTCACAATCGTAGTCTTTAATAAGTTCTATCCACCGTCTGTGTCGCATATTCAGTTATTTCAGCGTGAAAATATGCTGGAGGCTCTTATGATCTATACAAATTACACACTTTGTACCGTATAAGTAATGTCTCCATAGCTTCAACGCAAATACCACTGCAGCCATTTCTAAATCATGAACCGGATAGTTACGTTCGTGTGTCTTTAACTGACGAGAAGCGTACGCGATAACTTTATCTCTCTGCATCAGTACACACCCCAACCCGGCAAATGACGCATCACAATAAACCACAAAGTCATCTGAACCCTCTGGCAATGCTAACACTGGAGCCTGACACAATAACTGTTTCAGAGTCTGAAAAGCCTGTTCCTGTTGATCACCCAATCGGAAACTTACATCCTTTCTAGTCTATTTGGTCATCGGACCCGCTATTTTAGAAAAATCTTTTATAAACCGGCGATAATAATCCACAAGACCCAAGAAACTCTTAACTTCTATCGGCGTCTTCGGCTAATTCCAACCCATTACCGCTTCTATTTTCGACGAATCCACTTTAATACCTGCCTCACAGATAACATGACCCAGAAACTGCACCTCTCGAAGCCAAAACTCACACTTCGAGAATTTAGCGTATAATTGCTCTTTCTTTAACAACTCTAAAACTAATCGAAGATGTGTCGCATGATCAGCCTCTGTCTTTGAATATACTAATATATCATCGATAAACACAAAAACAAACTGATCTAAATACGGTTTACAAACCCTGTTCATCAGATCCATGAAGACCGCTGGAGCATTTGTTAACCCAAATGGCATAACCAAGAACTCGTAATGCCCATATCTAGTTCTGAATGTTGTCTTTGGTATATCTGCTTCTGCAACCCGAACTTGATGATACCCGGATCTAAGATCTATTTTCGAGAAATACGATGCACCCTACAGCTGATCAAATAGATCATCGATTCAGGGCAAAGGATACTTGTTCTTAACCGTCCTCTTATTCAACTCTCGATAATCTATACACATTCTCAGTGAACCATCTTTCTTCTTTACAAACAACACTGGCACACCACACGGCGAAGAACTCGGTCTTATAAACCCTCTGTCTAACAGTTCTTGTATCTGAGACATCATCTCTCTGATTTTAGAAGGTGCTAACCTATAAGGAGCCTTAGCTACTGGAGTTGTTCCCGGAACCAACTCAATCTTATACTCTACTTCTCTTACCGGCGGTAACCCCAGTAACTCATCAGGAAACACCTCAGGAAATTCCGAAACCACCGGAATATCAGTAACAGATCTCTTCTCTATCTTAGTGTGATGACCCCGTCAAAACACTTAACGGATCTGTCAGTTGGTCCTACAGCTTGATCGGACTTAAATGAATTAAATAAACAAAGTTGCATTCTTTTATTTCAAATGTTTCCCAAAAAGGAAACAAACCAAAATATGTAGTTTCAAAACAAGCAACCATAGTAATAAACCAAAAGTTGACACAAAACCTTGCCAACAAACCCACAAGTTTAAATTATCCCAAAAATAGAATGCAAGCTTAAGTTTCATAAGTTGTTTCATAAAATCTGCCCAAATGCATGCAGACTCTTCTAAACACAGCGGAAGCATCACAAAACTCAAGTACCTGTGAAAACATGCAAGTAAACTGTCAACACAAAGTTTGAGTGAATTATAGGTTTAAATAATAAGTAAACTTTAGACCACAAGATTTAAAAATGTTACAAAACATTAAACATTATTCCATTATCAATGAGCCACCTGGTAACCACTTAACCCTTTATTTACCCTTGCCAAACACAATAAAAATATACACTTGGACAGTGTATCTACAACAAATTACGAAGTACTAAACATTCCGATTATAAATTGCTAGCGCGACTAGCTCGAAATTGGGTTGTCAAACCCGATAGATCTATCCGTAGGATTCGCGTTCACCGGTAGAAACCAATGATTACAGTTACCAGACTAGGGAATATTTTTTTCCAACTCACAATGAATAATTAAATTTAACTGTTACTTGTGTCTAAACGTAAATAAAAATGCATGTAATCACATCCCAAAAATATACTTTGAAAAGTATGTAAAAACGGGACTATAACTCACCTTAAAAGCAACTGAAGAAACCACACAAACAAGCGAACAGCAAATAGAGTAAAGTGATCAGGAATGATCACAACGCCGACCTATAAATAAAGCAGGTCGATATAAATAACTAACTTAGGTCAAGTCTTAGTATGATAGCTATTGTACATGTTGCAAGTAGACATAGAACAATACTCGGCAAGTATCGGTTTGACTGGAACAGCGTACAGACACATACTTTCTATTTATAGAAAGTTTCTATTTTTAGCAGGTTTCCATTTTTGGAAAGTTTCTATTTTTGGAAAGTTTCTATTTTTGGAAAGTTTCTATTTTTGGAAAGTTTCTATTTTCGAAAGTTTCTATTTTTGGAAAGTTTTTAAGTTAGGAAAGTTTCCTTATTTAGAAAGTCAACAAAAGTTAACTGAAAGTCAAAGTCAACCGAAAGTCAACTCAAAAGTTAACTGTGACAACCCGGAAATTTCCAACCAAATTTAAACTTTAATCTTTATGTGTTTCCGACACGATAAGCAATATTTGTTAAGTTAAATTTCAAGAATTTTAAACTATGTTCATACATTCATTCAACCTCGACCAAGTTCCAACAATTCACGAACCATTAAACGAATATGATTATATATGTATATGTGTATATATATTATAACTTGAAATGTAAATAAAATATTAGATTAAATACTTTATATGATTGTATCTGTTTCAAAATGTTTATCAATGGAATTAGAAGATAAGATCAAATGATTGAATTATCATATATATTGAATTATGATTACAAGTCTCTGTTGAAAGGCCCACGTTGATTTGAGAAATCTTTCCATTTTAACAATATTAGAAAAATGGTAAAGTGATTTACAAATAAGAACAAATTGTCAATCATTGAGAACTAGACAAAGGATAGTGGAAGATTGAATCTCATAAAGACTCGATTGATCTATTTAGTTTCAAACGTACAAAAAACGTTTTCAGTTTAAAAAGAACTTTATTATTAAAACGTATATAACTTTTATAAATATCTAGAACCACTTTTGACAACTCATTACTTAACTAGTATGATAAAGATAACGATATTTATATTTTATTTTATTAAATATATATAACGATTTAAATTAATATTATATATATTTATACGCGTATTATACGTACATAGTTTTATACTTTTACTATACTTAAACTTTACCTTTACTTTATTTTTACTTTACTTTAACTTTAATAATTCACTTTAATAATTCATACTTTAATAATTCACTTTAATAATTCATACTTTAATAATTCACTTTAATGATTCATACTTTAATAATTCATACTTTAATAATTCACTTTAATAATTCAAAAATCTATTATAAATAGAATTCAATAGATTTCATTATTTCATAGAAACTTGAAAATATTTTTCTCTAAACTCTCTCAATCGATATACATATATATATTTACTCCGTATTATTTCAAGATATTATTAGTATACATAAAATATTAATACGGAGTGCTGTCCGAGTGATTTCGAAATTGTTTTTCGAGTGGGATATGATTAAGGAAATTATGGGTTATAGCTATGGAGGTGATTGAGTATGGTTCATGGGTATGCTCGTGAGGTCAATATAGTGTTTATCATTTCCGTTGTGAAAGGATCACAAACTAATCCATCCGGACGAAATCCTCAACAGTTGGTCCCATTGCGATGTTCGACTCCAAGTAATGTCCTTAACATGAGCTAACGCACAGCGGAAGACTTAATTTGTACCTGAGAATAACATGCTTTAAAATGTCAACATAAAGTTGGTAAGATATATAGGTTTGATGCTAGCAGCATTATAACTGTGGACCACAAGATTTCATATGTAAACATTTTAATAAAAATATTCTAAGAGGTTGAGCACTTGGTAACCATACTTAACATTTAATCACGTCGCATATTCCCTTTATTATGAAATCTTACTACACTGTACCAAGTGTAGTCACGAAACGAAGTACTGTGCAACCGTTGAATACTGGTCGTCCAGTCCGGTTGGACTGAAATGTCCCGTTCTTATTGATTAAAAACGTTCCATATTAATTGATTTCGTTGCGAGGTTTTGACCTCTATATGAGACGTTTTTCAAAGACTGCATTCATTTTTAAAACAAACCATAACCTTTATTTCATCAATAAAGGTTTAAAAAGCTTTACGTAGATTATCAAATAATGATAATCTAAAATATCCTGTTTACACACGACCATTACATAATGGTTTACAATACAAATATGTTACAACAAAATAAGTTTCTTGAATGCAGTTTTTGCACAATATCATACAAGCATGGACTCCAAATCTCGTCCTTATTTAAGTATGCGACAGCGGAAGCTCTTAATAATCACCTGAGAATAAACATGCTTAAAACGTCAACAAAAATGTTGGTGAGTTATAGGTTTAACCTATATATATATATATATATATATCAAATCATAATAATAGACCACAAGATTTCATATTTCAATACACATCCCATACATAGAGATAAAAATCATTCATATGGTGAACACCTGGTAACCGACATTAACAAGATGCATATATATAAGAATATCCCCATCATTCCGGGACACCCTTCGGATATGATATAAATTTCGAAGTACTAAAGCATCCGGTACTTTGGATGGGGTTTGTTAGGCCCAATAGATCTATCTTTAGGATTCGCGTCAATTAGGGTGTCTGTTCCCTAATTCTTAGATTACCAGACTTAATAAAAAGGGGCATATTCGATTTCGATAATTCAACCATAGAATGTAGTTTCACGTACTTGTGTCTATTTTGTAAATCATTTATAAAACCTGCATGTATTCTCATCCCAAAAATATTAGATTTTAAAAGTGGGACTATAACTCACTTTCACAGATTTTTACTTCGTCGGGAAGTAAGACTTGGCCACTGGTTGATTCACGAACCTATAACAATATATACATATATATCAAAGTATGTTCAAAATATATTGACAACACTTTTAATATATTTTGATGTTTTAAGTTTATTAAGTCAGCTGTCCTCGTTAGTAACCTATAACTAGTTGTCCACAGTTAGATGTACAGAAATAAATCGATAAATATTATCTTGAATCAATCCACGACCCAGTGTATACGTATCTCAGTATTGATCACAACTCAAACTATATATATTTTGGAATCAACCTCAACCCTGTATAGCTAACTCCAACATTCACATATAGAGTGTCTATGGTTGTTCCGAAATATATATAGATGTGTCGACATGATAGGTCAAAACATTGTATACGTGTCTATGGTATCTCAAGATTACATAATATACAATACAAGTTGATTAAGTTATGGTTGGAATAGATTTGTTACCAATTTTCACGCAGCTAAAATGAGAAAAATTATCCAATCTTGTTTTACCCATAACTTCTTCATTTTAAATCCGTTTTGAGTGAATCAATTTGCTATGATTTCATATTGAACTCTATTTTATGAATCTAAACAGAAAAAGTATAGGTTTATAGTCGGAAAAATAAGTTACAAGTCGTTTTTGTAAAGGTAGTCATTTCAGTCGAAAGAACGACGTCTAGATGACCATTTTAGAAAACATACTTCCACTTTGAGTTTAACCATAATTTTTGGATATAGTTTCATGTTCATAATAAAAATCATTTTCTCAGAATAACAACTTTTAAATCAAAGTTTATCATAGTTTTTAATTAACTAACCCAAAACAGCCCGCGGTGTTACTACGACGGCGTAAATCCGGTTTTACGGTGTTTTTCGTGTTTCCAGGTTTTAAATCATTAAGTTAGCATATCATATAGATATAGAACATGTGTTTAGTTGATTTTAAAAGTCAAGTTAGAAGGATTAACTTTTGTTTGCGAACAAGTTTAGAATTAACTAAACTATGTTCTAGTGATTACAAGTTTAAACCTTCGAATAAGATGGCTTTATATGTATGAATCGAATGATGTTATGAACATCATTACTACCTTAATTTCCTTGGATAAACCTACTGGAAAAGAGAAAAATGGATCTAGCTTCAATGGATCCTTGGATGGCTCGAAGTTCTTGAAGCAGAATCATGACACGAAAACAAGTTCAAGTAAGATCATCACTTAAAATAAGATTGTTATAGTTATAGAAATTGAACCAAAGTTTGAATATGATTATTACCTTGTATTAGAATGATAACCTACTGTAAGAAACAAAGATTTCTTGAGGTTGGATGATCACCTTACAAGATTGGAAGTGAGCTAGCAAACTTGAAAGTATTCTTGATTTTATGAAACTAGAACTTTTGGAATTTATGAAGAACACTTAGAACTTGAAGATAGAACTTGAGAGAGATCAATTAGATGAAGAAAATTAAAGAATGAAAGTGTTTGTAGGTGTTTTTGGTCGTTGGTGTATGGATTAGATATAAAGGATATGTTATTTTGTTTTCATGTAAATAAGTCATGAATGATTACTCATATTTTTGTAATTTTATGAGATATTTCATGCTAGTTGCCAAATGATGGTTCCCACATGTGTTAGGTGACTCACATGGGCTGGTAAGAGCTGATCATTTTAGTGTATATACCAATAGTACATACATCTAAAAGCTGTGTATTGTACGAGTACGAATACGGGTGCATACGAGTAGAATTGTTGATGAAACTGAACGAGGATGTAATTGTAAGCATTTTCGTTAAGTAGAAGTATTTTGATAAGTGTATTGAAGTCTTTCAAAAGTGTATAAATACATATTAAAACACTACATGTATATACATTTTAACTGAGTCGTTAAGTCATCGTTAGTCGTTACATGTAAGTGTTGTTTTGAAACTTTTAGGTTAACGATCTTGTTAAATGTTGTTAACCCAATGTTTATAATATCAAATGAGATTTTAAATTATTATATTATCATGATATTATCATGTATGAATATCTCTTAATATGATATATATACATTAAATGTCTTTACAACGATAATCGTTACATATATGTCTCGTTTAAAAATCATTAAGTTAGTAGTCTTGTTTTTACATATGTAGTTCATTGTTAATATACTTAATGATATGTTTACTTATCATAGTATCATGTTAACTATATATATATATCCATATATATGTCATCATATAGTTTTTACAAGTTTTAACGTTCGTGAATCACCGGTCAACTTGGGTGGTCAATTGTCTATATGAAACATATTTCAATTAATCAAGTCTTAACAAGTTTGATTGCTTAACATGTTGGAAACATTTAATCATGTAAATATCAATCTCAATTAATATATATAAACATGGAAAAGTTCGGGTCACTACAGTACCTACCCGTTAAATAAATTTCGTCCCGAAATTTTAAGCTGTTGAAGGTGTTGATGAATCTTCTGGAAATAGATGCGGGTATTTCTTCTTCATCTGATCTTCACACTCCCAGGTGAACTCGGGTCCTCTACGAGCATTCCATCGAACCTTAACAATTGGTATCTTGTTTTGCTTAAGTCTTTTAACCTCACGATCCATTATTTCGACGGGTTCTTCGATGAATTGAAGTTTTTCGTTGATTTGGATTTCATCTAACGGAATAGTGAGATCTTCTTTAGCAAAACATTTCTTCAAATTCGAGACGTGGAAAGTGTTATGTACAGCCGCGAGTTGTTGAGGTAACTCAAGTCGGTAAGCTACTGGTCCGACACGATCAATAATCTTGAATGGTCCAATATACCTTGGATTTAATTTCCCTCGTTTACCAAATCGAACAACGCCTTTCGAAGGTGCAACTTTAAGCATGACCATCTCTCCAATTTCAAATTCTATATCTTTTCTTTTAATGTCAGCGTAGCTCTTTTGTCGACTTTGGGCGGTTTTCAACCGTTGTTGAATTTGGATGATCTTCTCGGTAGTTTCTTGTATAATCTCCGGACCCGTAATCTGTCTATCCCCCACTTCACTCCAACAAATCGGAGACCTGCACTTTCTACCATAAAGTGCTTCAAACGGCGCCATCTCAATGCTTGAATGGTAGCTGTTGTTGTAGGAAAATTCTGCTAACGGTAGATGTCGATCCCAACTGTTTCCGAAATCAATAACACATGCTCGTAGCATGTCTTCAAGCGTTTGTATCGTCCTTTCGCTCTGCCCATCAGTTTGTGGATGATAGGCAGTACTCATGTCTAGACGAGTTCCTAATGCTTGCTGTAATGTCTGCCAGAATCTTGAAATAAATCTGCCATCCCTATCAGAGATAATAGAGATTTGTATTTCATGTCTGGAGACGACTTCCTTCAAATACAGTCGTGTTAACTTCTCCATCTTGTCATCTTCTCTTATTGGCAGGAAGTGTGCTGATTTGGTGAGACGATCAACTATTACCCAAATAGTATCAAAACCACTTGCAGTCCTTGGAAATTTAGTGATGAAATCCATGGTAATGTTTTCCCATTTCCATTCCGGGATTTCGGGTTGTTGAAGTAGACCTGATGGTTTCTGATGCTCAGCTTTGACCTTAGAACACGTCAAACATTCTCCTACATATTTAGCAACATCGGCTTTCATACCCGGCCACCAAAAATATTTCCTGAGATCCTTGTACATCTTCCCCGTTCCAGGATGTATTGAGTATCTGGTTTTATGAGCTTCTCTAAGTACCATTTCTCTCATATCTCCAAATTTTGGTACCCAAATCCTTTCAGCCCTATACCGGGTTCCGTCTTCCCAAATATTAAGATGCTTCTCCGATCCTTTGGGTATTTCATCCTTTAAATTTCCCTCTTTTAAAACTCCTTGTTGCGCCTCCTTTATTTGAGTAGTAAGGTTATTATGAATCATTATATTCATAGATTTTACTCGAATGGGTTCTCTATCCTTCCTGCTCAAGGCATCGGCTACCACATTTGCCTTTCCCGGGTGGTAACGAATCTCAAAGTCGTAATCATTCAACAATTCAATCCACCTACGCTGCCTCATATTCAGTTGTTTCTGATTAAATATGTGTTGAAGACTTTTGTGGTCGGTATATATAATACTTTTGACCCCATATAAGTAGTGCCTCCAAGTCTTTAATGCAAAAACAACCGCGCCTAATTCCAAATCATGCGTCGTATAATTTTGTTCGTGAATCTTCAATTGTCTAGACGCATAAGCAATCACCTTCATTCGTTGCATTAATACACAACCAAGACCTTGCTTTGATGCGTCACAATAAATCACAAAATCATCATTCCCTTCAGGCAATGACAATATAGGTGCCGTAGTTAGCTTTTTCTTCAATAACTGAAACGCTTTCTCTTGTTCATCATTCCATTCAAATTTCTTCCCTTTATGCGTTAATGCAGTCAAGGGTTTTGCTATTCTGGAAAAGTCTTAGATGAACCTTCTGTAGTAACCAGCTAGTCCTAAAAACTGGCGTATGTGTTTCGGAGTTTTCGGGGTTTCCCACTTTTCAACAGTTTCTATCTTTGCCGGATCCACCTTAATACCTTCTTTGTTCACTATGTGACCGAGGAATTGAACTTCTTCCAACCAAAATGCACACTTTGAAAACTTAGCGTACAATTCTTCCTTCCTCAATACTTCTAACACCTTTCTCAAATGTTCACCGTGTTCTTGGTCATTCTTTGAGTAAATAAGTATGTCATCAATGAAAACAATGACAAACTTGTCAAGGTATGGTCCACACACTCGGTTCATAAGGTCCATGAACACAGCTGGTGCATTAGTTAAACCAAACGGCATGACCATAAACTCGTAATGACCGTAACGTGTTCTGAAAGCAGTCTTTGGAATATCATCTTCTTTCACCCGCATTTGATGATACCCGGAACGTAAGTCAATCTTTGAATAAACAGACGAGCCTTGTAGTTGATCAAATAAGTCGTCGATTCTCGGTAGTGGGTAGCGGTTCTTGATGGTAAGTTTGTTCAACTCTCGGTAGTCGATACACAACCTGAATGTACCATCTTTCTTCTTGACAAACAAAACAGGAGCTCCCCACGGTGATGTGCTTGGTCGAATGAAACCACGCTCTAAAAGTTCTTGTAATTGGCTTTGCAGTTCTTTCATCTCGCTGGGTGCGAGTCTGTAAGGAGCACGAGCTATTGGTGCAGCTCCTGGTACAAGATCTATTTGAAATTCAACGGATCGATGTGGGGGTAATCCCGGTAATTCTTTCGGAAATACATCGGGAAATTCTTTTGCAATGGGAACATCATTGATGCTCTTTTCTTCAGTTTGTACTTTCTCGACGTGTGCTAGAACAGCATAGCAACCTTTTCTTATTAGTTTTTGTGCCTTCAAATTACTAATAAGATGTAGCTTCGTGTTGCCCTTTTCTCCGTACACCATTAAGGGTTTTCCTTTTTCTCGTATAATGCGAATTGCATTTTTGTAACAAACGATCTCCGCTTTCACTTCTTTCAACCAGTCCATACCAATTATCACATCAAAACTCCCTAACTCTACTGGTATCAAATCAATCTTAAATGTTTCGCTAACCAGTTTAATTTCTCGATTCCGACAAATATTATCTGCTGAAATTAATTTACCATTTGCTAATTCGAGTAAAAATTTACTATCCAAAGGCGTCAATGGACAACTTAATTTAGCACAAAAATCTCTACTCATATAGCTTCTATCCGCACCCGAATCAAATAAAACGTAAGCAGATTTATTGTCAATAAGAAACGTACCCGTAACAAGCTCCGGGACTTCCTGTGCCTCTGCCGCATTAATATTGAAAACTCTTCCGCGGCCTTGTCCATTCGTGTTCTCCTGGTTCGGGCAATTTCTAATAATGTGGCCCGGTTTTCCACATTTATAACAAACTACATTGGCATAAGTTGCTCCGACACTACTTGCTCCGCCATTACTCGTTCCGACACTATTTGTTCCTTTCGTTCTATTAACCCCTGGTCCGTAGACCTCACACTTCGCCGCGCTATGACCATTTTTTTTACACTTGTTGCAAAATTTGGTGCAGAACCCCGAGTGATACTTTTCACACCTTTGGCATAGCTGCTTCTGATTGTTGTTGTTGTTGCGGTTATTATTCTTGTTAGGATGATTGTTGTAGTTGCTGATGCTGTTGTTGTTGTTGGGCCGTTTGTTGTAGTTGCGATTGATGTTGCGATTGTTGGGATAATTGTTGCGATTATTGTTGTAGTTGCTGTTGTTGTATTGGTGATTCTTATCACCGTTTTCCTCCCACTTTCTTTTGACTTGCTTCACATTGGCCTCTTCAGCAGTCTGTTCTTTAATTCTTTCTTCAATCTGGTTCACTAGTTTGTGAGCCATTCTACATGCCTGTTGTATGGAGGCGGGCTCGTGTGAACTTATATCTTCTTGGATTCTTTCAGGTAATCCTTTCACAAATGCGTCGATCTTCTCTTCCTCATCTTCGAATGCTCCCGGACACAATAGGCACAATTCTGTGAATCGTCTTTCGTACGTGGTAATATCAAATCCTTGGGTTCGTAACCCTCTAAGTTCTGTCTTGAGCTTATTGACCTCGGTTCTGGGACGGTACTTCTCGTTCATCAAGTGCTTGAATGCTGACCACGGTAGTGCGTACGCATCGTCTTGTCCCACTTGCTCTAGATAGGTATTCCACCATGTTAACGCAGAACCTGTGAAGGTATGCGTAGCGTACTTCACTTTGTCCTCTTCAGTACACTTACTTATGGCAAACACCGATTCGACCTTCTCGGTCCACCGTTTCAATCCGATCGGTCCTTAGGTTCCATCAAATTCCAAAGGTTTACAGGCAGTGAATTCTTTGTAGGTGCATCCTACACGATTTCCTGTACTGCTAGATCCAAGGTTATTGTTGGTATGTAGCGCAGCTTGTACTGCGGCTATGTTTGAAGCTAGAAAAGTACGGAATTCCTCTTCATTCATATTCACGGTGTGTCGAGTAGTCGGTGCCATTTCCTTCAAAATAGTCAAATGGAACAAGTTAATCATACAGAATATTAAGAGTAGTTAATAGTATTTCGTAGCATAATATGAACTCATTTATAAAAGCTTTTTCTTCATATTAGCATTTTATAAGTTTAAATTCGGGTAGTACCTACCCGTTAAGTTCATACTTAGTAGCTAATATACAATTCAACTACTACAATTCTATATGAAAAACTGATTGTAATAATATTTCGCGTTCAAACTTTTATACAATATTTTACAAACTTACAATACCGCTTATTTTACATAAAGCATGAAATATAGCACACAATAACTTTGATACAAGATAGTTGTGAAGATAATTCTAGCTAGTACACAAGTCGTTCAGCAAAGGCAATAAAGACACGTAATTCATACGTCCAGAAACAAGTCATGCATTCTGGTTTTACTAGGACTACTTCCCATCCTTGGTCTTGTGGAACATAACCGTTATGGCCGTTGATAAGACAGCGTGTTGTAATGTCATCAAAGGGACGAGGGTTACGTAATGACCAACAGTCTCGTAATAACCTAAAAACCTCATTTCTTACCCCAATTACCGACTCCGTCACTTGTGGGAACGTTTTGTTTAATAGTTGTAGCCCGATGTTCTTGTTCTCACTTTGGTGAGAAGCGAACATTACTAACCCGTAAGCATAACATGCTTCTTTATGTTGCATGTTAGCCGCTTTTTCTAAATCACGAAGTCCTATATTCGGATATACTGAGTCAAAATAATTTCTTAACCCGTTGCGTAAAATAGCATTTGGGTTCCCCGCAATATATGCGTCAAAGTAAACACATCGTAACTTATGGATTTTCCAATGTGATATTCCCCATCTTCCGAACGAAAGCCTTTTATAAACCAAGGCATTCTTGGAACGTTCTTCGAATGTCTTACAAACTGATCTCGCCTTAAATAGTTGTGCCGAGGAATTCTGACCGACTCTAGACAAGATTTCATCAATCATGTCTCCGGGTAGGTCTCTTAAAATATTGGGTTGTCTATCCATTTTGTGTTTTTATACTGTAAAATAGACAAGAGTTAGATTCATAAAAAAAATACTTATTAATACAAGCAATTTTTACATATATCATAAAGCATAAGCACACTATATTACATATATTACACCACACGAATACAACTATCTTATTCCGACTCGCTCGTTTCTTCTTGTTCGGTTTTGGTTTGTTTTGCCAAGTTTCTAGGGATATATGATGTTCCCCTAATACGAGCCGTCGTTGTCCACATTGGTTTAGAAAAACCTGGTGGTTTAGAGGTTCCCGGGTCATTGTTATAACTTAAGGACTTCGGGGGTTGACGATACATATAAAGTTCATCGGGGTTGGAATTAGATTTATCTATTTTTATGCCCTTTCCCTTATTATTTTCTTTTGCCTTTTTAAATTCAGTTGGGGTAATTTCTATAACATCATCGGAATTCTCGTCGGGATCCGATTCATCGGAGAATTGGTAATCCTCCCAATATTTTGCTTCCTTGGCGGAAACACCATTGACCATAATTAACCTTGGTCGGTTGGTTGAGGATTCTCTTTTACTTAACCGTTTTATTATTTCTCCCACCGGTTCTATTTCTTCTTCCGGTTCCGATTCTTCTTCTGGTTCCGACTCTTCTTCCGGTTCCTCTTCGGGAACTTGTGAATCAGTCCACGAATCATTCCAATTTACATTTGACTCTTCATTATTATTAGGTGAGTCAATGGGACTTGTTCTAGAGGTAGACATCTATCACATAATATCAAACACGATAAGAGATTAATATATCACATAATATTCACATGTTAAAAATATATAGTTTCCAACAAAATTTGTTAAGCAATCATTTTTCAAGTAAACACGGTCGAAGTCCAGACTCACTAATGCATCCTAACAAACTCGATAAGACACACTAATGCAAAATTATGGTTCTCTAAGACCAACGCTCGGATACCAACTGAAATGTCCCGTTCTTATTGATTAAAAACGTTCCATATTAATTGATTTCGTTGCGAGGTTTTGACCTCTATATGAGACGTTTTTCAAAGACTGCATTCATTTTTAAAACAAACCATAACCTTTATTTCATCAATAAAGGTTTAAAAAGCTTTACGTAGATTATCAAATAATGATAATCTAAAATATCCTGTTTACACACGACCATTACATAATGGTTTACAATACAAATATGTTACAACAAAATAAGTTTCTTGAATGCAGTTTTTGCACAATATCATACAAGCATGGACTCCAAATCTCGTCCTTATTTAAGTATGCGACAGCGGAAGCTCTTAATAATCACCTGAGAATAAACATGCTTAAAACGTCAACAAAAATGTTGGTGAGTTATAGGTTTAACCTATATATATATATATATATCAAATCATAATAATAGACCACAAGATTTCATATTTCAATACACATCCCATACATAGAGATAAAAATCATTCATATGGTGAACACCTGGTAACCGACATTAACAAGATGTATATATATAAGAATATCCCCATCATTCCGGGACACCCTTCGGATATGATATAAATTTCGAAGTACTAAAGCATCCGGTACTTTGGATGGGGTTTGTTAGGCCCAATAGATCTATCTTTAGGATTCGCGTCAATTAGGGTGTCTGTTCCCTAATTCTTAGATTACCAGACTTAATAAAAAGGGGCATATTCGATTTCGATAATTCAACCATAGAATGTAGTTTCACGTACTTGTGTCTATTTTGTAAATCATTTATAAAACCTGCATGTATTCTCATCCCAAAAATATTAGATTTTAAAAGTGGGACTATAACTCACTTTCACAGATTTTTACTTCGTCGGGAAGTAAGACTTGGCCACTGGTTGATTCACGAACCTATAACAATATATACATATATATCAAAGTATGTTCAAAATATATTGACAACACTTTTAATATATTTTGATGTTTTAAGTTTATTAAGTCAGCTGTCCTCGTTAGTAACCTATAACTAGTTGTCCACAGTTAGATGTATAGAAATAAATCGATAAATATTATCTTGAATCAATCCACGACCCAGTGTATACGTATCTCAGTATTGATCACAACTCAAACTATATATATTTTGGAATCAACCTCAACCCTGTATAGCTAACTCCAACATTCACATATAGAGTGTCTATGGTTGTTCCGAAATATATATAGATGTGTCGACATGATAGGTCGAAACATTGTATACGTGTCTATGGTATCTCAAGATTACATAATATACAATACAAGTTGATTAAGTTATGGTTGGAATAGATTTGTTACCAATTTTCACGTAGCTAAAATGAGAAAAATTATCCAATCTTGTTTTACCCATAACTTCTTCATTTTAAATCCGTTTTGAGTGAATCAATTTGCTATGATTTCATATTGAACTCTATTTTATGAATCTAAACAGAAAAAGTATAGGTTTATAGTCGGAAAAATAAGTTACAAGTCGTTTTTGTAAAGGTAGTCATTTCAGTCGAAAGAACGACGTCTAGATGACCATTTTAGAAAACATACTTCCACTTTGAGTTTAACCATAATTTTTGGATATAGTTTCATGTTCATAATAAAAATCATTTTCTCAGAATAACAACTTTTAAATCAAAGTTTATCATAGTTTTTAATTAACTAACCCAAAACAGCCCGCGGTGTTACTACGACGGCGTAAATCCGGTTTTACGGTATTTTTCGTGTTTCCAGGTTTTAAATCATTAAGTTAGCATATCATATAGATATAGAACATGTGTTTAGTTGATTTTAAAAGTCAAGTTAGAAGGATTAACTTTTGTTTGCGAACAAGTTTAGAATTAACTAAACTATGTTCTAGTGATTACAAGTTTAAACCTTCGAATAAGATAGCTTTATATGTATGAATCGAATGATGTTATGAACATCATTACTACCTTAATTTCCTTGGATAAACCTACTGGAAAAGAGAAAAATGGATCTAGCTTCAATGGATCCTTGGATGGCTCGAAGTTCTTGAAGCAGAATCATGACACGAAAACAAGTTCAAGTAAGATCATCACTTAAAATAAGATTGTTATAGTTATAGAAATTGAACCAAAGTTTGAATATGATTATTACCTTGTATTAGAATGATAACCTACTGTAAAAAACAAAGATTTCTTGAGGTTGGATGATCACCTTACAAGATTGGAAGTGAGCTAGCAAACTTGAAAGTATTCTTGATTTTATGAAACTAGAACTTTTGGAATTTATGAAGAACACTTAGAACTTGAAGATAGAACTTGAGAGAGATCAATTAGATGAAGAAAATTGAAGAATGAAAGTGTTTGTAGGTGTTTTTGGTCGTTGGTGTATGGATTAGATATAAAGGATATGTTATTTTGTTTTCATGTAAATAAGTCATGAATGATTACTCATATTTTTGTAATTTTATGAGATATTTCATGCTAGTTGCCAAATGATGGTTCCTACATGTGTTAGGTGACTCACATGGGCTGCTAAGAGCTGATCATTTTAGTGTATATACCAATAGTACATACATCTAAAAGCTGTGTATTGTACGAGTACGAATACGGGTGCATACGAGTAGAATTGTTGATGAAACTGAACGAGGATGTAATTGTAAGCATTTTTGTTAAGTAGAAGTATTTTGATAATTGTATTGAAGTCTTTCAAAAGTGTATAAATACATATTAAAACACTACATGTATATACATTTTAACTGAGTCGTTAAGTCATCGTTAGTCGTTACATGTAAGTGTTGTTTTGAAACTTTTAGGTTAACGATCTTGTTAAATGTTGTTAACCCAATGTTTATAATATCAAATGAGATTTTAAATTATTATATTATCATGATATTATCATGTATGAATATCTCTTAATATGATATATATACATTAAATGTCTTTACAACGATAATCGTTACATATATGTCTCGTTTAAAAATCATTAAGTTAGTAGTCTTGTTTTTACATATGTAGTTCATTGTTAATATACTTAATGATATGTTTACTTATCATAGTATCATGTTAACTATATATATATATCCATATATATGTCATCATATAGTTTTTACAAGTTTTAACGTTCGTGAATCACCGGTCAACTTGGGTGGTCAATTGTCTATATGAAACATATTTCAATTAATCAAGTCTTAACAAGTTTGATTGCTTAACATGTTGGAAACATTTAATCATGTAAATATCAATCTCAATTAATATATATAAACATGGAAAAGTTCGGGTCACTACATGTCAGGCCCGATAGATCTATCAACAGGATTCGCGTTTACAATACCGCTGTAAATAATAGTTACCAAGCTACAGGGAAGTATGCCAGTGGTACAACTCAACGTAGAATATATTTTTCAGTTACTTGTGTCCATATGTAAAACATAAAATACATGTATTCTCATCCCAAAATATTTTGAGTTTAAAAGTGGGACTATATACTCACCATACTGTATTTTGTAGTAAAAATACATATAACACCATTGATCAATTATAAAGTTGGCCTCGGATTCACGAACCTATAACAATCGTATATCTATTAACACATATACTCGTAATCAAACAAATCTATATTTTTATTTTGTATTAATATAATTAAGTTAAATATGTTAAATATATCTTTATATATATAAATCTTAAATTTTATAATTATTATTTTAACCAAGTCTTTTAAACTTCTATTTTCATATTTTAATACTAATAATATAGATTTTACGGATAATAATGTTTGTTTTTAAGGATTACAAAAGGATATTTGTTGTACAAATAACATTAATGTTAATAATACTAATAAATTTTAATATGGTAGTAACAATGTTACTTAACAATAATACTAGTAATTATAATAGTAGTTTTTAGATATTACTGATATTAAGTGGTAACTAATATTTTTATTAGTAATAATAATAATAATAATAATAATAATAATAATAGTAATAATAATAATAATAATAATAATAATAATAATAATAATAATAATAATAATAAAAATCATTTTTAATGATAACAATAATAATAATGATAAAGATAATAATAATGATACTAATATTAAAAATAATACTTGAAATGACAATTTTATATACAATTGATAATAATAATATTGATAATAATTTTAAAATTAATAATAATAACAATAATAATAATTTTGATAGAGAAACTACCTTAGAAGTCTTAAAAAAAAATAGTTGCACCAAGTGGGGATCGAACCCGAGACCCCTCGATTACCCATCAAAGCCTTAACCATTGTGCTGTTACCGTTTTTCTGATTAAACTATCAACCTAAACTGTTTTAACCCGATAATAGCAATTCGACCCAAATTGTCTTGTAAACCCAAATAGCAGGTGACGGCCCAGGTAACAGAAATGGCCCAATATCGGGAATAGGGCACGTCCCAATTTCTTTAATGAATCCCGACAGAAACCTGAAGCTTTTCTCTTTTTTTTTTTTCTGATCTAATTAATTGATTTGAACTTCTTCTTGGGTCTACATGCTTACAAGATAACAAATTTTCAAACTTATATTGCATTAGTCAAGTTTGTACTTTACAGCTCATCTAGAAAGAGATATAGGGCTCGAGATTCAACATTCCAATTCCAACCATTTTTTTTTTATACGGACAAGATTTTAAAGGGAGTGGGGTTCGTTTGTGTTTAAAAGGAACCGATGGCAGCAACTTTTATAAAGCAGCAACAACAATACACCTAATCAATCAAGTGGACTTCTTTTATTCATATTGTGTCATTCAGAGGAGTCAAAAAAATATAAAGGGCACGCCAAAGTAGTATCATTCATCCACTTTTATACCCAACACATTATAATCGAACATATATTGTATGCTTGCAAGTGGTTGTTGGGCAAGAATGTTGCAGCAAACAGAAGTGATTAATCGAGGAGCAGCTGCAGTTTATTACGGAAGTTTCCTGGTGGTGTTAAAGGTTGAAGAAGAAAGGTTGAAGGTGACGGTTACAGGCTACAAGATGGTGGCGATGATGGTTTATTTCAAGTTGTACATGAAGTAGAATAACAAGTGGTTTGGGTTTCGGTTTGGGTTCGTGGAACAAAACGTAGCAGGATGTGAGAGAGAGAAATTTGTGGTTATCGGGGGTGATGGAGTTCGATGGTTGTAGAAAGAGCACTAAGGTAGCGATGGTGGTTTTTATGAGGGTTTCGAACAGTATAAAAGAGAGAGTAGAGTAAGAGTGTGGTGGTTCAAGGTATTTCATTGTTGTGGGTTTTCAATTGAAGCAACCTAGTAGCAAAAAGGTGATACATTAATCAACGAATATTAAGCAGATGGTTTCGTTTGTTGAGGTGTTGGGTTGTTCAAAGTGCTTGTGGTCTAGTGGCGAGGTGGTCGTAGGAGTTTAGGTGATGGTGTTACCATGGTTTCTGTCGACTGTAAACAGAAAAGAAAGGGAAAAATAATAAGTATAGCAAGGTGCTTGTTTGATGGTAGTTTCAAATTGATTATCCAATGGTGGTGGTTTATCAAGGTGAAAGATGGTTGTCCAAGGCTTATGGTGTCAGGCAGCAGGTTTAAATGGCGAGGGTTTTTGATTGGAAGTGATTAGCAGAAATAGTTAGTCATAAAAACAGAAACTTCGAAGGCAACCTGTGATGTTGGGGCTTTGTTGTCGACGATTTACATAAACAAAGGTATCGGTGAATTAAGGTGGTATAGGTGGTGGAGATGGTGGTTCTTTGTGGGTTTAAGGTGATGAATGATGGAAGTTTGATGATGATCTTGGTGTTGTATTGGTCACGAGATGAAACAAGGAGAGGAAGATAGGTTTTCTGTTTAACATCATAAGTGAATCATTTGTTTTATAGCACATCTCTCGACAAACAGAATCAGTTTAGAGAAGAAAATACAAATGAATAAAAGTAAGAGATGTTGACAAATTTGGATTGTTTCAGATTAATTTCCACAATTTGAAACAGTGGTTATCAATCAATTACAGTTTAACAACGACTTGGAACAGATTTTGGATCTTATTTGTATATACACGTATTTTATCTATATTTATATATGTATAACCTAATCTAATAACAACATAATAATAATAACATATATCATATCAAAAGAACGTACAATGGTCAAATAGTAATAACAATTAATTTGGATTGAAAGGAATCAAGTGGATATTATGCTTATGTGGTTAGAATTAATGAAGCAACCAATCAAGTACAGTAAACATATATAATTTAAGTTAATTATAATATCATATTTCAAAACAACATTTAATATATCAGATTATACTTTCAAATATTATTTATATATATACACACATATCTATTTACGCACAATGGTTCGTGAATCGTCAGGCTTGGTCAAAGGGTAACTAGTTATCCGAATATAGATTTCAAACTTTCTAGACTCCACATTAGGGTTTTTGCTTATCGTGTCGGAAACATATAGAGATTAGGGTTTAAATTTGCTCGGAAATTTCCGGGTCGTTACAGTACCCACCCGTTAAAGAAATTTCGTCCCCGAAATTTGATAGATGTCGTTATGGATAACAATAGGAATGTTTTCATGACGAATATGAGGAAATAATGGAGTTTTATCATTATTGAGAGATTTAGATAAAACGATTCGATCATATGAAGCGTACGAGTGAAGCTATCACAAAAGAGTGAAATGAAGTGATTAGAGGTTCGTCCTAACTTCTGACATAGTCAAGGTAAATTTTCAGTATTCAAGGAATTTAAAGAAATCTTCTAATCAGAAGAAAATGTAATCGCACGGTTTATTAGCAAATTGTCGGAGTTACAGAAGAACAGAAATATAAAGGAAATGTTTCCGTGATATGCTTAGAGATTAAGTAGAATGAAAGAGTCGTGTAACATGGCACATGATGATGGTACTGTGAATCATCACATTCCATTAGAAGCTTAACATGACTTACTGTAATATAATGAAGTTGATCAAGTTTCATTATATTATACTAATTCATGTATCAGTTCCCAACACTACTTCATTGCATTCATATTTTAAACTCGAAGGGTTCAGAATTTAGAAACTAACACAGTTTCTTTTATGTTGTAACGCAGATGTTACGAAGTGATAAACGATCCCATATAGGAATAGTTGTGAAAATATCTCCAGAATATGGAGAATATGTATAACGGAAGATGTGAAGATATCTTATAATATCTAAGATAAGATGATGATGAAGAATATCATCCGGAAAGGTTTAGAATATCGAGTAGGGTTCTTACTAACGGTTTCAGCAGGCACTGAATCGTTTGGATTTTTTTTTTTTTTTGAAATCAGGTTTAGTTTTCATGATTTGTCCACGGTCTCCTTCATACTTTGCTCAATTCGTTTTCCAGTTTCAATCCTTCTCTTTTTCTGAACGTTTCCAACATATTTTACTTCATCGTAAACTTTTGACTGTTAAAGTCGTTTACGGTTTTTGTTGCTTCATCAGCATTTCAAGAACTACTTCATAGTCCAGGGTGTTTTTCAGAAACTTCACCTTCGAAATCTGAAATTCTTAGGGATAGACGTTTTCGGTATAACTGGAAGAATTTCTACGAGATTTTCAGAATAATGATTGCGGATTTCGCCAAAGAGATAACGAGTTGCTGGTACATATGTTGGTGATGTTGTGAAATATAAAAGGTTCTCCGGTAACGACGGCAAAAAGACAAGGTGTAAATATCGTGGTTATAGTAGGAGTAGTCTCACTGAGAAGTCGAAGTGGAGCTGTGACAAAATTGGCTACTTTGAAAGGAAATCGTAAGGTTGTTTTTGCTAATGAATGATAAGGAATTTCGATGCGGATACATTTCAACTATAACTTCGGTTTCGAAAGTTTTTCAGGTGCATAACTGTATGCATAAATCTTCCTTCCGTAGACGAGGTGCGACTAGTTCAACTTCTCGATCGAGGTGTTTTCAAGAATCATGAAAGGATTTGAAGGTGAATTGTAATCGTCAAGATACAAATGAGGTTTAAGATAAATCAAGTGGCAAACTTGAAGAATTGTTTAGTTTCATATGTTATAATTAGCATTTTAACTCATTTTAATTGTCCAAAGTTAGCAGTCCAATAGTCTGATTGTCCAATGGTTCAATAGATTCATATATAAATTAGATATATATAATATTCGAATTACTTAATACGTATCGTGACCCGTGTACCGGTCTCAGTGTCGATCACAACTCAAAGTATATATATATTTTGGAATCAACCTCAACCCTGTATAGCCAACTATAGAGTGTCTATGGTCGTTCCGAAATATATATATAGATGGGTCGATATGATAAGTCGAAACCTTGTATACGTGTCCCGACAGTATGTACAGTGCAGAAATTAAAATTGCGAGAATGTAAATTGCGATAAATTAAATGTTAATCAGTTAGCTGGGAACAGTTAGCCGGAACAGTTAGCGTGGAATCCTTAACAATATTTCAATTTAGTTAATTCGTCTGTTTCTAACAAATTTTATTTTATCTAATGTTTTCTTCTTTATGCCACTTGTTGGATTCTGATAGGTCAAAATCCAAATATGAAATTTGAATGAAAATGGTTATTCTGTGGTGAACGGATACGTATATCGATGGTTGTAAGTAGGATAGTAAATGATCGTTGAATCAGATTCAAAGAATGTACAGTGTAACTTATTAATGTAAATTCTAAATATTCCTCGGGTACTACCCACCCGTTAAAATATTTTCATCATTAACAGTTTGTACGAAAGAATTTTTAATTACAATCTTTATGAAAATATACTTGCATATATATTTTCTTCGGATGTAATCATGGATCTAATGAGTCAATAAAATATTAAACTGATTTGATTTTTCGGTTAAAATTAGTGTACATAATCTTTAAAACATTAAAAATTACTTAATCGCCATGTAGAACGGAAATAAATGATGTAGAACGATACGTAGAACGATGATAATTGACGTGAAGCGATATGTAGAGCGAAGATCATACTTGAAGTACGGATAGTGATATTGAGGCGTGTGATGTTGATATCCGAGGTACAAATTGTGATGTTGAGGTTTACGACGCGGTTGTGGTTGAGGGTGATATGGGTACTGTCGGCGTTGATGATGGTGGTACGGATTATGCTGCTGGTGCTGATGTTGGTGTTTGCAACCTTCGCACCATGTTCTCCAAAGCCGTCACACGAGCGTGTAGTTCGTTAACTTCTGCTAGTACACCGGGATGGTTGACGGTCGAAGCGAGCGGATGAACAAGATTTGTGATATGGGATATTATGTAATTGTGACGAGATACTCTAGGAATGAGAGGGTAAATGGTTTCTCGAACAGGTTCACCGGTAAGTGCTTTCAGGTTCATCGCCAAGAGGGCAATTTGAGAAGGATCTTTGGTGTGAAATGATTTTCGAATATAGGATGATATTCTAACTTCATAGAATATCTATAATACTAAAGATTTCGTAGCCTACAGAGGAACTTACGGCATATGACAAGCAAGTCTACAGATGCGCTAAGATATAAATTTTGTCTATACACTAACGATGCACTAAATGCAGTAAGACGTGTCTAGACTAAAGAATGATAAGCAGGCAATTCCCTAAGGATGATAAGCAGATGGTTTCCGACTAGATATGATAAGCAAAACTTTTTGACAGGTAGACACGGTCAAAGTCCAGACTCACTAATGTATCCTAACAACTACCAGTTAGACACACTAATGGGAGACCTGGTTCGCTAAGACCAACGCTCTGATACCAACTGAAAGGATCACAAACTAATCCATCCAGACGAAATCCTCAACAGTTGGTCCCATTGCGATGTTCGACTCCAAGTAATGTCCTTAACATGAGCTAACGCACAGCGGAAGACTTAATTTGTACCTGAGAATAACATGCTTTAAAATGTCAACATAAAGTTGGTGAGATATATAGGTTTGATGCTAGCAGCGTTATAACTGTGGACCACAAGATTTCATATGTAAACATTTTAATAAAAATATTCTAAGAGGTTGAGCACTTGGTAACCATACTTAACATTTAATCACGTCGCATATTCCCTTTATTATGAAATCTTACTACACTGTACCAAGTGTAGTCACGAAACGAAGTACTGTGCAACCGTTGAATACTGGTCGTCCAGTCCGGTTGGGGTTGTCAGGCCCGATAGATCTATCAACAGGATTCGCGTTTACAATACCGCTGTAAATAATAGTTATCAAGCTACAGGGAAGTATGCCAGTGGTACAACTCAACGTAGAATATATTTTTCAGTTACTTGTGTCCATACGTAAAACATAAAATACATGTATTCTCATCCCAAAATATTTAGAGTTTAAAAGTGGGACTATATACTCACCATACTGTATTTTGTAGTAAAAATACATATAACACCATTGATCAATTATAAGGTTGGCCTCGGATTCACGAACCTATAACAATCGTATATCTATTAACACATATACTCGTAATCAAACAAATCTATATTTTTATTTTGTATTAATATAATTAAGTTAAATATGTTAAATATATCTTTATATATATAAATCTTAAATTTTATAATTATTATTTTAACCAAGTCTTTTAAACTTCTATTTTCATATTTTAATACTAATAATATAGATTTTACGGATAATAATGTTTGTTTTTAAGGATTACAAAAGGATATTTGTTGTAAAAATAACATTAATGTTAATAATACTAATAAATTTTAATATGGTAGTAATAATGTTACTTAACAATAATACTAGTAATTATAATAGTAGTTTTTAGATATTACTGATATTAAGTGGTAACTAATATTTTTATTAGTAATAATAATAATAATAATAATAATAATAGTAATAATAATAATAATAATAATAATAATAATAATAATAATAATAATAATAATAATAAAAATCATTTTTAATGATAACAATAATAATAATGATAAACATAATAATAATGATACTAATATTAAAAATAATACTTGAAATGACAATTTTATATACAATTGATAATAATAATATTGATAATAATTTTAAAATTAATAATAATAACAATAATAATAATTTTGATAGAGAAACTACCTTAGAAGTCTTAAAAAAAAATAGTTGCACCAAGTGGGGATCGAACCCGAGACCCCTCGATTACCCATCAAAGCCTTAACCATTGTGCTGTTACCGTTTTTCTGATTAAACTATCAACCTAAACTGTTTTAACCCGATAATAGCAATTCGACCCAAATTGTCTTGTAAACCCAAATAGCAGGTGACGGCCCAGGTAACAGAAATGGCCCAATATCGGGAATAGGGCACGTCCCAATTTCTTTAATGAATCCCGACAGAAACCTGAAGCTTTTCTCTTTTTTTTTTTCTGATCTAATTAATTGATTTGAACTTCTTCTTGGGTCTACATGCTTACAAGATAACAAATTTACAAACTTATATTGCATTAGTCAAGTTTGTACTTTACAGCTCATCTAGAAAGAGATATAGGGCTCGAGATTCAACATTCCAATTCCAACCATTTTTTTTTTATATGGACAAGATTTTAAAGGGAGTGGGGTTCGTTTGTGTTTAAAAGGAACCGATGGCAGCAACTTTTATAAAGCAGCAACAACAATACACCTAATCAATCAAGTGGACTTCTTTTATTCATATTGTGTCATTCAGAGGAGTCAAAAAAATATAAAGGGCACGCCAAAGTAGTATCATTCATCCACTTTTATACCCAACACATTATAATCGAACATATATTGTATGCTTGCAAGTGGTTGTTGGGCAAGAATGTTGCAGCAAACAGAAGTGATTAATCGAGGAGCAGCTGCAGTTTATTACGGAAGTTTCCTGGTGGTGTTAAAGGTTGAAGAAGAAAGGTTGAAGGTGACGGTTACAGGCTACAAGATGGTGGCGATGATGGTTTATTTCAAGTTGTACATGAAGTAGAATAACAAGTGGTTTGGGTTTCGGTTTGGGTTCGTGGAACAAAACGTAGCAGGATGTGAGAGAGAGAAATTTGTGGTTATCGGGGGTGATGGAGTTCGATGGTTGTAGAAAGAGCACTAAGGTAGCGATGGTGGTTTTTATGAGGGTTTCGAACAGTATAAAAGAGAGAGTAGAGTAAGAGTGTGGTGGTTCAAGGTATTTCATTGTTGTGGGTTTTCAATTGAAGCAACCTAGTAGCAAAAAGGTGATACGTTAATCAACGAATATTAAGCAGATGGTTTCGTTTGTTGAGGTTTTGGGTTGTTCAAAGTGCTTGTGGTCTAGTGGCGAGGTGGTCGTAGGAGTTTAGGTGATGGTGTTACCAAGGTTTCTGTCGACTGTAAACAGAAAAGAAAGGGAAAAATAATAAGTATAGCAAGGTGCTTGTTTGATGGTAGTTTCAAATTGATTATCCAATGGTGGTGGTTTATCAAGGTGAAAGATGGTTGTCCAAGGCTTATGGTGTCAGGCAGCAGGTTTAAATGGCGAGGGTTTTTGATTGGAAGTGATTAACAGAAATAGTTAGTCATAAAAACAGAAACTTCGAAGGCAACCTGTGATGTTGGGGCTTTGTTGTCGACGATTTACATAAACAAAGGTATCGGTGAATTAAGGTGGTATAGGTGGTGGAGATGGTGGTTCTTTGTGGGTTTAAGGTGATGAATGATGGAAGTTTGATGATGATCTTGGTGTTGTATTGGTCACGAGATGAAACAAGGAGAGGAAGATAGGTTTTCTGTTTAACATCATAAGTGAACCATTTGTTTTATAGCACATCTCTCGACAAACAGAATCAGTTTAGAGAAGAAAATACAAATGAATAAAAGTAAGAGATGTTGACAAATTTGGATTGTTTCAGATTAATTTCCACAATTTGAAACAGTGGTTATCAATCAATTACAGTTTAACAACGACTTGGAACAGATTTTGGATCTTATTTGTATATACACGTATTTTATCTATATTTATATATGTATAACCTAATCTAATAACAACATAATAATAATAACATATATCATATCAAAAGAACGTACAATGGTCAAATAGTAATAACAATTAATTTGGATTGAAAGGAATCAAGTGGATATTATGCTTATGTGGTTAGAATTAATGAAGCAACCAATCAAGTACAGTAAACATATATAATTTAAGTTAATTATAATATCATATTTCAAAACAACATTTAATATATTAGATTATACTTTCAAATATTATTTATATATATACACACATATCTATTTACGCACAATGGTTCGTGAATCGTCAGGCTTGGTCAAAGGGTAACTAGTTATCCGAATATAGATTTCAAACTTTCTAGACTCCACATTAGGGTTTTTGCTTATCGTGTCGGAAACATATAGAGATTAGGGTTTAAATTTGCTCGGAAATTTCCGGGTCGTTACACGTTGCGTCTACGTACCTTTCCTGCAATATTGAATCTCAATATTGATACGTGAGTACTCATAATTTAACTTTTACATACTAATAGTGTATCCCTGACTAGTGCTCGAGTATTTAGGATTATGCATGCTTGTACTTTTGATATTGCCCTTAGACAGGTTAGGTTGAATCTTGAATTAGTTACACTTGCGGTTGAGATAAGGTATAAGATATGCATGTCCTTGGAAAGCTAGCGAAAATTTAAGAACTTTTCCTTTAGATATCGAATGGTTTCGATGAACGGATTAGAAGTTATAATCAATTGAATTTTCGATATTTTTATTAAAAACGATTATTATTATCGTCGTTTTTATCGTCGTTCTAGTTTTATCTTATTATTATCATTATTATTATCTTTATCAATAAAAGGGATTTATCATTAAAAATTGTTATTTTTTTTATTATTACTATCGTTATTATCGTTAAAGTTATAATTAGTATTATTATTATTATCCAATTATTATTATTATTATTATTATTGTTATTATTATTATTATTATCATTATTAATATATATATCATTATTTAAAAATGGTTATTGTTATTGTTATTATTATTACTATATTATCATTAAGATAATTAATAGTATTATCGTTAATAATGTTATAGTAACTATCATTATTAATATTAGTGTAATTAAAACAAATATTTGTAACACCTAATTATTTTGATTACTATTATTATCATTATTATGAACACGATATAAAAGACGATTAAAAGCTATTAAACGAAACGATTAGGAAATAATGGGTAAGAGTATCATGATGAAATTAAAATATTATAAGATATTGATTTAGATAAAATTATCGTTCTTATTATTTTTATCATTACTATTATTATTAAAAGTATCGTTAGTATTAAAACTATCATTTTAACAAAAATTATCATTTTAATAGACATGTCATTGTTACTATAAAATATCATTATTATTATTATTATTTTAAATAGAATTATTATTTTAAAGATAATATTAAAAATTATCGTAAATATTAAAGTTATCATAATTAGAATTATCGTTTTATCATAATGTCATCTTAGCAATTATAAATATTGATATTTTTATAATAATTATTATTATTACAAAGTAATACAACTTTTACTTTCTATCATTATAGATATTATTTTATCAAAAAAATATGTGATACAAACATATTTTACTACGTGTAATAACTTACTTTAATAATACCTATCATATTATCTTTATAATATTAAATGAACCCTATAAATTTTATTACTTAATATATATAAAAGTATATTTTATTATATAAATTTAATATAAAATTTTTATTTATTAATAAATAAATTATATTATTTACTCTAATAAATGTTTTAAAAATATTTAAAAATATAAAATGACGATATTTAAACTATATATTAATCATGTATAGATTTTTGGAAATTATTTTGAGTCAAATTTACTTTTGTTGACTTTTGCATATTAGTCTCGAGCATTAGGATTGTGGTACACTATGACTTGACCTAATTTGTTAGACAAATATTGACCAACACATAAATATATATAATTAATTTAGGTTCGTGAATCCGAGGCCAACCTTGCACTTGTTCAATGACGTTATATGTATTTTTACTACGAAATACAGTATGGTGAGTTTCATTTATCTTTTTACCCTTTATATTTTTGGGACTGAGAATACATGCGCTTTTATAAATGTTTGACGAAATAGACACAAGTAATTGAAACTACATTCTATGGTTGAATTATCGAAATCGAATATGCCCCTTTTTATTAAAGTCTCGTAATCTAAGAATTAGGGAATAGACACCCTAATTGACGCGAATCCTAAAGATAGATCTATTGGGCCTAACATGAAATGTCCCGTTCTTATTGATTAAAAACGTTCCATAACGTTCTTATTGATTAATTGATTTCATTGCGAGGTTTTGACCTCTATATGAGACGTTTTTCAAAGACTGCATTCATTTTAAAACAAACCATAACCTTTATTTCATCAATAAAGGTTTAAAAGCTTTTACGTAGATTATCAAATAATGATAATCTAAAATATCCTGTTTACACACGACCATTACATAATGGTTTACAATACAAATATGTTACAACAAAATAAGTTTCTTGAATGCAGTTTTTACACAATATCATACAAGCATGGACTCCAAATCTCGTCCTTATTTAAGTATACGACAGCGGAAGCTCTTAATAATCACCTGAGAATAAACATGCTTAAAACGTCAACAAAAATGTTGGTGAGTTATAGGTTTAACCTATATATATCAAATCGTAACAATAGACCACAAGATTTCATATTTCAATACACATCCCATACATAGAGATAAAAATCATTCATATGGTGAACACCTGGTAACCGACATTAACAAGATGCATATATAAGAATATCCCCATCATTCCGGGACACCCTTCGGATATGATATAAATTTCGAAGTACTAAAGCATCCGGTACTTTGGATGGGGTTTGTTAAGCCCAATAGATCTATCTTTAGGATTCGCGTCAATTAGGGTGTCTGTTCCCTAATTCTTAGATTACCAGACTTAATAAAAAAGGGCATATTCGATTTCGATAATTCAACCATAGAATGTAGTTTCACGTACTTGTGTCTATTTTGTAAATCATTTATAAAACCTGCATGTATTCTCATCCCAAAAATATTAGATTTTAAAAGTGGGACTATAACCCACTTTCACAGATTTTTACTTCGTCGGGAAGTAAGACTTGGCCACTGGTTGATTCACGAACCTATAACAATATATACATATATATCAAAGTATGTTCAAAATATATTTACAGCACTTTTAATATATTTTGATGTTTTAAGTTTATTAAGTCAGCTGTCCTCGTTAGTAACCTACAACTAGTTGTCCACAGTTAGATGTACAGAAATAAATCGATAAATATTATCTTGAATCAATCCACGACCCAGTGTATACGTATCTCAGTATTGATCACAACTCAAACTATATATATTTTGGAATCAACCTCAACCCTGTATAGCTAACTCCAACATTCACATATAGAGTGTCTATGGTTGTTCCGAAATATATATAGATGTGTCGACATGATAGGTCGAAACATTGTATACGTGTCTATGGTATCTCAAGATTACATAATATACAATACAAGTTGATTAAGTTATGGTTGGAATAGATTTGTTACCAATTTTCACGTAGCTAAAATGAGAAAAATTATCCAATCTTGTTTTACCCATAACTTCTTCATTTTAAATCCGTTTTGAGTGAATCGAATTGATATGGTTTCATATTGAACTCTATTTTATGAATCTAAACAGAAAAAGTATAGGTTTATAGTCGGAAAAATAAGTTACAAGTCATTTTTGTAAAGGTAGTCATTTCAGTCGAAAGAACGACGTCTAGATGACCATTTTAGAAAACATACTTCCACTTTGAGTTTAACCATAATTTTTGGATATAGTTTCATGTTCATAGTAAAAATCATTTTCTCAGAATAACAACTTTTAAATCAAAGTTTATCATAGTTTTTAATTAACTAACTCAAAACAGCCCGCGGTGTTACTACGACGGCGTAAATCCGGTTTTACGGTGTTTTTCGTGTTTCCAGGTTTTAAATCATTAAGTTAGCATATCATATAGATATAGAACATGTGTTTAGTTGATTTTAAAAGTCAAGTTAGAAGGATTAACTTTTGTTTGCGAACAAGTTTAGAATTAACTAAACTATGTTCTAGTGATTACAAGTTTAAACCTTCGAATAAGATAGCTTTATATGTATGAATCGAATGATGTTATGAACATCATTACTACCTTAAGTTCCTTGGATAAACCTACTGGAAAAGAGAAAAATAGATCTAGCTTCAACGGATCCTTGGATGGCTCGAAGTTCTTGAAGCAGAATCATGACACGAAAACAAGTTCAAGTAAGATCATCACTTGAAATAAGATTGTTATAGTTATAGAAATTGAACCAAAGTTTGAATATGATTATTACCTTGTATTAGAATGATAACCTACTATAAGAAACAAAGATTTCTTGAGGTTGGATGATCACCTTACAAGATTGGAAGTGAGCTAGCAAACTTGAAAGTATTCTTGATTTTATGAAACTAGAACTTTTGAAATATATGTAGAACACTTAGAACTTGAAGATAGAACTTGAGAGAGATCAATTAGATGAAGAAAATTGAAGAATGAAAGTGTTTGTAGGTGTTTTTGGTCGTTGGTGTATGGATTAGATATAAAGGATATGTAATTTTGTTTTCATGTAAATAAGTCATGAATGATTACTCATATTTTTGTATTTTTATGAGATATTTCATGCTAGTTGCCAAATGATGGTTCCCACATGTGTTAGGTGACTCACATGGGCTGCTAAGAGCTGATCATTGGAGTGTATATACCAATAGTACATACATCTAAAAGCTGTGTATTGTACGAGTACGAATACGGGTGCATACGAGTAGAATTGTTGATGAAACTGAACGAGGATGTAATTGTAAGCATTTTTGTTAAGTAGAAGTATTTTGATAAGTGTCTTGAAGTCTTTCAAAAGTGTATGAATACATATTAAAACACTACATGTATATACATTTTAACTGAGTCGTTAAGTCATCGTTAGTCGTTACATGTAAATGTTGTTTTGAAACCTTTAGGTTAACGATCTTGTTGAATGTTGTTAACCCATTGTTTATTATAACAAATGAGATGTTAAATTGTTATATTATCATGATATTATGATATATAATATATCTCAGTATGATGTATATACAGTTAAATGTCGTTACAATGATAATCGTTACATATATGTCTCGTTTCGAAATCATTAAGTTAGTAGTCTTATTTTTACATATGTATTTCATTGTTAATACACTTAATAATATATTTAATTATCATTTAACATAATTAACCAAGTGTATCAATATCTTAATATGATTCATATGTACCTAGTAAGACGTTGTTATAACGATAATCGTTATATATATCATTTTCGAGTTTCTTAAATTAATAGTCTCATTTTTATGTATATAACTCATTGTTAAAATACCTAATGAGATACATACTTATAATAAAAACATGTTAACTATATATATAACCATATATATGTCATCGTATAGTTTTTACAAGTTTTAACGTTCGTGAATCACCGGTCAACTTGGGTGGTCAATTGTCTATATGAAACATATTTCAATTAATCAAGTCTTAACAAGTTTGATTGCTTAACATGTTGGAAACATTTAATCATGTAAATATGAATCTCAATTAATATATATAAACATGAAAAAGTTCGGGTCACTACAGTACCTACCCGTTAAAGAAATTTCGTCCCGAAATTTTAAGCTGTTGAAGGTGTTGACGAATCTTCTGGAAATAGATGAGGGTATTTCTTCTTCATCTGATCTTCTCATTCTCAGGTGAACTCGGGTCCTCTACGAGCATTCCATCGAACCTTAACAATTGGTATCTTGTTTTGCTTAAGTCTTTTAACCTCACGATCCATTATTTCGACGGGTTCTTCGATGAATTGAAGTTTTTCGTTGATTTGGATTTCATCTAACGGAATAGTGAGATCTTCTTTAGCAAAACATTTCTTCAAATTCGAGACGTGGAAAGTGTTATGTACAGCCGCGAGTTGTTGAGGTAACTCAAGTCGGTAAGCTACTGGTCCGACACGATCAATAACCTTGAATGGTCCAATATACCTTGGATTTAATTTCCCTTGTTTACCAAATCGAACAACGCCTTTCCAATGTGCAACTTTAAGCATGACCATCTCTCCAATTTCAAATTCTATATCTTTTCTTTTAATGTCAGCGTAGCTCTTTTGTCGACTTTGGGCTGTTTTCAACCGTTGTTGAATTTGGATGATCTTCTCGGTAGTTTCTTGTATAATCTCCGGACCCGTAATCTGTCTATCCCCCACTTCACTCCAACAAATCGGAGACCTGCACTTTCTACCATAAAGTTCTTCAAACGGCGCCATCTCAATGCTTGAATGGTAGCTGTTGTTGTAGGAAAATTCTGCTAACGGTAGATGTCGATCCCAACTGTTTCCGAAATCAATAACACATGCTCGTAGCATGTCTTCAAGCGTTTGTATCGTCCTTTCGCTCTGCCCATCAGTTTGTGGATGATAGGCAGTACTCATGTCTAGACGAGTTCCTAATGCTTGCTGTAATGTCTGCCAGAATCTTGAAATAAATCTGCCATCCCTATCAGAGATAATAGAGATTGGTATTCCATGTCTGGAGACGACTTCCTTCAAATACATTCGTGCTAACTTCTCCATCTTGTTATCTTCTCTTATTGGCAGGAAGTGTGCTGATTTGGTGAGACGATCAACTAGTACCCAAATAGTATCAAAACCACTTGCAGTCCTTGGCAATTTGGTGATGAAATCCATGGTAATGTTTTCCCATTTCCATTCCGGGATTTCGGGTTGTTGAAGTAGACCTGATGGTTTCTGATGCTCAGGTTTGACCTTAGAACACGTCAAACATTCTCCTACATATTTAGAAACATCGGCTTTCATACCCGGCCACCAAAAATGTTTCTTGAGATCCTTGTACATCTTCCCCGTTCCAGGATGTATTGAGTATCTGGTTTTATGAGCTTCTCTAAGTACCATTTCTCTCATATCTCCAAATTTTGGTACCCAAATCTTTTCAGCCCTATACCGGGTTCCGTCTTCCCGAATATTAAGATACTTTTTCGATCCTTTGGGTATTTCAACCTTTAAATTTCCCTCTTTTAAAACTCCTTGTTGCGCCTCCTTTATTTGAGTAGTAAGGTTATTATAAATCATTATATTCATAGATTTTACTCGAATGGGTTCTCTGTCCTTCCTGCTCAAGGCATCGGCTACCACATTTGCCTTCCCCGGGTGGTAACGAATCTCAAAGTCGTAATCATTCAACAATTCAATCCACCTACGTTGCCTCATATTCAGTTGTTTCTGATTAAATATGTGTTGAAGACTTTTGTGGTCGGTATATATAATACTTTTGACCCCATATAAGTAGTGCCTCCAAGTCTTTAATGCAAAAACAACCGTGCCTAATTCCAAATCATGCGTCGTATAATTTTGTTCGTGAATCTTCAATTGTCTAGACGCATAAGCAATCACCTTCGTTCGTTGCATTAATACACAACCGAGACCTTGCTTTGATGCGTCACAATAAATCACAAAATCATCATTCCCTTCAGGTGTAGTGACCCGAACTTTTCCATTTTTATATATATTAATTGAGATTGATATTTACATAATTAAATGTTTCCAACATGTTAAGCAATTAAACTTGTTAAGACTTGATTAATTGAAATAGGTTTCATATAGACAATTGACCACCCAAGTTGACCGGTGATTCACGAACGTTAAAACTTGTAAAAACTATATGATGACATATATATGGTTATATATATAGTTAACATGATATTATGATAAGTAAACATATCATTAAGTATATTAACAATGAACTACATATGTAAAAACAAGACTACTAACTTAATGATTTTGAAACGTGACATATATGTAACGATTATCGTTGTAACGACATTTAATGTATATATATCATATTAAGAGATATTCGTACATCATAATATCATGATAATATAATAATTTAAAATCTCTTTTGATATTATAAACATTAGGTTAACAACATTTAACAAGATCGTTAACCTAAAGGTTTCAAAACAACATTTACATGTAACGACTAACGATGACTTAACGACTCAGTTAAAATGTATATACATGTAGTGTTTTAATATGTATTCATACACTTTTGAAAGACTTCAAGACACTTATCAAACTACTTCTACTTAACAAAAATACTTACAATTACATCCTCGTTCAGTTTCATCAACAATTCTACTCGTATGCACCCGTATTCGTACTCGTACAATACACAGCTTTTAGATGTATGTACTATTGGTATATACACTTCAATGATCAGCTCTTAGCAGCCCATGTGAGTCACCTAACACATGTGGGAACCATCATTTGGCAACTAGCATGAAATATCTCATAAAATTACAAAAATATGAGTAATCATTCATGACTTATTTACATGAAAACAAAATTACATATCCTTTATATCTAATCCATACACCAACGACCATAAACACCTACAAACACTTTCATTCTTCAATTTTCTTTATCTAATTGATCTCTCTCAAGTTCTATCTTCAAGTTCTAAGTGTTCTTCATATATTCTACAAGTTCTAGTTACATAAAAGCAAGAATACTTTCAAGTTTGCTAGCTCACTTCCAATCTTGTAAGGTGATCATCCAACCTCAAGAAATCTTTGTTTCTTACAGTAGGTTATCATTCTAATACAAGGTAATAATCATATTCAAACTTTGGTTCAATTTCTATAACTATAACAATCTTATTTCAAGTGATGATCTTACTTGAACTTGTTTTCGTGTCATGATTCTGCTTCAAGAACTTCGAGCCATCCAAGGATCTGTTGAAGCTAGATCCATTTTTCTCTTTTCCAGTAGGTTTATCCAAGGAACTTAAGGTAGTAATGATGTTCTTAACATCATTCGATTCATACATATAAAGCTATCTTATTCGAAGTTTTAAACTTGTAATCACTAGAACATAGTTTAGTTAATTCTAAACTTGTTCGCAAAAAAAAGTTAATCCTTCTAACTTGACTTTTAAAATCAACTAAACACATGTTCTATATCTATATGATATGCTAACTTAATGATTTAAAACCTGGAAACACGAAAAACACCGTAAAACCGGATTTACGCCGTCGTAATAACACCGCGGGCTGTTTTGGGTTAGTTAATTAAAAACTATGATAAACTTTGATTTAAAAGTTGTTATTATGAGAAAATGATTTTTATTATGAACATGAAACTATATCCAAAAATTATGGTTAAACTCAAAGTGGAAGTATGTTTTCTAAAATGGTCATCTAGACGTCGTTCTTTCGACTGAAATGACTACCTTTACAAAAACGACTTGTAACTTATTTTTCCGACTATAAACCTATACTTTTTCTGTTTATATTCATAAAATAGAGTTCAATATGAAACCATAGCAATTTGATTCACTCAAAACGGATTTAAAATGAAGAAGTTATGGGTAAAACAAGATTGGATAATTTTTCTCATTTTAGCTACGTGAAAATTGGTAACAAATCTATTCCAACCATAACTTAATCAACTTGTATTGTATATTATGTAATCTTGAGATACCATAGACACGTATACAATGTTTCGACCTATCATGTCGACACATCTATATATATTTCGGAACAACCATAGACACTCTATATGTGAATGTTGGAGTTAGCTATACAGGGTTGAGGTTGATTCCAAAATATATATAGTTTGAGTTGTGATCAATACTGAGATACGTATACACTGGGTCGTGGATTGATTCAAGATAATATTTATCGATTTATTTCTGTACATCTAACTGTGGACAACTAGTTGTAGGTTACTAACGAGGACAGCTGACTTAATAAACTTAAAACATCAAAATATATTAAAAGTGTTGTAAATATATTTTAAACATACTTTGATATATATGTATATATTTTTATAGGTTCGTGAATCAACCAGTGGCCAAGTCTTACTTCCCGACGAAGTAAAAATCTGTGAAAGTGAGTTATAGTCCCACTTTTAAAATCTAATATTTTTGGGATGAGAATACATGTAGGTTTTATAAATGATTTACAAAATAGAAACAAGTACGTGAAACTACATTCTATGGTTGAATTATTGAAATCGAATATGCCCCTTTTATAAAGTCTGGTAATCTGAGAATTAGGGAACAGACACCCTAATTGACGCGAATCCTAAAGATAGATCTATTGGGCCTAACAAACCCCATCCAAAGTACCGGATGCTTTAGTACTTCGAAATTTATATCATATCCGAAGGGTGTCCCGGAATGATGGGGATATTCTTATATATGCATTTTGTTAATGTCGGTTACCAGGTGTTCACCATATGAATGATTTTTATCTCTATGTATGGGATGTGTATTGAAATATGAAATCTTGTGGTCTATTGTTACGATTTGATACATATAGGTTAAACCTATAACTCACCAACATTTTTGTTGACGTTTAAAGCATGTTTATTCTCAGGTGAATACTAAGAGCTTCCGCTGTTGCATACTAAAATAAGGACAAGATTTGGAGTCCATGTTTGTATGATATTATGTAAAAACTGCATTCAAGAAACTGATTTCGATGTAACATATTTGTATTGTAAACCATTATGTAATGGTCGTGTGTAAACAGGATATTTTAGATTATCATTATTTGATAATCTACGTAAAGCTTTTTAAACCTTTATTTATGAAATAAAGGTTATGGTTTGTTTTAAAAATGAATGCAGTCTTTGAAAAACGTCTCATATAGAGGTCAAAACCTCCCAACGAAATCAATTAATATGGAACGTTTTTAATCAATAAGAACGGGACATTTCAGTTGGTATCCGAGCGTTGGTCTTAGAGAACCAGAAAATTTGCATTAGTGTGTCTTATCGAGTTTGTTAGGATGCATTAGTGAGTCTGGACTTCGACCGTGTTTTCTTTAAAAATGATTGCTTAACATTTTTGTTGGAAACTATATATTTTTAACATATGAATATTATGTGATATATTAATCTCTTAACGTGTTTGATATTATGTGATAGATGTCTACCTCTAGAACAAGTCCCATTGACTCACCTAATAATAATGAAGAGTCAAATGTAAATTGGAATGATTCGTGGACTGATTCACAAGTTCCCGAAGAGGAACCGGAAGAAGAGTCGGAACCAGAAGAAGAGTCGGAACCGGAAGAAGAATCGGAACCGGAAGAAGAAATAGAACCGGTGGGGGAAATAATAAAACGGTTAAGTAAAAGAGAATCCTCAACCAACCGACCAAGGTTAATTATGGTCAATGGTGTTTCCGCCAAGGAAGCAAAATATTGGAAGGATTACCAATTCTCCGATGAATCGGATTCCGACGAGAATTCCGATGATGTTATAGAAATTACCCCAATTGAATTTAAAAAGGCAAAAGAAAATAATAAGGGAAAGGGCATAAAAATAGAGAAATCTAATTCCAACCCCGATGAACTTTATATGTATCGTCAACCCCCGAAGTCCTTAAGTTGTAACAATGACCCGGGAACCTCTAAACCACCAGGTTTTTCTAAACCAATGTGGACAACGATGGCTCGTATTAGGGGAACATCTTATATCCCTAGAAACTTGGCAAAACGAACCAAAACAGAAGAAGAAGAAGAAACGAGCGAGTCGGAATAAGATAGTTGTATTCGTGTGGTGTAATATATGTAATATAGTGTGCTTATGCTTTATGATATATGTAAAAAAAAAAAATTGCTTGTATTAATAAGTATTTTTTTATGAATCTAACTCTTGTCTATTTTACAGTTTAAAAACACAAAATGGATAGACAACCCAATATTTTAAGAGACCTACCCGGAGACATGATTGATGAAATCTTGTCTAGAGTCGGTCAGAATTCTTCGGCACAACTATTTAAGGCGAGATCAGTTTGTAAGACATTCGAAGAACGTTCCAAGAATGTCTTGGTTTATAAGAGACTTTCGTTTGAAAGATGGGGGATATCACATTGGGAAACCCATAAGTTACGATGTGTTTACTTTGACGCATATATTGCGGGGAACCCAAATGCTATTTTACGCAATGGGTTAAGAAATTATTTTGACTCAATATATCCGAATATTGGACTTCGTGATTTAGAAAAAGCGGCTAACATGCAACATAAAGAAGCATGTTATGCTTACGGATTAGTAATGTTCGCTTCTCACCAAAGTGAGAACAAGAACATCGGGCTACAACTATTAAACAAAACGTTCCCACAAGTGACGGAGTCGGTAATTGGGGTAAGAAATGACGTTTTTAGATTGTTACGGGACTGTTGGACATTACGTAACCCTCGTCCCTTTGACGACGTTACAACACGCTGTCTTATCAACGGCCATAACGGTTATGTTCCACAAGACCAAGGATGGGAAGTAGTCCTAGTAAAACCAGAATGCATGACTTGTTTCTGGACGTATGAATTACGTGTCTTTATTGCCTTTGCTGAACGACTTGTGTACTAGCTAGAATTATCTTCACAACTATCTTGTATCAAAGTTATTGTGTGCTATATTTCATCTTTATGTAAAATAAGCGGTATTGTAAGTTTTTAAAATATTGTATAAAAGTTTGAACGCGAAATATTATTACAATCAGTTTTTCATATAGAATTATAGTAGTTGAATTGTATATTAGCTACTAAGTATGAACTTAACGGGTAGGTACTACCCGAATTTAAACTTATAAAACGCTAATATGAAGAAAAAGCTTTTATAAATGAGTTCATATTATGCTACGAAATACTATTAACTACTCTTAATATTCTGTATGATTAACTTGTTCCATTTAACTATTTTGAAGGAAATGGCACCGACTACTCGACACACCGTGAATATGAATGAAGAGGAATTCCGTACTTTTATAGCTTCAAACATAGCCGCAGTACAGGCTGCGCTACATACCAACAATAACCTTGGATCTAGCAGTACAGGAAATCGTGTAGGATGCACCTACAAAGAATTCACTGCCTGCAAACCTTTGGAATTTGATGGAACCGAAGGACCGATCGGATTGAAACGGTGGACCGAGAAGGTCGAATCGGTGTTTGCCATAAGTAAGTGTACTGAAGAGGACAAAGTGAAGTACGCTACGCATACCTTCACAGGTTCTGCGTTAACATGGTGGAATACCTATCTAGAGCAAGTGGGACAAGACGATGCGTACGCACTACCGTGGTCAGCATTCAAGCACTTGATGAACGAGAAGTACCATCCCAGAACTGAGGTCAATAAGCTTAAGACAGAACTTAGAGGGTTACGAACCCAAGGATTTGATATTACCACGTACGAAAGACGATTCACAGAATTGTGCCTATTGTGTCCGAGAGCGTTCGAAGATGAGGAAGAGAAGATCGACGCGTTTGTGAAAGGATTACCGGAAAGAATCCAAGAAGATATAAGTTCACACGAGCCCGCCTCCATACAACAGGCATGTAGAATGGCTCACAAACTAGTGAACCATATTGAAGAAAGAATTAAAGAACAGACTGCTGAAGAGGCCAATGTGAAGCAAGTCAAAAGAAAGTGGGAGGAAAACGGTGATAAGAATCACCAATACAACAACAACAATAATCGCAACAATTATCCCAACAATCGCAACATCAATCGCAACTACAACAAACGGCCCAACAACAACAACAACAACAACAACAACAACAACTACAACAATCATCCCAACAACAATAATAACCGCAACAACAACAACAATCAGAAGCAGCTATGCCAAAGGTGTGAAAAGTATCACTCGGGGTTCTGCACCAAATTTTGCAACAAGTGTAAAAGAAATGGTCATAGCGCGGCGAAGTGTGAGGTCTACGGACCAGGGGTTAATAGAACGAAAGGAACAAATGGTGTCGGAACGAGTAATGGTGGAGCAAGTAGTGTCGGAGCAAGTTATGCCAATGTAGTTTGTTATAAATGTGGAAAACCGGGCCACATTATTAGAAATTTCCCGAACCAGGAGAATACGAATGGACAAGGCCGCGGAAGAGTTTTCAATATTAATGCGGCAGAGGCACAGGAAGACCCGGAGCTTGTTACGGGTACGTTTCTTATTGACAATAAATCTGCTTACGTTTTATTTGATTCGGGTGCGGATAGAAGCTATATGAGTAGAGATTTTTGTGCTAAATTAAGTTGTCCATTGACGCCTTTGGATAGTAAATTTTTACTCGAATTAGCAAATGGTAAATTAATTTCAGCAGATAATATATGTCGGAATCGAGAAATTAAACTGGTTTGCGAAACATTTAAGATTGATTTGATACTAGTAGAGTTAGGGAGTTTTGATGTGATAATCGGTATGGACTGGTTGAAAGAAGTGAAAGCAGAGATCGTTTGTTATAAAAATGCAATTCGCATTATACGAGAAAAAGGAAAACCCTTAATGGTGTACGGAGAAAAGGGCAACACGAAGCTACATCTTATTAGTAATTTGAAGGCACAAAAACTAATAAGAAAAGGTAGCTATGCTATTCTAGCACACGTCGAGAAAGTACAAACTGAAGAAAAGAGCATCAATGATGTTCCCATTGCAAAAGAATTTCCCGATGTATTTCCGAAAGAATTACCGGGATTACCCCCACATCGATCCGTTGAATTTCAAATAGATCTTGTACCAGGAGCTGCACCAATAGCTCGTGCTCCTTACAGACTCGCACCCAGTGAGATGAAAGAACTGCAAAGCCAATTACAAGAACTTTTAGAGCGTGGTTTCATTCGACCAAGCACATCACCGTGGGGAGCTCCTGTTTTGTTTGTCAAGAAGAAAGATGGTACATTCAGGTTGTGTATCAACTACCGAGAGTTGAACAAACTTACCATCAAGAACCGCTACCCACTACCGAGAATCGACGACTTATTTGATCAACTACAAGGCTCGTCTGTTTATTCAAAGATTGATTTACGTTCCGGGTATCATCAAATGCGGGTGAAAGAAGATGATATTCCAAAGACTGCTTTCAGAACACGTTACGATCATTACGAGTTTATGGTCATGCCGTTTGGTTTAACTAATGCACCAGCTCTGTTCATGGACCTTATGAACCGAGTGTGTGGACCATACCTTGACAAGTTTGTCATTGTTTTCATTGATGACATACTTATTTACTCAAAGAATGACCAAGAACACGGTGAACATTTGAGAAAGGTATTAGAAGTATTGAGGAAGGAAGAATTGTACGCTAAGTTTTCAAAGTGTGCATTTTGGTTGGAAGAAGTTCAATTCCTCGGTCACATAGTGAACAAAGAAGGTATTAAGGTGGATCCAGCAAAGATAGAAACTGTTGAAAAGTGGGAAACCCCGAAAACTCCGAAACACATACGCCAGTTTTTAGGACTAGCTGGTTACTACAGAAGGTTCATCCAAGACTTTTCCAGAATAGCAAAACCCTTGACTGCATTAACGCATAAAGGGAAGAAATTTGAATGGAAGGATGAACAAGAGAAAGCTTTTCAGTTATTGAAGAAAAAGCTAACTACGGCACCTATATTGTCATTGCCTGAAGGGAATGATGATTTTGTGATTTATTGTTGTGATGACCCGGAAATTTCTGACTAAATTTAAACTTAATCTTTAATGTTTTCGACACGATAAGCAAAACCTATGAAATTGAATCTCAAAATTTTGAACTATTCAATTACCCTTCGGTTGTTCTCAACGATTCGCGAACCATTATATGTAAATAGATACATATATATACTATAACTTGAAAATGTAACAAAGTTTTAATTGCATGATACCGTACATTAAACTTATTGGTTTATATATTTATTTGAATATATATGATTTCAAGTTATTTATTAAACAATAATAACATTCGATTATTGATTCGATTGATATTTAGATAAGTTAACTAAAACGTTTAAGATGAACCAGTAAAACACTAATTTGTTACAGTATTTTCAAATTGCTACAGTACCCAAAATGCTACAGTGTTTTCAAAAATCACTATTTGCTACAGTAAAACACTATTTCAAAATAAATAAATAAAATATATATATGTATATGTATATACTGCGAGACGATGATTTATAAAAGCAAATGACCACGATACTTAAATGTATATGTTATATTTCATAGAATATAATTTAGTGAAGAATAAGCCTAATTATTGACAAAGGTATAGGTGGTAAAACGTAAAATGCTAGTTTTCTCAGTGTACGAAACCACGTTTGAAAAATCAGAACCGGGACTTAAACCGGACGTCAACGTACAAAATAACGGAATTAAATTTACGAGTCAACTATGCACGTAAATATAATATAATATTTATTTAATTAATTTAAATTATATATATATTAATTATAATTAATTAATCATGTCGACAAGCTTGTGGACAAAAAGTTTATGAGCTGTTTTATTAGGCCATGCGATCGCATGGATAAGAGGAACAAACCCCATGCGATCGCATGGGGTGCAATTCCAGCTGACACCCTATAAATTGCTTGTTTGCTTGACAGTTTTCACACACACATATGCAGATATATACTCCGTAATTATTTATATATTTTATTTTATTACTATTATTATTATTATTATTAATATTAAGATTATTATTATTATTGATCTTATTATTATTAATATTAGTGTTATTATTTTTGCAATACAAAAATAATAATGTACATAAAATATTACGACGGAGTGCTGTCCAAGTAATTTTCAAAATGGGTTTTCAAGCGGGATAGAGCTAAGGAAATTATGGGTTATTGCCAAGGAGGTTATGGGTAATGTTTGGGGATATTTTTTTGTGAATCAAAACTCGTGTTTATCATCTCCGATGCGTCTACGTGCTTTCCTACAATATTGTATATCAATATTAAACAGTGAGTTTCATATGATACCTTTTACTCTCTACATTTTTGGACTGAGAATACATGCAAATGCTTTATTAACTGATTTACAATATTTATATGCGTGAGTTTCATATGATCCCTTTTTACTCTCTACATTTTTGGGCTGAGAATACATGCAAATGCTTTATTAACTGATTTACACTATTTATATGCGTGAGTTTCATATGATACCTTTTACTCTCTACATTTTTGGGCTGAGAATACATGCAAATGCTTTATAAACTGATTTACAATATTTATATGCGTGAGTTTCATTTGCTCCCTTTTAATTGCTTTTGCAATATATATTTTTGGGCTGAGAATACATGCAATATATTTTAAACACAATGGATACAAGTACATACTTAATTCTTGTAGCGACCCCGACAAATCGTCAAGTGACGGCGTCGGCTACGTGGGTCCCATTACCTGATTATAAGTCTTTAAGATAACGTTTGACCAAAATATGTCGCCTTCATTTCAAAATAAAGATTGTTTCAAAGTTTACAAGAATTGTTCAACCAAAAGTTAAGTTACAACGTTATAAGTACGATTGAAATCTAGGCGACTCGGTTTAAAGTAAAGTCAAAAGACGCTCCATGAAATGCATGTATACTCGACATCGGATGCAAGTATCAAATAGTGAGCAGAAGCATGTATCACGTATCGTGCAAGACCTGAGAAAAACATAGAAATCTGTCAACGAAAAACGTTGGTGAAATCATAGGTTTAGTAAGTATTAAACGTTGTCTTTGAACCACAAGATTTTGTATATCCATAACGTAGATTATCCAAATCATTTGCATTCCAAAAGTGTTGTTATACGCGAGCACTCAATTATCAAAACTTAACCAACGTTACCCCATCACACAGTGCTAGAACCCACACTAAAACACAAAAATATATTTCATCCGCATAACGGTAGCGAACCGTCCGAATGAGGGTTTGTTAAACCCGTATGGCCACACAATATAAGTTCTCGCTTACACCCTGCAAGTGTAACTAATGATAATCGAATTGAGGCATTTTTGTTCTAACTCGCACGTGGAATGTTTGTTTTCACACTTGTGTTCAAAACATAAAAGTAAGTAGTACAAGATGTAACAAAGTATATGTTTTCTCAGCCCACAATTTAAAAGTATAAAAGTTGTTGAAAAGGTGGGACTATGATCTCACCTCGAGTGCACGAGTATAAAGGTACTTCAACAAGTAAACGTGTGCATGAAAGTTGCTTAACCTTGACCTAAACAAGTAAGTTATATCAATTAACCGGTTACGACACAAGGTCGGGTGAAATGTGTTCAATTAGTCCTATGGCTCGTTACGACTCGATTAAGTATAGCATGTGAATCACGTTGTCAAGTTTCATACAAGAAACAAGTATAAAAGCATGTTAGAATGATAGTATAAAAGTTTGGTCAAGTTTGACTAAAAGTCAAACTTGGTCAAAGTCAACGAAAAAGTCAACGCGTTCGGGTCGGGTCCCGAACTATTTTTCTATGCTAATTATTCATATACAAGTATATTAGAACAAGTTTCATGTGAATCGGAGGTCGGTAGCTAGTCAAACATTTCACGTGAAATGGGACGAGGAGGTCAGAATCTGACCAGGCACATCTGCGCGCCGCGCGGGGATGGGGCGCGCCGCGCCACCATCTGTGCAGGTCTGTTTCTGTTTTTCCCAAGTATGCACGAGCCAAAATCAATTCTAACACAACAATTGACCCGCAAACACTTATAATGCCTATCATATATCGTTGGAAAGGTATTTTGACGAGGAATACAACTAAACACATATCATCAATCAAACTTCCACTTACAACAACCAAAAACCGTAATTAAACATTCATAATCAAAGTTCAAGTTCCAAAAACGCATTTTATGATTCGGGCAACCAATTTACATGTATGTTATGCCGTTTCGAAGGTAATCAAACACACCTTGCAACAAAACACTTAACAACAATATCTCATAGCATTTGACGCATCAAAAGTTCATGTAAAGCTCATCAAACCCTAATCCAAGTTCACAAAATCATTAATCATGTTCTTGGAGTTTCCTTAATCAACCTATACATCAAAACGAAGCTAATGATACTAGTAACACTTTTAAAACATGCACTTTAACAATCTAACAACATTTGATCATCCAAAATCAAGGATTTAGCAAGAAATTTTCATATTGAACTAGTTACACCAAAAACAACGAATCGAGCATACAAATTACATACACGACATCACAATGAGCCATAGACACTAATTAACAACATTTCAAGTCAAAAACACGAATTTAGAGAAATCTAGAGTTTTAGAAATGGTACCCAAAATCGGTGTGGTTAGTATCAAATCGTAGAGAATGATGAGAGGATCAAGAATATGTAGTCGGATTTGTTGTGAGCTTCCAAGATTGGATTTAGATGATGATTTAGTGAAGTTGGGAGAAATGGAGTTCATGAGCTAGAGAGAAAAAGGAGGTGAAGATGGATGGAAATGAATGGATGAGAATGGTGGGTTGACTAGTTGACCTAGTCAACTAGTTTGCCCACTTGACAACTTCGGTCCCTCAAGTTTCAAAGCGGGTGCGGGAATTAACCGAGCGAATATTTTAAAACGCTCGAGTAAACGAGAGATGTTATAATTAAATAACGGGAATATAATGAACGTTACTCACGGAAACTATTAATTTAAATACGAAAGATTATGTTTTTAAAAAAAAAAAGACGGTGTTAAAATTAAATTTAACGGAAAAATCACGGGATGTTACATTATCCACACCTCAAAAGAAATTTCGTCCCGAAATTTAGTTGGGAGTAATAGTCGATGTCTCTTACTCGAGACCTAGTGTAGTAACTCTACGAATGATTGAAGGTACTTTCTTAGACATTCCACGAATCCGGATAGTCGGGGTGTTACGTTGTATTAGGGCTTGGTTTTACGATCCACAAGTTCAGCCGGTTCTTCCTATGAGGAGGAGTTTGTCATCAATAGTTGGTGCATCTAGAAGGATTGCACGTTCCTGTTCCGCAGGACACGTTTCTAAGTTTGTTACACGAAATGTAGGGTAAACGAAAACTTAATTGAGTCGACCGTTCTAAATGGTAGGAAGCGGCTCCAATACGCCCCAAGGTTTCAAAAGGTTCAATATTGCGGATATAACCTTTCTCGATTTCCCAAAATGGATTACACCTTTCCAAGGTGCGGTTTCTCAATATTACGCGGTTACACACTGGGATTTGTGAGGTTTTCATCTAAGTTTAGTATAACTCTTCTGGCGACTACGGATCGTCTCGAGCCCTCCTCGGATTTGAATGATTTCAATTGTTGTTTCTTGAGGGTGTTCAGATTTCGGTGGTTGATGCTTTGGTTAAATGAACAGGGGTATGACATTAGCGGTCATATAGGGTTTCGGAAAGTGCGCGTGAACACACGAGTGGTAACTACTGTTGTAAGAGTGATCTACTAAAGGTGACAATACGAGTTTGTGACATGTCTTTCCAAGACGTAAATCGTTCGTTTGCTCGGTTCGTCGGTTTGTGGGTGGTACGCGGTACTCTTGTCTAAACGGGTCTCCAAGGTTTCTTGTAAAACTAGAAGTGAAACGAGTATTTCGATACGGAAAAAAAAATGACAAAGATACGCCGTGTTGGAATAGAATCTATTAAGATACGTTTGAACAAGTCAGTTGGGGTTCGAAAAATGTTCGTTAGGACTATTCACCCTCGTGGCGGATACTAATGTAATATGATGAATTTCTCTATCCATGGAGAAATGTTACAAGGAGTTCCCTTAAACGGAAGTGCGAGCGATAAAGATAGGAGTGAAACGAGGACTTAGAATAGGATGAGCTTACATCTCGAGGTTGCCATAACGTGCCTCTAGTTGTCAAAAGTTGAAGTCTGAAAGAGAAATGAGGTAGTACATGTAGTTGTATAGTTCGGGGTTGAATAATAGTTGACCGATTATCAGAAACACAAGGGCGTTAAGTCAAAGAAGAGTGAAGTATCGCTGGATTGTGTGTTATCTTAAATTCCAGTAATATCAGACGGTGATGGTGAAATAACAGAGGTATGTAGTGTGGTACGTGATGACGAGAAGTTTGATCGGATCCACAATTTAGTATTCGAATTCTTCGTGTAAAATAACGAATTTTAGTTATTTTTTTTTTTTTTTTTTTTTGAGTCGAGAGAGTATGCCTTTCGGCGTTCAAATAGAAATGTTTCCATGTTCGAGTTCCATCTGTTGCTATACGATTTTAACTAGAATGTTGGTGTGAAGAATCACGCTCAAGGTTCGAACACGGAGAGGTTTAGAGTTTTCCTTAGTGAGTTAACGAGTTTAAAAGTCGTGTGACACCATGTGATACCATTCTGTAACACCCCAGCTTAACATGACCACAATATTGTCCGCTTTGCCCGCAGGCGCACGGCTTTTTCTTGGCGATAACACACGAGAAAAGTCAGAAATTAATCTTCGGTAATAACCGGTGAGATCTAATATTTTTACGAATATAAGTCTGAGTTGGGAGAGTTTCCTGATTACATGTGGCTTGATTTCAAGATTGATTGTAATGCCTTGACCATTAACATCATGGTCTAGAAAATTGGACTTCGTTCAACAGAAATTCTCACTCGGAGAATTTGGTATAGAGTTGCTCTTTTCTCAAAAGTTCGAGCTTAAGATGGTGATGTTGTTCGTTTTCCTTCCTTACTTGAATAAGTTAAGATGTCATCTATAAATACGATAACAGATTAGTCTATATAAATTTGCATACGCGGTTTAGGAGGTTCATGAATACGGACGGAGTCCTAAATAAATCAAACGGTACTAAGAGAGATTTACAACTAACGTTGCGAGTTCGGAAATGGCTTAGGAGACATCGTCTCCCTTAACCCCCAATTGGTGATAACCGGAACGGAGGTCGATTTGGAACATACGGGATTCGTGCAAAAAATCATGAGGTCATGGATGCGAGGGAGAGGGTATCGGTTTCCAACCGAAAATTTCTTAGTTCACAATAATCTATACATAAATGTAGGGCAACAATTTCTCCTTAATGAATAGGTTTTGAGTTCCTTAGTTCTATTGGTGTCGAGTTCAATTTCTTAACGTATATCCTCCGATAATATTTATAGGCACACAATATTTTTCCGTTGGTCGCTTAAATCGCCTAAATAGTATCTAGGGGAAAAGATGGAAGGTAATGAGTACAAGTCAAAGTATTGGTTGTAAAACGTCTAGCGGTAATCGAATCGAACAAGTATGAAATATACGGTTTGTTGTGAAGAAACGTACCCGTGACTAGTCCATCATCGTCTCGGGCATCCTAGGTGTCGATGTTGTGAGTTCAACGGCGCGCGTTGGTTTTTGCTTTATTCTTTGGGCATTCATTCCTAAAATGACCCGATTGGCCACATTTGTAGCAAATACTCGGCTTTGGTGCGTCGGGCCCCTTTTGAGTGACGGGGGCGGTACTTCCACAATACTTGGCAATATGACCACTACCTTGGCACCGATGGCAAATTAGCTTGCCACATTCACCAAAATGATGCTTGTGGCATTTGTTGCAAAAAGGTCGTGTCCCGGCGTAACTTTTCTTGCCGACGGGGGTGAGAGGTTCCTTGGCAAAGTTGTTGTTGTAGTTGCTCGATTGGGGGGCGTCCCATTTTCTTTTGTTGTCACCCGACTCATCCTCGGCTTTAGGTGCCGGCACTTCAATCTCGTCTACCGTTTCGATCAATTGACGGGCCATATTCAGGGCCTCTTGGTGATTACTGGGTTTGGATGACATTACTCCTTGTTTGATGTTTTTGGGAAGACCATCCATGTAAAGTTCAACCCTTAGAGGTTCGGGGGTCACGAGGTTTGGGCACATCAAGGATAGCTCAGAAAATCGTTGATTATATGCCTTTAGGTCATTCCCGACCGCTTTTAAAGTTCTTAGTTCGTGTTCGAGCTTACGGGTCTCTTCGCGCGGGAAGTATTCGGTGATCATCTTTTTCTTTAAGTCGGCCCATGAGAGTGTGTGGGCTTCATCGATACCCACCGACAGCACATACGTATTCCACCATGTGAGGGCGATACCGGCAAAAGTGTGGGTGGAATATTTGACTTTGTCTTGGTCCCGACAACCGCTTATGCTAAAAACGGCTTCTGTTTGCTCAAACCATCGGGTGAGCACAACCGGTCCTCCGGTCCCATCGAAGGTGTGAGGTTTGCACCCCATGAAAGTTTTGTAGGAGCAACCCTCGTTTGAATTACCGGCCCCATGGTTGTTGTGGTTGTTATTGATGTCGGAGGAGATACTAGCCATAGCCGCACCTATGGCGGTGGCTATCATGCGTTGAAAAGCTTGTTCGGAAGTTTCATTACGTGGTCTGCGACGGGGAAGCATTGTTCCTTCAAGACACAAGAATATCGTTGATTAGTATTCTCAATAATACTAATCATGATAGGGAAGGATGATGTAGAGAAAATTTTCCTTGACTCGCCTTAAATTCTTTATGTCATAATGTCGGAACGTCCATGTGAATCACCGTAATATAATCCCGGAAATTATATTACCCTGATTCTCATGTGCATTTAACATTACTTCATAAAGTCAAGGTGGCGCATCAACAAAATTTATCAACTTAAGATTAAGATCGAATACGAGTTAGATATGATAGAAGAGTTCGAGTATAAATGCACAATTAGTCAAGTAATCCCTACTTCAGTCTATATGCCGGTTGTAGTCTAGATTCACCTATGTACCCTATGACTCGGGGTGGACACAAATGAACTCTAAATCCCTACAACCAAGGCTCTGATACCACTTGTAGCGACCCCGACAAATCGTCAAGTGACGGCGTCGGCTACGTGGGTCCCATTACCTGATTATAAGTCTTTAAGATAACGTTTGACCAAAATATGTCGCCTTCATTTCAAAATAAAGATTGTTTCAAAGTTTACAAGAATTGTTCAACCAAAAGTTAAGTTACAACGTTATAAGTACGATTGAAATCTAGGCGACACGGTTTAAAGTAAAGTCAAAAGACGCTCCATGAAATGCATGTATACTCGACATCGGATGCAAGTATCAAATAGTGAGCGGAAGCATGTATCACGTATCGTGCAAGACCTGAGAAAAACATAGAAATCTGTCAACGAAAAACGTTGGTGAAATCATAGGTTTAGTAAGTATTAAACGTTGTCTTTGAACCACAAGATTTTGTATATCCATAACGTAGATTATCCAAATCATTTGCATTCCAAAAGTGTTGTTATACGCGAGCACTCAATTATCAAAACTTAACCAACGTTACCCCATCACACAGTGCTAGAACCCACACTAAAACACAAAAATATATTTCATCCGCATAACGGTAGCGAACCGTCCGAATGAGGGTTTGTTAAACCCGTATGGCCACACAATATAAGTTCTCGCTTACACCCTGCAAGTGTAACTAATGATAATCGAATTGAGGCATTTTTGTTCTAACTCGCACGTGGAATGTTTGTTTTCACACTTGTGTTCAAAACATAAAAGTAAGTAGTACAAGATGTAACAAAGTATATGTTTTCTCAGCCCACGATTTAAAAGTATAAAAGTTGTTGAAAAGGTGGGACTATGATCTCACCTCGAGTGCACGAGTATAAAGGTACTTCAACAAGTAAACGTGTGCATGAAAGTTGCTTAACCTTGACCTAAACAAGTAAGTTATATCAATTAACCGGTTACGACACAAGGTCGGGTGAAATGTGTTCAATTAGTCCTATGGCTCGTTACGACTCGATTAAGTATAGCATGTGAATCACGTTGTCAAGTTTCATACAAGAAACAAGTATAAAAGCATGTTAGAATGATAGTATAAAAGTTTGGTCAAGTTTGACTAAAAGTCAAACTTGGTCAAAGTCAACGAAAAAGTCAACGCGTTCGGGTCGGGTCCCGAACTATTTTTCTATGCTAATTATTCATATACAAGTATATTAGAACAAGTTTCATGTGAATCGGAGGTCGGTAGCTAGTCAAACATTTCACGTGAAATGGGACGAGGAGGTCAGAATCTGACCAGGCACATCTGCGCGCCGCGCGGGGATGGGGCGCGCCGCGCCACCATCTGTGCAGGTCTGTTTCTGTTTTTCCCAAGTATGCACGAGCCAAAATCAATTCTAACACAACAATTGACCCGCAAACACTTATAATGCCTATCATATATCGTTGGAAAGGTATTTTGACGAGGAATACAACTAAACACATATCATCAATCAAACTTCCACTTACAACAACCAAAAACCGTAATTAAACATTCATAATCAAAGTTCAAGTTCCAAAAAAGCATTTTATGATTCGGGCAACCAATTTACATGTATGTTATGCCGTTTCGAAGGTAATCAAACACACCTTGCAACAAAACACTTAACAACAATATCTCATAGCATTTGACGCATCAAAAGTTCATGTAAAGCTCATCAAACCCTAATCCAAGTTCACAAAATCATTAATCATGTTCTTGGAGTTTCCTTAATCAACCTATACATCAAAACGAAGCTAATGATACTAGTAACACTTTTAAAACATGCACTTTAACAATCTAACAACATTTGATCATCCAAAATCAAGGATTTAGCAAGAAATTTTCATATTGAACTAGTTACACCAAAAACAACGAATCGAGCATACAAATTACATACACGACATCACAATGAGCCATAGACACTAATTAACAACATTTCAAGTCAAAAACACGAATTTAGAGAAATCTAGAGTTTTAGAAATGTTACCCAAAATCGGTGTGGTTAGTATCAAATCGTAGAGAATGATGAGAGGATCAAGAATATGTAGTCGGATTTGTTGTGAGCTTCCAAGATTGGATTTAGATGATGATTTAGTGAAGTTGGGAGAAATGGAGTTCATGAGCTAGAGAGAAAAAGGAGGTGAAGATGGATGGAAATGAATGGATGAGAATGGTGGGTTGACTAGTTGACCTAGTCAACTAGTTTGCCCACTTGACAACTTCGGTCCCTCAAGTTTCAAAGCGGGTGCGGGAATTAACCGAGCGAATATTTTAAAACGCTCGAGTAAACGAGAGATGTTATAATTAAATAACGGGAATATAATGAACGTTACTCACGGAAACTATTAATTTAAATACGAAAGATTATGTTTTTAAAAAAAAAGACGGTGTTAAAATTAAATTTAACGGAAAAATCACGGGATGTTACAATTCTACACTGAGTTTGAACCGAAAATCCCTTAGCTTTGGTAACTAGTAACTGCCGGTTATAAGAACTGGTGGGCGCGAATAGTGGTATATGGATCCATAGGGCTTGATATCCCCGTCCGAGCTAGAGCACTAGCCTTTTAACGGACGTATGCTATTTGAGAAGCGTACACGTTGGTTTGCGTGTATTATTAAGATGATTATACAAAGGGTACAAATTATATAAACGTTAAAGTTTAGTTACCAGGGTGCTCAATTTTGTAGAACCGATTGATAAACGTTTCGGATGAAACAACTGAAATCTTGTGATCCACCTTTTATGTAAAACCTATTGATAAACGTTTTGAATAAAACAACTGAACTTTTGTAATCCACATTGATATAAGGATTATGTGTAATATTAAAACTATGAACTCACCAACCTTTGTGTTGACACTTGAAGCATGTTTATTCTCAGGATTCGAGAAGTCTTCCGCTGTTTGCTTATACGTGATACAAGATATGTGCTTGGAGTCATACATGCTATATACAAGAAACTTGCATTCACCATGTACCTTATTTTGACTGTATTGTCAACAGATGTATTATTGTAAACCATTTAAATGGTGATTATCTATGCGTAGGAATCATCAGATGTTAAAAACCTGGAATTTATATATTCATTTATGAAATACCTTTTCAAACGAATGCAATGTTAAAAAACGTATCACATAGAGGTCAAAACCTCGCGATGAAATCGATGAATGACGTGTTCGTCCATATGGATTTGGAGCGATCGTCACAATTGTGATGCATCAAAGCAAGGTCTCGGTTGTGTATTAATGCAACGAACGAAGGTGATTGCTTATGCCTCTAGACAATTGAAGATTCACGAGCAAAATTATACGACGCATGATTTGGAATTAGGCGCGGTTGTTTTTGCATTAAAGACTTGGAGGCACTACTTATATGGGGTTAAAAGTATTATATATACCGACCACAAAAGTCTTCAACACATATTTAATCAGAAACAACTGAATATGAGGCAGCGTAGGTGGATTGAATTGTTGAATGATTACGACTTTGAGATTCGTTACCACCCGAGGAAGGCAAATGTGGTAGCCGATGCCTTGAGCAGGAAGGACAGAGAACCCATTCGAGTAAAATCTATGAATATAATGATTCATAATAACCTTACTACTCAAATAAAGGAGGCGCAACAAGGAGTTTTAAAAGAGGGAAATTTAAAGGATGAAATACCCAAAGGATCGGAGAAACATCTTAATATTCGGGAAGACGGAACCCGGTATAGGGCTGAAAGGATTTGGGTACCAAAATTTGGAGATATGAGAGAAATGGTACTTAGAGAAGCTCATAAAACCAGATACTCAATACATCCTGGAACGGGGAAGATGTACAAGGGTCTCAGGAAATATTTTTGGTGGCCGGGTATGAAAGCCGATGTTGCTAAATACGTAGGAGAATGTTTGACGTGTTCTAAGGTCAAAGCTGAGCATCAGAAACCATCAGGTCTACTTCAACAACCCGAAATCCCGGAATGGAAATGGGAAAACATTACCATGGATTTCATCACTAAATTGCCAAGGACTGCAAGTGGTTTTGATTCTATTTGGGTAATAGTTGATCGTCTCACCAAATCAGCACACTTCCTGCCAATAAGAGAAGATGACAAGATGGAGAAGTTAGCACGACTATATTTGAAGGAAGTCGTCTCCAGACATGGAATACCAATCTCTATTATCTCTGATAGGGATGGCAGATTTATTTCAAGATTCTGGCAGACATTACAGCAAGCATTAGGAACTCGTCTAGACATGAGTACTGCTTATCATCCACAAACTGATGGGCAAAGCGAAAGGACGATACAAACGCTTGAAGACATGCTACGAGCGTGTGTTATTGATTTCGGAAACAGTTGGGATCGACATCTACCGTTAGAAGAATTTTCCTACAACAACAGCTACCATTCAAGCATTGAGATGGCACCGTTTGAAGCACTTTATGGTAGAAAGTGCAGGTCTCCGATTTGTTGGAGTGAAGTGGGGGATAGACAGATTACGGGTCCGGAGATTATACAAGAAACTACCGAGAAGATCATCCAAATTCAACAACGGTTGAAAACCGCCCAAAGTCGACAAAAGAGCTACGCTGACATTAAAAGAAAAGATATAGAATTTGAAATTGGAGAGATGTTCATGCTTAAAGTTGCACCTTGGAAAGGCGTTGTTCGATTTGGTAAACGAGGGAAATTAAATCCAAGGTATATTGGACCATTCAAGATTATTGATCGTGTCGGACCAGTAGCTTACCGACTTGAGTTACCTCAACAACTCGCGGCTGTACATAACACTTTCCACGTCTCGAATTTGAAGAAATGTTTTGCTAAAGAAGATCTCACTATTCCGTTAGATGAAATCCAAATCAACGAAAAACTTCAATTCATCGAAGAACCCGTCGAAATAATGGATCGTGAGGTTAAAAGACTTAAGCAAAACAAGATACCAATTGTTAAGGTTCGATGGAATGCTCGTAGAGGACCCGAGTTCACCTGGGAGCGTGAAGATCAGATGAAGAAGAAATACCCGCATCTATTTCCAGAAGATTCGTCAACACCTTCAACAGCTTAAAATTTCGGGACGAAATTTATTTAACGGGTAGGTACTGTAGTGACCCGAACTTTTCCATGTTTATATATATTAATTGAGATTGATATTTACATGATTAAATGTTTCCAACATGTTAAGCAATTAAACTTGTTAAGACTTGATTAATTGAAATAGGTTTCATATAGACAATTGACCACCCAAGTTGACCGGTGATTCACGAACGTTAAAACTTGTAAAAACTATATGATGAAATATATATGGTCATTAAGTATATTAACAATGAACTACATATGTAAAAACAAGACTACTAACTTAATGATTTTGAAACGAGACATATATGTAACGATTATCGTTGTAACGACATTTAATGTATATATATCATATTAAGAGATATTCGTACATCATAATATCATGATAATATAATAATTTAAAATCTCTTTTGATATTATAAACATTGGGTTAACAACATTTAACAAGATCGTTAACCTAAAGGTTTCAAAACAACATTTACATGTAACGACTAACGATGACTTAACGACTCAGTTAAAATGTATTTACATGTAGTGTTTTAATATGCATTCATACACTTTTGAAAGACTTCAAGACACTTATCAAACTACTTCTACTTAACAAAAATACTTACAATTACATCCTCGTTCAGTTTCATCAACAATTCTACTCGTATGCACCCGTATTCGTACTCGTACAATACACAGCTTTTAGATGTATGTACTATTGGTATATACACTTCAATTATCAACTCTTAGCAGCCCATGTGAGTCACCTAACACATGTGGGAACCATCATTTGGCAACTAGCATGAAATATCTCATAAAATTACAAAAATATGAGTAATCATTCATGACTTATTTACATGAAAACAAAATTACATATCCTTTATATCTAATCCATACACCAACGACCAAAAACACCTACAAATACTTTCATTCTTCAATTTTCTTCATCTAATTGATCTCTCTCAAGTTCTATCTTCAAGTTCTAAGTGTTCTTCATATATTCTACAAGTTCTAGTTACATAAAAGCAAGAATACTTTCAAGTTTGCTAGCTCACTTCCAATCTTGTAAGGTGATCATCCAACCTCAAGAAATCTTTGTTTATTACAGTAGGTTATCATTCTAATACAAGGTAATAATCATATTCAAACTTTGGTTCAATTTCTATAACTATAACAATCTTATTTCAAGTGATGATCTTACTTGAACTTGTTTTCGTGTCATGATTCTGCTTCAAGAACTTCGAGCCATCCAAGGATCCGTTGAAGCTAGATCCATTTTTCTCTTTTCCAGTAGGTTTATCCAAGGAACTTAAGGTAGTAATGATGTTCTTAACATCATTCGATTCATACATATAAAGCTATCTTATTCGAAGTTTTAAACTTGTAATCACTAGAACATAGTTTAGTTAATTCTAAACTTGTTCGCAAACAAAAGTTAATCCTTCTAACTTGACTTTTAAAATCAACTAAACACATGTTCTATATCTATATGATATTCTAACTTAATGATTTAAAACCTGGAAACACGAAAAACACCGTAAAACCGGATTTACGCCGTCGTAATAACACCGCGGGCTGTTTTGGGTTAGTTAATTAAAAACTATGATAAACTTTGATTTAAAAGTTGTTATTCTGAGAAAATGATTTTTATTATGAACATGAAACTATATCCAAAAATTATGGTTAAACTCAAAGTGGAAGTATGTTTTATAAAATGGTCATCTAGACGTCGTTCTTTCGACTGAAATGACTACCTTTACAAAAACGACTTGTAACTTATTTTTCTGAATATAAACCTATACTTTTTCTGTTTATATTCATAAAATAGAGTTCAATATGAAACCATAGCAATTTGATTCACTCAAAACGGATTTAAAATGAAGAAGTTATGGGTAAAACAAGATTGGATAATTTTTCTCATTTTAGCTACGTGAAAATTGGTAACAAATCTATTCCAACCATAACTTAATCAACTTGTATTGTATATTATGTAATCTTGAGATACCATAGACACGTATACAATGTTTCGACCTATCATGTCGACACATCTATATATATTTCGGAACAACCATAGACACTCTATATGTGAATGTTGGAGTTAGCTATACAGGGTTGAGGTTGATTCCAAAATATATATAGTTTGAGTTGTGATCAATACTGAGATACGTATACACTGGGTCATGGATTGATTCAAGATAATATTTATCGATTTATTTCTGTACATCTAACTGTGGACAACTAGTTGTAGGTTACTAACGAGGACAGCTGACTTAATAAACTTAAAACATCAAAATATATTAAAAGTGTTGTAAATATATTTTAAACATACTTTGATATATATGTATATATTTTTATAGGTTCGTGAATCAACCAGTGGCCAAGTCTTACTTCCCGATGAAGTAAAAATCTGTGAAAGTGAGTTATAGTCCCACTTTTAAAATCTAATATTTTTGGGATGAGAATACATGCAGGTTTTATAAATGATTTACAAAATAGACACAAGTACGTGAAACTACATTCTATGGTTGAATTATCGAAATCGAATATGCCCCTTTTATAAAGTCTGGTAATCTGAGAATTAGGGAACAGACACCCTAATTGACGCGAATCCTAAAGATAGATCTATTGGGCCTAACAAACCCCATCCAAAGTACCGGATGCTTTAGTACTTCGAAATTTATATCATATCCGAAGGGTGTCCCGGAATGATGGGGATATTCTTATATATGCATTTTGTTAATGTCGGTTACCAGGTGTTCACCATATGAATGATTTTTATCTCTATGTATGGGATGTGTATTGAAATATGAAATCTTGTGGTCTATTGTTACGATTTGATACATATAGGTTAAACCTATAACTCACCAACATTTTTGTTGACGTTTAAAGCATGTTTATTCTCAGGTGAATACTAAGAGCTTCCGCTGTTGCATACTAAAATAAGGACAAGATTTGGAGTCCATGTTTGTATGATATTATGTAAAAACTGCATTCAAGAAACTGATTTCGATGTAACATATTTGTATTGTAAACCATTATGTAATGGTCGTGTGTAAACAGGATATTTTAGATTATCATTATTTGATAATCTACGTAAAGCTTTTTAAACCTTTATTTATGAAATAAAGGTTATGGTTTGTTTTAAAAATGAATGCAGTCTTTGAAAAACGTCTCATATAGAGGTCAAAACCTCGCAACGAAATCAATTAATATGGAACGTTTTTAATCAATAAGAACGGGACATTTCATCAGGCAATGACAATATAGGTGCCGTAGTTAGCTTTTTCTTCAATAACTGAAATGCTTTCTCTTGTTCATCATTCCATTCAAATTTCTTCCCTTTATGCGTTAATGCAGTCAAGGGTTTTGCTATTCTGGAAAAGTCTTGGATGAACCTTCTGTAGTAACCAGCTAGTCCTAAAAACTGGCGTATATGTTTCGGAGTTTTTGGGGTTTCCCAGTTTTCAACAGTTTCTATCTTTGCCGGATCCACCTTAATACCTTCTTTGTTCACTATGTGACCGAGGAATTGAACTTCTTCCAACCAAAATGCACACTTTGAAAACTTAGCGTACAATTCTTCCTTCCTCAATACTTCTAACACCTTTCTCAAATGTTCACCGTGTTCTTGGTCATTCTTTGAGTAAATAAGTATGTCATCAATGAAAATAATGACAAACTTGTCAAGGTATGGTCCACACACTCGGTTCATAAGGTCCATGAACACAGCTGGTGCATTAGTTAAACCAAACGGCATGACCATAAACTCGTAATGATCGTAACATGTTCTGAAAGCAGTCTTTGGAATATCATCTTCTTTCACCCGCATTTGATGATACCCAGAACGTAAGTCAATCTTCGAATAAACAGACGAGCCTTGTAGTTGATCAAATAAGTCGTCGATTCTCGGTAGTGGGTAGCGGTTCTTGATGGTAAGTTTGTTCAACTCTCGGTAGTCGATACACAACCTGAATGTACCATCTTTCTTCTTGACAAACAAAACAGGAGCTCCCCACGGTGATATGCTTGGTCGAATGAAACCACGCTCTAAAAGTTCTTGTAATTGGCTTTGCAGTTCTTTCATCTCGCTGGGTGCGAGTCTGTAAGGAGCACGAGCTATTGGTGCAGCTCCTGGTACAAGATCTATTTGAAATTCAACGGATCGATGTGGGGGTAATCCCGGTAATTCTTTCGGAAATACATCGGGAAATTCTTTTGCGACGGGAACATCATTGATGCTCTTTTCTTCAGTTTGTACTTTCTCGACGTGTGCTAGAACAGCATAGCAACCTTTTCTTATTAGTTTTTGTGCCTTCAAATTACTAATAAGATGTAGCTTCGTGTTGCCCTTTTCTCCGTACACCATTAAGGGTTTTCCTTTTTCTCGTATAATGCGAATTGCATTTTTGTAAAAAACGATCTCTGCTTTCACTTCTTTCAACTAGTCCATACCGATTATCACATCAAAACTCCCTAACTCTACTGGTATCAAATCAATCTTAAATGTTTCGCTAACCAGTTTAATTTCTCGATTCCGACATATATTATCTGCTGAAATTAATTTTCCATTTGCTAATTCGAGTAAAAATTTATTAACCAAAGGCGTCAATGGACAACTTAATTTAGCACAAAAATCTCTACTCATATAGCTTCTATCCGCACCCGAATCAAATAACACGTAAGCAGATTTATTGTCAATAAGAAATGTACCCGTAACAAGCTCTGGGTCTTCCTGTGCCTCTGCCGCATTAATATTGAAAACTCTTCCACGGCCTTGTCCATTCGTGTTCTCCTGGTTCGGGCAATTTCTAATAATGTGGCCCGGTTTTCCACATTTATAACAAACTACATTGGCATAACTTGCTCCGACACTACTTGCTCCGCCATTACTCGTTCCGACACCATTTGTTCCTTTCGTTCTATTAACCCCTGGTCCGTAGACCTCACACTTCGCCGCACTATGACCATTTCTTTTACACTTGTTGCAAAATTTGGTGCAGAACCCCGAGTGATACTTTTCACACCTTTGGCATAGCTGCTTCTGATTGTTGTTGTTGTTGTTGCGGTTATTATTGTTGTTGGGATGATTGTTGTAGTTGCTGTTGTTGTTGTTGTTGTTGTTGTTGTTGGGCCGTTTGTTGTAGTTGCGATTGATGTTGCGATTGTTGGGATAATTGTTGCGATTATTGTTGTAGTTGCTGTTGTTGTTGTATTGGTGATTCTTATCACCGTTTTCCTCCCACTTTCTTTTGACTTGCTTCACATTGGCCTCTTCAGCAGTCTGTTCTTTAATTCTTTCTTCAATCTGGTTCACTAGTTTGTGAGCCATTCTACATGCCTGTTGTATAGAGGCGGGCTCGTGTGAACTTATATCTTCTTGGATTCTTTCCGGTAATCCTTTCACAAACGTGTCGATCTTCTTTTCCTCATCTTCGAATGCTCCCGGACACAATAGGCACAATTCTGTGAATCATCTTTCGTACGTGGTAATATCAAATCCTTGGGTTCGTAACCCTCTAAGTTCTATCTTGAGCTTATTGACCTCGGTTCTGGGACGGTACTTCTCGTTCATCAAGTGCTTAAATGCTGACCACGGTAGTGCGTACGCATCGTCTTATCCCACTTGCTCTAGATAGGTATTCCACCATGTTAATGCAGAACCTGTGAAGGTATGCGTAGCGTACTTCACTTTGTCCTCTTCAGTACACTTACTTATGGCAAATACCGATTCGACCTTCTCGGTCCACTGTTTCAATCCGATCGGTCCTTCGGTTCCATCAAATTCTAAAGGTTTGCAGGCAGTGAATTCTTTGTAGGTGCATCCTACACGATTTCCTGTACTGCTAGATCCAAGGTTATTGTTGGTATGTAGTGCAGCCTGTACTGCGGCTATGTTTGAAGCTAGAAAAGTACGAAATTCCTCTTCATTCATATTCACGGTGTGTCGAGTAGTCGGTGCCATTTCCTTCAAAATAGTCAAATGGAACAAGTTAATCATACAGAATATTAAGAGTAGTTAATAGTATTTCGTAGCATAATATGAACTCATTTATAAAAGCTTTTTCTTTATATTAGCGTTTTATAAGTTTAAATTCGGGTAGTACCTACCCGTTAAGTTCATACTTAGTAGCTAATATACAATTCAACTACTACAATTCTATATGAAAAACTGATTATAATAATATTTCGCGTTCAAACTTTTATACAATATTTTACAAACTTACAATACCGCTTATTTTACGTAAAGCATGAAATATAGCACACAATAACTTTGATACAAGATAGTTGTGAAGATAATTCTAGCTAGTACACAAGTCGTTCAGTAAAGGCAATAAAGACACGTAATTCATACGTCCAGAAACAAGTCATGCATTCTGGTTTTACTAGGACTACTTCCCATCCTTGGTCTTGTGGAACATAACCGTTATGGCTGTTGATAAGACAGCGTGTTGTAACGTCGTCAAAGGGACGAGGGTTACGTAATGTCCAACAGTCCCGTAACAATCTAAAAACCTCATTTCTTACCCCAATTACCGACTCCGTCACTTGTGGAAACGTTTTGTTTAATAGTTGTAGCCCGATGTTCTTGTTCTCACTTTGGTGAGAAGCGAACATTACTAATCCGTAAGCATAACATGCTTCTTTAGGTTGCATGTTAGCCGCTTTTTCTAAATCACGAAGTCCAATATTCTGATATATTGAGTCAAAATAATTTCTTAACCCATTGCGTAAAATAGCATTTGGGTTCCCCGCAATATATGCGTCAAAGTAAACACATCGTAACTTATGGATTTCCCAATGTGATATCCCCCATCTTTCGAACGAAAGCCTTTTATAAACCAAGGCATTCTTGGAACGTTCTTCGAATGTCTTACAAACTGATCTCGCCTTAAATAGTTGTGCCGAAGAATTCTGACCGACTCTAGACAAGATTTCATCAATCATGTCTGTGGGTAGGTCTCTTAAAATATTGGGTTGTCTATCCATTTTGTGTTTTTAAACTGTAAAATAGACAAGAGTTAGATTCATAAAAAAATACTTATTAATACAAGCAATTTTTACATATATCATAAAGCATAAGAACACTATATTACATATATTACACCACACGAATACAACTATCTTATTCCGACTCGCTCGTTTCTTCTTCTTCGGTTTTGGTTTGTTTTGCCAAGTTTCTAGGGATATATGATGTTCCCCTAATACTAACTGTCGTTTTCCACAACGGTTTAGAAAAACCTGGTGGTTTAGAGGTTCCCGGGTCATTGTTACAACTTAAGGACTTCGGGGGTTGACGATACATATAAAGTTCATCGGGGTTGGAATTAGATTTCTCTATTTTTATGCCCTTTCCCTTATTATTTTCTTTTGCCTTTTTAAATTCAGTTGGGGTAATTTCTATAACATCATCGGAATTCTCGTCGGAATCCGATTCATCGGAGAATTGGTAATCCTCCCAATATTTTGCTTCCTTGGCGGAAACACCATTGACCATAATTAACCTTGGTCGGTTGGTTGAGGATTCTCTTATACTTAACCGTTTTATTATTTCCCCCACCGGTTCCGATTCTTCTTCCGGTTCCGACTCTTCTTCCGGTTCCGATTCTTCTTCCGGTTCCGACTCTTCTTCCGGTTCCGATTCTTCTTCCGGTTCCGACTCTTCTTCCGGTTCCTCTTTGGGAACTTGTGAATCAGTCCACAAATCATTCCAATTTACATTTGACTCTTCATTATTACTATGTGAGTCAATGGGACTTGTTCTAGAGGTAGACATCTATCACATAATATCAAACGCGTTAAGAGATTAATATATCACATAATATTCACATGTTAAAAATATATAGTTTCCAACAAAATTTGTTAAGCAATCATTTTTCAAGTAAACACGGTCGAAGTCCAGACTCACTAATGCATCCCAACAAACTCGATAAGACACACTAATGCAAAATTCTGGTTCTCTAAGACCAACGCTCGGATACCAACTGAAATGTCCCGTTCTTATTGATTAAAAACGTTCCATATTAATTGATTTCGTTGCGAGGTTTTGACCTCTATATGAGACGGTTTTCAAAGACTGCATTCATTTTAAAACAAACCATAACCTTTATTTCATCAATAAAGGTTTAAAAGCTTTTACGTAGATTATCAAATAATGATAATCTAAAATATCCTGTTTACACACGACCATTACATAATGGTTTACAATACAAATATGTTACAACAAAATAAGTTTCTTGAATGCAGTTTTTACACAATATCATACAAGCATGGACTCCAAATCTCGTCCTTATTTAAGTATGCGACAGCGGAAGCTCTTAATAATCACCTGAGAATAAACATGCTTAAAACGTCAACAAAAATGTTGGTGAGTTATAGGTTTAACCTATATATATCAAATCATAACAATAGACCACAAGATTTCATATTTCAATACACATCCCATACATAGAGATAAAAATCATTCATATGGTGAACACCTGGTAACCGACATTAACAAGATGCATATATAAGAATATCCCCATCATTCCGGGACACCCTTCGGATATGATATAAATTTCGAAGTACTAAAGCATCCGGTACTTTGGATGGGGTTTGTTAAGCCCAATAGATCTATCTTTAGGATTCGCGTCAATTAGGGTGTCTGTTCCCTAATTCTTAGATTACCAGACTTAATAAAAAGGGGCATATTCGATTTCGATAATTCAACCATAGAATGTAGTTTCACGTACTTGTGTCTATTTTGTAAATCATTTATAAAACCTGCATGTATTCTCATCCCAAAAATATTAGATTTTAAAAGTGGGACTATAACTCACTTTCACAGATTTTTACTTCGTCGGGAAGTAAGACTTGGCCACTGGTTGATTCACGAACCTATAACAATATATACATATATATCAAAGTATGTTCAAAATATATTTACAACACTTTTAATATATTTTGATGTTTTAAGTTTATTAAGTCAGCTGTCCTCGTTAGTAACCTACAACTAGTTGTCCACAGTTAGATGTACAGAAATAAATCGATAAATATTATCTTGAATCAATCCATGACCCAGTGTATACGTATCTCAGTATTGATCACAACTCAAACTATATATATTTTGGAATCAACCTCAACCCTGTATAGCTAACTCCAACATTCACATATAGAGTGTCTATGGTTGTTCCGAAATATATATAGATGTGTCGACATGATAGGTCGAAACATTGTATACGTGTCTATGGTATCTCAAGATTACATAATATACAATACAAGTTGATTAAGTTATGGTTGGAATAGATTTGTTACCAATTTTCACGTAGCTAAAATGAGAAAAATTATCCAATCTTGTTTTACCCATAACTTCTTCATTTTAAATCCGTTTTGAGTGAATCGAATTGATATGGTTTCATATTGAACTCTATTTTATGAATCTAAACAGAAAAAGTATAGGTTTATAGTCGGAAAAATAAGTTACAAGTCATTTTTGTAAAGGTAGTCATTTCAGTCGAAAGAACGACGTCTAGATGACCATTTTAGAAAACATACTTCCACTTTGAGTTTAACCATAATTTTTGGATATAGTTTCATGTTCATAGTAAAAATCATTTTCTCAGAATAACAACTTTTAAATCAAAGTTTATCATAGTTTTTAATTAACTAACCCAAAACAGCCCGCGATGTTACTACGACGGCGTAAATCCGGTTTTACGGTGTTTTTCGTGTTTTCAGGTTTTAAATCATTAAGTTAGCATATCATATAGATATAGAACATGTGTTTAGTTGATTTTAAAAGTCAAGTTAGAAGGATTAACTTTTGTTTGCGAACAAGTTTAGAATTAACTAAACTATGTTCTAGTGATTACAAGTTTAAACCTTCGAATAAGATAGCTTTATATGTATGAATCGAATGATGTTATGAACATCATTACTACCTTAAGTTCCTTGGATAAACCTACTGGAAAAGAGAAAAATAGATCTAGCTTCAACGGATCCTTGGATGGCTCGAAGTTCTTGAAGCAGAATCATGACACGAAAACAAGTTCAAGTAAGATCATCACTTGAAATAAGATTGTTATAGTTATAGAAATTGAACCAAAGTTTGAATATGATTATTACCTTGTATTAGAATGATAACCTAGTGTAAGAAACAAAGATTTCTTGAGGTTGGATGATCACCTTACAAGATTGGAAGTGAGCTAGCAAACTTGAAAGTATTCTTGATTTTATGAAACTAGAACTTTTGGAATATATGAAGAACACTTAGAACTTGAAGATAGAACTTGAGAGAGATCAATTAGATGAAGAAAATTGAAGAATGAAAGTGTTTGTAGGTGTTTTTGGTCGTTGGTGTATGGATTAGATATAAAGGATATGTAATTTTGTTTTCATGTAAATAAGTCATGAATGATTACTCATATTTTTGTAATTTTATGAGATATTTCTTGCTAGTTGCCAAATGATGGTTCCCAAATGTGTTAGGTGACTCACATGGGCTGCTAAGAGCTGATCATTGGAGTGTATATACCAATAGTACATACATATAAAAGCTGTGTATTGTACGAGTACGAATACGGGTGCATACGAGTAGAATTGTTGATGAAACTGAACGAGGATGTAATTGTAAGCATTTTTGTTAAGTAGAAGTATTTTGATAAGTGTCTTGAAGTCTTTCAAAAGTGTATGAATACATATTAAAACACTACATGTATATACATTTTAACTGAGTCGTTAAGTCATCGTTAGTCGTTACATGTAAATGTTGTTTTGAAACCTTTAGGTTAATGATCTTGTTGAATGTTGTTAACCCATTGTTTATTGAAAGGACCCGTTCATATACATTATAAATGATTCACAATAGTTGATTACATCGCGAGGTATTTGACCTCTATATGATACATTTTACAAACATTGCATTCATTTTTAAAAGACAAACTTTCTTTACAACGAAAGTTGATGGCATGCACACCATTTCATAATACATCCAACTATAATTGGCTTAATAATAATCTTGATGAACTCAATGACTCGAATGCAACGTCTTTCAAAATATGCCATGAATGACTCCAAGTAATATCCTTAAAATGAGCTAATGCACAGCGGAAGATTTCTTTAATACCTGAGAATAAACATGCTTTAAAGTGTCAACCAAAAGGTTGGTGAGTTCATAGGTTTATCATAACAATCATTTCAATATATTAATAGACCACAAGATTTCCGTTTATAAATATATGTACACTCGCAAGTGTATAAAAGTATTCTATAAGTTGTAGGCACCCGGTAACAAGCCTTAACGTTCATGTTTTACCCTCTAAAGTACACCAGATCAGGTGTGTTTAAAATAACCTCGAAGTACTAAAGCATCCCATAGTCAGGATGGGGTTTGTCAGGCCCAATAGATCTATCTTTAGGATTCGCGCCTACCGTACATAGACAAGTAGTTTAATTTTACCAAGCTAAGGGTATATTTCTGGTTTAAACCCACATAGAATTAGTTTTTGTACTTGTGCCTATTTCGTAAAACATTTATAAAATAGCGCATGTATTCTCAGGACAAAATTATATAAAAAAGGGAGTAATGAAACTCACAATACTGTATTTCATAGTAAAAATACATATAACGTCATTTAACAAGTGCAAAGTTGGCCTCGGATTCACGAACGTATCAATATTGAGATTCAATATTGCAGGAAAGTACGTAGACGCAACGGAGATGATAAATACTAGATTGACCTCACGAGCATACCCATGAACCATACCCATCACCTCCATAGCTAAAACCCATAATTTCCTTAGCTTCGAATCATTCAAAAAAACTATTTTGAAATCACTCGGACAGCACTCCGTCGTAATATTTTATGTATACTAATAATATCTTGAAATAATACAGAGCAAATATATATATATATATAAATCGATTGAGAGAGTTTAGAGAAATATATTTTCAAGTTTCTATGAAATAATGAAACATATTGAATTCTATTTATAATAGATTTTTGAATTATTAAAGTATGAATTATTAAAGTGAATTATTAAAGTATGAATTATTAAAGTGAATTATTAAAGTATGAATTATTAAAGTATGAATTATTAAAGTATGAATTATTAAAGTATGAATTATTAAAGTGAATTATTAAAGTATGAATTATTAAAGTGAATTATTAAAGTATGAATTATTAAAGTGAATTATTAAAGTATGAATTATTAAAGTGAATTATTAAATTTAAAGTAAAGTAAAAGTAAAGTAAAGGTAAAGTTAAAGTATAGTAAAAATATAAAAACTATGTATGTATAATACGCGTATAAATATATATAATATTAATTTAAATCGTTATATATATTTAATGAAATAAAATATAAATATCGTTATATTTATTATACTGGTTAAGTAATGAGTTGTCAAAAGTGATTCTAGATATTTATAAAAGTTATATACGTTTTAATAATAAAATTCTTTTTAAACTGAAAACGTCTTTGTACGTTTGAAAATAGATTAATAGAATATTATGGAAACCAATTCTCCACTAACTTTTGTCTAACTTTCGTAAATGACACTTTTTGTTTTTATTTATAAATAGCTTTACAAATTATTCTGAATATCGTTAAGAGGAATATATTTTCTCAAATCATAGTGGACCTCTCAACAGAGACTTGTAATCATAATTCAATGTTTCTGATAATTCAATCATTTAATATATTTTTTTTCGTCGAAAATCATATTGAAACAAATACGTTCGTGTAAAGTATTATACGTTTAATACTTTATTAATATTCTCAAGTTATAATATATATATACATATACATATCTATTTATATATAACGGTTCGTGAATCGTCGAAATTTGGTCGAGGTTATAATGAATGTATGAACACAGTTTAAAATTCTTGAGATTTAACTTAACAAACTTTGCTTATCGTGTCGGAATAATATAAAGATTAAAGTTTAAATTTGGTCGGAAATTTCCGGGTCGTCACAGTACCTACCCGTTAAAGAAATTTCGTCCCCGAAATTTGATAGAGGTCGTCATGACTAACAATGAGAATGTTATTATAACGATTATAGAGTTTTATCATGTTCAAGAAGAATGGATAAAATAATTCGATTACTCGAAGCGTGTGAGTGAAGTTATCGTAAATGAATGAAATAAGATAATAGTGATTCCTCGTATCTTTTGACGTCATCACGATTGATCTCCGAAAAGAAAATCTTTGTAATCTATATTGGATTTGATTATTCGGCGATTAAGGAAATTATGATCCTCTTCGAATTAATGCGATAATCCATTTTGATTTCTCTGTCGGATATTTCACTATAAATCCACCTCATTTGTTTTCTTACAACTCACACCTTCTCAACTCATATTTTAAAGTATTTGTCAATATGCTTCATCCAGTGCTGATTCTTGATATACTCCTCACTTTCATATCTGTCGCTCTTCTTTTTCATCTGCCTCCGGAAGAATCTATTTACTTCTACTATGCTCTTGATTTTATAGTGTTTTTAGTTCTCCCGTGTCTTTATATTGCTATATGCATTGATATATACGGTTTGTGATTTCTGGGTTGTTGTTGGGTTTTATATCTTCCATTATATTTCAAAGTCCTTGCTTCTTCTATAATCATTGTCATCCACAGTTAATGCTCTCTTCTATTTGCTATGATTTATACTCCCATTTCTAGTTCGGAGCTTTGTCTTTTCGTTTCTTCTTCTTGCGATTAAGCACCGCTTGTAATGGTTCAGAATTCGTAGATATAATTTCGGAATGAACATTGTTAATGTTCTAGGAAGGAAATTGTAATGACACGATCTTGACTTGTCAAATTACCAGAATACCTCGGAAAAGGCCGAATTATCAAGAAATATTTTCTTGATATTTAGAGATCGAAGAGAATACAAGAGTCGTGTAACATAGCACATGATGACGTTATGATCTATGAATCATCATGTTCCATTTAGAAACTCAGCATGAATTACTGTAATATAATCACGTTGATCAAGTGTCATTATATTATACTAACTCATGCTTCAGCTCCCAACACTTCTTCAAGAATATTCCTATTTTAAACTCGAATGTTTCAGAATTTAGAAACTAAAATAGTTTCTTTTATGATATAATACAGATAGCGCGAAGAGGTAAATGATTTCAGATAAGAATAATTATAAAAATATCTTCAGAAGTATGGATGATATTTATAATGAAAGATACGATGATATCTTAGAATATCTAATATCAGAGGATGATGAAGGATATTGTCCGCAGGGGTTTAGAGTCAGGAGCAAGGTATTCATTAATGACTTCAGCAAGTACTGAATCATTTGGATTCTTTGAAGGCAGGTTCAGCCTTTGTGATTTGTCCACAGCCTCCTTCATACTTTGCTCAATCCGTTTTCCAGTTCCAAAGCTTCTCTTTTACTGAGCTTTGCCAATATACTATCCTTTATCATCCAACTTTTTACTGTTAAGGTCGTTTACAGTTTTTGCTGCTTCATCAGCATTTTTCAAAATTTCGAGAACTGGTTCGCAGTTTAGGGTGTTTTTCAGAAATTTCTCATTCAAAGAATGTAAGTCTTGGAGGTAGACGTTGTGTGTATATGTAATTGTTGATGTAGACATGCTACGAGGTTTCAAATTACTGATTGCTGATTCTCAATAATTGGTATGGCAATTCTTGTTATAAGGTACGAATGAGTATATGATAGGGTTTCGATAATTATAATGATTTTTTTTTTTGGAAAGTCAAAGATCAATGAAGTTGTTGGTAAGTTTATTGCTAATGTGGTGATTATAAACGATTCCCCGGTAACATTGGCGAAAGGGCAACGTATCTATCGAGGTTATAATAAGACGGTTTTGATTGAGAAGTCGAAGATGACTTGCTGGAGCTGTGACAAAACTGTCTATTTTGAAACGGAATTGAAAAGTTATTTTAGCTAGTAAATGCCAAAGGGTCTAACACGGATACGTGTCGAACTATGACTTGGGTTTTGAGAGTTTTTTTTTTCAGGTGTATAACTGTGGGTAACATGTGGTTGGATCATCATCTCGATTGTTCCTTAGTTGAAGTGTCTTCAGGAATTTCGAAGGGTTTGAGCACATATTGTAATCGTTAATACATATGATGTTCTAACACAGTTTTGAAATCAAAGTATAGCTTTTAAAGATATAGGAATCTAAGAGTGATGATACTGGTTATATTTCGAATTGAATTATGCGATTTCAAAATCAGAATATGTAATTAAATTTGAATGAGTATGATTTTTTTGATTTATATGAAAGAATGGATATTGTTGTGAAAGTAGGGAGTATAGTTGATGATTGCTGAATCAGTTTCGAAAAATGTAATATATTAATTGTGAATTTATATATCTCTCGGGAATTACCTACCCGTTAAAAAAAATTTCACAATTAATAATTTGTACAAAAGAAGTTTATTACAGTCTTTATGAAAATATATGTGTATATTTTCTTTAGATGTAATATAGATTTAATGAGTTAATATTAAATTAAACTCATTTGTTTTATGGTTGGAACTAGAATTGAGTAATCCCTAAAACTTTATAAATTGCATAAGTATTTCTTCAATAATATTAAAATTATGAATCATTACTTTGTTATTTGTTGGTTTTCGTGAAATTCTTGTGAACTTCGCAAGGTACGAATGATGTTATTTGAAAAGTTTCGAGTACATCGATGATGAAAGTGTAAAATCAAACATATATTCGAATAATACACTTGATTTATTATGAATTGGATTTTTTTATTGAATTGAGACAGAGATTGTAATTAACGATGGTTAGGTTGCGGATGAAGGACGTACATCATTGCATATTTATAATATGAATTAACTGAGTAGTTAAGATTCACACATAATAGCTTAGTACGGGAAGATTTATTATGGTTTAAAAATTTATACATATAAAATATACATATAAATCTTTCGATTGGAAATGAGGTAATACTTCATAACTCGTTGATACAATATATTTGTTGTTGATTCGTAATGATGTCCACAATGATTCTTGAACTGACAGAGTTTGTGATATTACAGGTGATGTTGATTCTGACGATACTGACGGCACTGACTGTGTTGATGATGCTACGGTCCTGTTGATGCTGTTGGTAAAACAATTCTAGCTTGTAAATCGTACACCATTTTTGATCAAAGTTTCTACTCTACCATCTCCGTTCATTCATCCGATTTACGGTCAGAATTAAATAATCTCTAAGATTTTGGAGATTACATAACTACCGCAGAGATATCTCTTCAATGAAGTTTATGAATTTATACTTCATCGTTTGTTGTTGTTGATATTCCTGGATATTTACAGGGCGTATGACGTTGATGTTTGAGATACAGATTGTGATGTTGCGGTGTGGGATGTGGATGTTGTTGTTGGTGGTGGTGATGGTACTGCTGGTGTTGCTGATGGTGGTACTGTTTATGCTGCTGGTGCTGCTGCTGGTGTTTGTAACCTTTGCACCATATTCACCAAAGCCACTACCCGAGCGCGAAGCTCGTTGACTTCTTCTATTACACCGGGGTGATTGTTGGTTCGGACGAGCGGATAAATAAAATCTAGAATTTGGTGTAGTATGTAATCGTGACGAGATACTCTAGAAATAAGAGAGAAAATGGTGTTTCAGATAGGTTCGCCGGTAAGTGCTTCAGGTTCTTCGCCAAGAGGGCAATGTGGTGGATGGAAGGGATCACCTTCTTCTTGTCTCCAATGATTAAGGAGGCTACGGACCCATCCCCAATTCATCCAGAATAGATGATGACTAATTGGTTGATCCATTCCGGTCACACTGCTTTCGGAACTTGAGTGGGATTCCATTTCGGAATCCGAGGGACTTGAACTAATGACGAATTCCATTTTGTACGATTGAATAAAGAATTTTTCGATATGAAATGATTTTTCGGCTATCGGGTGGTATTCTAATTATACAGAGCAAAAGGTTTCGTAGATTACGGAGGAATTTACGGAATATGTCAGGCAAAGTTTACAGTAACAGATACGCTAAGATATGAATTAGCAGATACGCTAAGATATGAATTTTGTCTATACACTATTCATGCAATCAATGCAATAAGATGTTTCTAGACTAAGAATGATAAGCAGGTAATTTCCGACAAGAATGATGAGCAAAACTTTTGAAATGCAGACACGGTCGAAGTCCAGACTTACTAATGCATCCTAACGACTATCAGTTAGGCACACTAATGCAGACCTGGTTCGCTAAGACCACCGCTCTGATACCAACTGAAAGGACCCGATCATATACATTATAAACGATTCACAATAGTTGATTACATCGCTAGGTATTTGACCTCTATATGATACATTTTACAAACATTGCATTCATTTTTAAAAGACAAACTTTCTTTACAACGAAAGTTGATGGCATGCACACCATTTCATAATACATCCAACTATAATTGGCTTAATAATAATCTTGATGAACTCAATGACTCGAATGCAACGTCTTTCAAAATATGCCATGAATGACTCCAAGTAATATCCTTAAAATGAGCTAATGTACAGCGGAAGATTTCTTTAATACCTGAGAATAAACATGCTTTAAAGTGTCAACCAAAAGGTTGGTGAGTTCATAGGTTTATCATAACAATCATTTCAACATATTAATAGACCACAAGATTTCCGTTTATAAATATATGTACACTCGCAAGTGTATAAAAGTATTCTATAAGTTGTAGGCACCCGGTAACAAGCCTTAACGTTCATGTTTTACCCTCTAAAGTACACCAGATCAGGTGTGTTTAAAATAACCTCGAAGTACTAAAGCATCCCATAGTCAGGATGGGGTTTGTCAGGCCCAATAGATCTATCTTTAGGATTCGCGCCTACCGTACATAGACAAGTAGTTTAATGTTACCAAGCTAAGGGTATATTTCTGGTTTAAACCCACATAGAATTAGTTTTTGTACTTGTGCCTATTTCGTAAAACATTTATAAAACAGCGCATGTATTCTCAGCCCAAAAATATATAAAAAAGGGAGTAATGAAACTCACAATACTGTATTTCGTAGTAAAAATACATATAACGTCATTTAACAAGTGCAAAGTTGGCCTCGGATTCACGAACGTATCAATATTGAGATTCAATATTGCAGGAAAGTACGTAGACGCAACGGAGATGATAAATACTAGATTGACCTCACGAGCATACCCATGAACCATACCCATCACCTCCATAGCTAAAACCCATAATTTCCTTAGCTTCGAATCATTCAAAAAAACTATTTTGAAATCACTCGGACAGCACTCCGTCGTAATATTTTATGTATACTAATAATATCTTGAAATAATACAGAGCAAATATATATATATATATATAAATCGATTGAGAGAGTTTAGAGAAATATATTTTCAAGTTTCTATGAAATAATGAAACATATTGAATTCTATTTATAATAGATTTTTGAATTATTAAAGTATGAATTATTAAAGTGAATTATTAAAGTATGAATTATTAAAGTGAATTATTAAAGTATGAATTATTAAAGTATGAATTATTAAAGTATGAATTATTAAAGTGAATTATTAAAGTATGAATTATTAAAGTGAATTATTAAAGTATGAATTATTAAAGTGAATTATTAAAGTATGAATTATTAAAGTGAATTATTAAAGTATGAATTATTAAAGTTAAAGTAAAGTAAAAGTAAAGTAAAGGTAAAGTTAAAGTATAGTAAAAATATAAAAACTATGTATGTATAATACGCGTATAAATATATATAATATTAATTTAAATCGTTATATATATTTAATGAAATAAAATATAAATATCGTTATATTTATTATACTGGTTAAGTAATGAGTTGTCAAAAGTGATTCTAGATATTTATAAAAGTTATATACGTTTTAATAATAAAATTCTTTTTAAACTGAAAACGTCTTTGTACGTTTGAAAATAGATTAATAGAATATTATGGAAACCAATTCTCCACTAACTTTTGTCTAACTTTCGTAAATGACACTTTTTGTTTTTATTTATAAATAGCTTTACAAATTATTCTGAATATCGTTAAGAGGAATAGATTTTCTCAAATCATAGTGGACCTCTCAACAGAGACTTGTAATCATAATTCAATGTTTCTGATAATTCAATCATTTAATATATTTTTTTTTCTTCGAAAATCATATTGAAACAAATACGTTCGTGTAAAGTATTATACGTTTAATACTTTATTAATATTCTCAAGTTATAATATATATATACATATACATATCTATTTATATATAACGGTTCGTGAATCGTCGAAATTTGGTCGAGGTTATAATGAATGTATGAACACAGTTTAAAATTCTTGAGATTTAACTTAACAAACTTTGCTTATCATGTCGGAATAATATAAAGATTAAAGTTTAAATTTGGTCGGAAATTTCCGGGTCGTCACATTTATTATAACAAATGAGATGTTAAATTGTTATATTATCATGATATTATGATATATAATATATCTCAGTATGATGTATATACAGTTAAATGTCATGACAACGATAATCGTTACATATATGTCTCGTTTCGAAATCATTAAGTTAGTAGTCTTATTTTTACATATGTATTTCATTGTTAATACACTTAATAATATATTTACTTATCATTTAACATAATTAACCAAGTGTATCAATATCTTAATATGATTCATATGTACCTAGTAAGACGTTGTTATAACGATAATCGTTATATATATCGTTTTCGAGTTTCTTAAATTAATAGTCTCATTTTTATGTATATAACTCATTGTTAAAATACCTAATGAGATACATACTTATAATAAAAACATGTTAACTATATATATAACCATATATATGTCATCGTATAGTTTTTACAAGTTTTAACGTTCGTGAATCACCGGTCAACTTGGGCGGTCAATTGTCTATATGAAACATATTTCAATTAATCAAGTCTTAACAAGTTTGATTGCTTAACATGTTGGAAACATTTAATCATGTAAATATCAATCTCAATTAATATATATAAACATGGAAAAGTTCGGGTCACTACATAACAAACCCCATCCAAAGTACCGGATGCTTTAGTACTTCAAAATTTATATCATGTCCGAAGGAGGATCCTGGAATGATAGGGGATATTCTTATATGTATCTAGTTAATGTCGGTTACCAGGTGTTCACCATATGAATGATTATTTTTGTCTCTATGCATGGGACGTATATTTATGAGAACTGGAAATGAAATTCTTGTGGTCTATTAAAATGATGGAAATAAATGATTATGATAAACTAATGAACTCACCAACCTTTTGGTTGACACTTTAAAGCATGTTTATTCTCAGGTGTTAAAGAAATCTTCCGCTGTGTATTTGCTCATTTTAAAGATATTACTTGGAGTCTTTCATAGCATATTTCGAAGAACGTTGCATTCGAGTCATTGAGTTCATCAAAGATTATTATTAAATCAATTTATAGTTGGATAGTGGATATTATGAAATGGTATGCATGCCTATCAATTTTCGATGTAAAGAAAGATTGTCTTTTAAAAACGAATGCAATGTTTGTAAAATGTATCATATAGAGGTCAAATACCTCGCAATGTAATCAACTATTGTGAATCGTTTATAATGTATATGAACGAGTCCTTTCATCAACCTTGGTCAAACATAGTCAACATTAATTTGAAAAGTGTAAATTATAATAATAACATAAGTTATAATGTTTATTAAAGTTAAAAGTGTATAATTAAGTCATAACATAAGTTTAATTAAATAAAATGAATTATTAAAGTTAATATAAGTTGAAGTGATATAATTAATATATCATAAGTATTTAATTAATTAATTAAATATTAATCATAATATAAGTATTATTAATTAATAATAAATTTTTAAATCATATCATAAGTATTATTAATTAATAATGAATTATTAACCATATCGTAAGTTTCTAATTATAATTATTAAATCATAAGTATTTAATATAATTAAGTCTTATAATAATTAAATAATTATTTAATCTTTATTATAAGACTTATAATAATATTCTCATAAAATAAATTTAATACTTATCATAAGTATTTTCCAATAATAATAAAAGTATTATTAATCGTAAGTTAAATTAAAATGTTAATTAAATCATAAATAATGATTAAATAATATAATAAATATTTATATCATAAGTCTTAAATAATAATAATTACTTCTTTTATCATAAGTAATTAATTAATAATGAAATTCATTATTTTTATCATAAGTTTTAGAATTAATCATAAGTTTTAATTCAAAAGTTCATCGGGTCGTATCTTGAGCCCCGGATGTCGATTTCTGGCGAGCCTTATATGCATCTCTGCCTATTCAAACCACCGACACAATGGTGCACTTAAGAACACACCAAGAACAGTCCACAAATCGTGGTAATCAGCCATGACACCACTTGGACCTTCAATTTACTCAAAACCGTGTTTTAGTCAAAACGGGTGAACCGTGGCTCGGATTTAGGTGACCCGAACATGAAAGTTCATCCCACCATCAGTCCTAACACACTAACACACCCTAAAGACTCCAAGGAAGGTCACAAAGTCGGACCAAACCTGGTTTCATGTCAATCCACATTTCAATTTTAACAAAATACTAAATCGATCAGAACAAGGGCTCCGGGAATCGAAACGACATGAATCCGGAGTCTAAAATTAATGTCTTGATGAGAGGAACTCATCTAAATAGTTTATTTTAACATTTATATAAGTCACAAACTCAGAATACACGAATTAGCTGCTGTCCAGAATTTTACAAACCGAAAACATGTGATTTTGAGTACATCTATGCATACAAACACCATTACAATAATCCACAAACATCATACTACTAAATAATCATCAAAATACAGAAAATAAATGAAAAATTGAAAGTTCTAGGGTTAGGGTTTATACCCTAATCGAGAAACAATCTATGTAATCGCGTAGAGAACGAAGAGAGGAACGCGTTTATACTAATCAATCCTTGATCCAAGCTTGAAAAATGATGAAGATGGTGATATTGGTGGTGGATGGCAATGGCTAGGAGAGAGTAAAAAGGGAGAGCATAAAATAAATTAGGTTTTAGTGAAATAAAAGTGAAATGCCAAAAAAATGAGAAGCAAGGGAGCCTAACACCCCCTCCCCTTGGGGTGTTCGGCCGAGTTTGGTGTGGGGTGGACCCCTTAGTGGGCCAAGTTTGCTAAATGTCCAATTCGTTGTAGCCCGAAAGCTCGAACGTATCCCGAAACGCGAAAACGCACTTACGCGATTAAAAATTCGGAAAGATAACAAACGCGCGACGAAAAATAAATATAAATACACTATATAATAATATGATCTTAAAATATCATATTTAAAATATTTAGGATTTAAATGTCCCAAAAACTCGACCGTTGGTTTGAAAACCAAAAAGATTCGCCGGATGGAAATCCGCGAGACGTAGAAACGTATAAATTTAAAATATGAATACAAATATTCACATAACACACAATAATTATTATATATATATATATATATATATATATATATATATATATATATATATATATATATATATATATATATATATATATATATATATATATTATTACAAAAATAATAATATAGGTCATAGAAATGACGTGGCACACTAATAGTTAACGGCCGTTAAATAATTAACTGAAAAGGATAACGAAAAAAAGTAGGGTCGTGACAGTACCTTCCCGTTACGGAAATTTCGTCCCGAAATTTAAGCAGGCGCAGGGGTTGACTCGGCATCTGGGAATAAATGCGGGTATTTCTGCTTCATCTGGTCTTCATGCTCCCAAGTGAACTCGGGACCGCGTCTAGCGTTCCATCTGACCCGAACAATAGGAATTTTGCTCTGTTTAAGAGTCTTAACCTCTCGGTCCATGATTTCAACAGGCTCCTCAATAAAATGCAATTGCTTATCAACTTGAAGTTCCTCCAAAGGAATAGTCTGATCAGATTCAGCCAAGCACTTCTTTAAATTCGAAATATGGAAAACATCGTGAACAGCACTGAGTTCTTGTGGCAATTTCAAACGATAAGCCACCGGTCCAACTCTTTCAATGATCTCAAAAGGTCCCACGAAACGAGGACTTAACTTTCCCCTTTTACCAAAACGGATTACGCCCTTCCAAGGCGAAACCTTTAACATAACACGATCACCAACTTGAAATTCAACATCTTTCCTTCCCTTATCGGCATAACTCTTTTGCCGACTTCTAGCAGTTCTCAACCTTTCTTTAATTTGTACAATCTTCTCAGTAGTCTCGTGAATAATCTCTGGACCTGTAAGTTGAGCATCCCCAACCTCATTCCAACAAATAGGGGACCTACATTTCCTACCGTACAAAGCTTCAAACGGTGCGGCTTTAATACTTGCGTGGTAACTGTTGTTATAAGAAAACTCACCTAGCGGCAAATATTTATCCCACCCATTTCCAAAATCAATGACGCACGCTCGCAACATATCTTCTAATGTCTGAATGGTCCTTTCACTTTGACCATCCGTTTGAGGATGATAAGCGGTGCTCATATCCAACCTAGTACCCAAGGCTTCCTGTAAAGATCGCCAAAAGCTCGACACAAATTGACTATCTCGGTCGGAAATAATGGACACGGGGACACCATGCCTAGAAACAATCTCTTTCAAATACAAACGGGTGAGTTTTTCCATCGAGTCGGTTTCCCTAATCGGCAAAAAGTGAGCCGACTTAGTGAGTCGATCTACAATCACCCAAATCGCATCACAGCCACCTGAAACTCTTGGTAACTTAGTAATAAAATCCATAGTGATACCTTCTCACTTCCACTCGGGAATTTTTGGTTGCACCAAAAGTCCAGACGGTTTTTGATGTTCAGCTTTGACCTTAGCACATGTCAAACACTTAGTCACATACTTAGCTACATCACCTTTCAAATTATGCCACCAATACAGCTCCTTAAGATCCTGATACATCTTTCCTGAACCAGGATGAATAGAGTATCTAGACTTATGAGCCTCATCCAAAACAAGGTGTCGAAGACCTCTAAATTTCAGAACCCATAGACGTCCCGCAAAATACCTAGTACCATCAGCTCGTACTTCAAACTTCTTAGCTACCTTTTCTACATTCTCCTTCACAAAATTCTCCTCCTTTAAGGCTTCTTGGTGTGCCTCAAGAATCTGCCTAATGAAGTTTGATCTAATTGTCATATTCAAGGCTCTAACCCTGTGAGGTTCAGTCCTTTCTTTACGACTCAATGCATCAGCCACAACATTGGCCTTACTCGGGTGATACAAAAGGTCACAATTATAATCATTCAACGTCTCAATCCATCTTTGTTGTCTCATGTTCAACTGTTTCTGATCGAGGATATGTTGAAGACTCTTGTGATCGGTGTACACAGTACTCTTAACACCATAAAGATAGTGTCTCCAAATTTTAAGCGCAAAAACAACAGCCCCCAACTCTAAATCATGAGTTGTATAGTTCTGTTCGTGAATCTTCAACTGTCGTGACGCATACGCAATAACCTTCTTTCGTTGCATCAAAACGCAACCATAGCCTTGTCGCGATGCATCACAATAAACAACAAAATCGTCATTACCCTCCGGTAGCGACAAAATCGGAGCGGTAGTCAACTTCTTCTTCAAAATCTGAAAAGCATTCTCTTGTTCATCCTTCCACTCATACTTCTTCCCCTTATGCGTTAAAGCAGTCAGAGGTTTTGCAATACGAGAGAAATCCTGAATGAACCTTCGATAGTAACCTGCCAACCCTAAGAACTGACGAATCTGAGTAGGAGTTTTCGGGGTTTCCCACTTTTCAATCGCCTCAATTTTAGCAGGATCAACTTGTATTCCCTGTTTATTAACAATATAACCAAGGAACTGAACTTCTCTTAACCAAAAAGCACACTTAGTGAACTTAGCGTACAACTCTTCTTTCTTTAACAACTCAAGCACTAACCTCAAGTGTTCTTCGTGCTCTTCATCACTCTTAGAATAGATAAGGATGTCGTCGCTGAAAACAATAACGAACTTGTCCAGATAGGGTCTACACACACGGTTCATGAGGTCCATGAACACAGCAGGTGACCGTAACAAGAAATTCAAAGTGACCATAACGGGTGCGAAAAGCAGTTTTTGAAACATCAGATCCTTTAACACGCAACTGATGATAGCCAGAACGAAGATCAATTTTTGAATAAACAGAAGAACCCTGAAGTTGATCGAACAGATCATCAATTCTCGGTAGAGGATAACGATTTTTAACAGTGAGCTTATTCAGTTCACGATAATCAATGCATAAAAGAAAAGAACCATCTTTCTTCTTAACAAACAGAACGGGAGCTCCCCAAGGGGATGAACTAGGACGAATAAAACCTTTGTCTAACAACTCACGGAGTTGACTCGACAATTCTTGAAGTTCGGAAGGCGCAAGACGATAAAGAGCACGTACTACAGGAGCAGCGCCGGGAACAAGATCAATTTGAAATTCTACCGCGCGTTACGGCGGAAGGCCAGGTAAGTCATCGGGAAACACCTCGGGAAAATCCCTAACAATGTGAACGTCATCAACGTTCTTCACTTCCTTACTAGGATCAACAACATGAGCAAGAATAGCATGACAGCCTTTGCGGAGATGTTTACGAACTTTCATACAGCTAATAAGATTTAACTGTGTGCATTTCTTATCTCCAAAGACCATCAGTGGCTCTCCAATCACATCAGTAATACGAATAGCCTTATCATAACACACGATCTCAGCACGGTTCGCAGATAACCAATCCATACCAATAACAATATCAAAACTACCAAGTTCAATCGGTATCAAGTCTACCTCAAAATCCCTACCACCCAGATTAATGTTACATTTACGATATACAGTCTTAGCAGTAAGTTCTTTACCATTAGCTACTTCAACAACATAAGTATTGTCTAAGGGAGTTAACGGCATTTTAATTCTCGGACTTAATTTACTCGACACGAAACTTAAATCAGCCCCTGAAACAAATAGTACATAAACTGATAAATCGTTGACTGAGAACGTACCAGTAACAAGCTTAGGATCTTCCTCCGCATCCTTAGCATTAATGTTGAACGCTCGGCAGTGTGCAGTTTCAGCAGTCTTCTTGTTGGGACAAGCATCTCGGAAATGCCCCGGCTTCCCACACTCATAACAAACCCTTTGATTACCTCCATTATTCGATTTCCCATTACCACTACTGTTACCACCTCTATTACCAACATTATTATTATTACCACCAGCCGCGGGAGTAGCAGAACCCGGCAAAAGCACTGTACAATCTTTAGCAATGTGCCCTTGCTTGGAGCACCTCTTACAAGTAACTGTGCAGTAACCATCATGAGCTTTATAACAACGAGGACACACACGCTGATTTCTGTTGTTAGCACCTGAGGTATCCTGTTTCTTCTGCTGATTTTGGTTTTGATTGCGGTTGTTATCCCACTTTCATTTCCCATTATTAGCCTTCTTGACAACCTCCTCACTAGTTTCAGCAACTGTAGTCTTGCTTCTTCTCAACACCTTGTCATTAAGTTTATGGGCCATAGACATAGCCGCCTCAATAGTCTGGGGTTCACTAGGCTCAACCCCGTGTTCAATCTTCTCGGACAATCCATCAATGTAAGCCTCAATTTTGCGGTCCTCATCCGCATAAACCCTAGGACACAGCAAAGTTAACTCGAAAAACCTTCGTTCATAGGCATCTAACTCGGTGCCATGCATTTTCAAATTCTTGCGCTCAACCTCTAGCTTCTTAAGCTCACCCCGAGGTCTATAGCGGGTGATCAATCTTTCCTTAAAATCATTCCAGGCCAAACCATAAGCTACATCGCTTCCCAAACTACTAACCAGATTGTTCCACCATGTCAAGGCACTATCCTTGAGAGTGCAACTAGCGAAACTAACTTTGTCCTCTTCACAGACCCGACTGACCCTGAAAATAGATTCGATCTTCTCGAACCAACGAGTAAGCCCTATTGGTCCTTCCGTACCACTGAATTCTTGGGGTCGACCAGCCATAAAAGTCTTGTGGGAGCATCCCACCTGGTTGTTGTTCGCATTGGTGTTAACATTAGCATTTGCTGCCATAGCAGCAGCAATTCCTTCATTGATCAGGCGTTGCATACGCGCTTCAGTGGACTCTCTTGGAGGCATGATCTTCAAAATAGAACAACACATCCGTTAGTACCAAGAATAATACTAGTGTCATAAAGGAATAGATCAAAACACGACAAGATTAACCATCATAAATAATAGTTAACAAACACTATGAGTAATAACATGACAGTTATGATTGTTATAGAAATAACCATCACATACATACATATTTTATGATAACATCATACAACATACATAGCACCTAACATACATGAACATATATTACGCATAATATAACATGCCAAGAGCCACAACATCAGAAATAAAACATGATAATGATAATAGATGTCATAAAAATAACCATCCATACATAATGAAAAATATCCCATAACAAAATCTTAATAAAATCCTCGGCAAAACTCCGTACATAACCCAAAATGTATGTATAAAAAGGACATTAAGTCTGATGAAATAGATAATCAATATGAATAATCACATCACATTCTCTTAGAGCGGGTGTGATAAGCTGGTACAGCATGAGTCTCAGCAGGATCCTCATACTTACGCAACTTCCCCTTCACAACATCCAACTCTTCCTTCAACACACGAACAGTGCTCTCGAGAGCCTCGAACTTAGCATTAACTTCTCGATCACGCTTACGGTTTGCATCCTCTGAAAGGACCAGTTCATATACATTATAAATGATTCACAATAGTTGATTACATTGCGAGGTATTTGACCTCTATATGATACATTTTTCAAACATTGCATTCGTTTTTAAAAGACAATCTTTCTTTACATCGAAAATTGACAGGCGTGAATACCATTTCATAATATCCACTATCCAACTATAAATTTATTTAATAATAATCTTTTATGAACTCAATGACTCGAATGCAACATTCTTCGAAATATGCTATGAAAGACTCCAAGTAATATCTTTAAAATGAGCAAATGTACAGCGGAAGATTTCTTTAACACCTGAGAATAAACATGCTTTAAAGTGTCAACCAAAAGGTTGGTGAGTTCATTAGTTTATCATAATCATTTATTTCCATAATTTTAATAGACCACAAGAATTTTATTTCCAGTTCTCATAAATATACGTCCCATGCATAGAGACAAAAATAATTATTCATATGGTGAACACCTGGTAACCGACATTAACTAGATACATATAAGAATATCCCCTATCATTCCGGGATCCTCCTTCAGACATGATATAAATTTCGAAGTACTAAAGCATCCGGTACTTTGGACGGGGTTTGTTAGGCCCAATAGATCTATCTTTAGGATTCGCGTCAATTAGGGTGTCTGTTCCCTAATTCTTAGATTACCAGACTTTAATAAAAAGGGGCATATTCAATTTTGATAATTTAACCATAGAATGTAGTTTCAATTACTCGTGTCTATTTCGTCAAACATTTATAAAAGCGCATGTATTCTCAGTCCCAAAAATATAAAGGGGTAAAAAGGCAAATGAAACTCACCATACTGTATTTCGTAGTAAAAATACATATAACGTCATTAAACAAGTGCAAGGTTGGCCTCGGATTCACGAACCTAAATTAATTATATATATTTATGTGTTGGTCAATATTTGTCTAACAAATTAGGTCAAGTCATAGTGTACCACAATCCTAATGCTCGAGACTAATATGCAAAAGTCAACAAAAGTAAATTTGACTCAAAATAATTTCCAAAAATCTATACATGATTAATATATAGTTTAAATATCGTCGTTTTATATTTTTAAATATTTTTAAAAGATTTATTAGAGTAAATAATATAATTTATTTATTAATAAATAAAATTTTATATTAAATTTATATAATAAAATATACTTTTATATATATTAAGTAATAAAATTTATAGGGTTCATTTAATATTATAAAGATAATATGATAGGTATTATTAAAGTAAGTTATTACACGTAGTAAAATATGTTTGTATCACATATTTATTTGATAAAATAATATCTATAATGATAGTAAGTAAAAGTTGTATTATTTTATAATAATAATTATTATTATAAAAAATATCAATATTTATAATTACTAAGATGACATTATAATAAAACGATAATTCTAATTATGATAACTTTAATATTTACGATAATTTTTAATATTATCTTTAAAATAATAATTCTATTTAAAATAATAATAATAATAATAATGATATTTTATAGTAACAATGACATTTCTATTAAAATGAAAATTTTTGTAAAAATGATAGTTTTAATACTAACTATACTTTTAATAATAATAGTAATGATAAAAATAATAAGAACGATAATTTTATCTAAATCAATATCTTATAATATTTTAATTTCATCATGATACTCTTACTCATTATTTCCTAATCGTTTCGTTTAATAACTTTTAATCGTCTTTTATATCGTGTTCATAATAATGATAATAATAGTAATCAAAATAATTAGGTGTTACAAATATTTGTTTTAATTACACTAATATTAATAATGATAGTTACTATAACATTATTAACGATAATACTAATAATTATCTTAATGATAATATAGTAATAATAATAATAACAATAACAATAACCATTTTTAAATAATGATATATATATTAATAATGATAATAATAATAATAATACCAATAATAATAATAATAATAATAATAATAATAATAATAATAATAATAATTGGATAATAAAAATAATATTAATTATAACTTTAACGATAATAACGATAGTAATAAAAAAATAACAATTTTTAATGATAAATCCCTTTTATTGATAAAGATAATAATAATGATAATAATAAGATAAAACTAGAACGACGATAAAAACGACGATAATAATAATCATTTTTAATAAAAATATCGAAAATTCAATTGATTATAACTTCTAATCCGTTCATCGAAACTATTCGATATCTAAAGGAAAAGTTCTTAATTTTTCGCTAGCTTTCCAAGGACATGCATATCTTATATCTTATCTCAACTGAAATGTCCCGTTCTTATTGATTAAAAACGTTCCATATTAATTGATTTCGTTGCGAGGTTTTGACCTCTATATGAGACGTTTTTCAAAGACTGCATTCATTTTTAAAACAAACCATAACCTTTATTTCATAGATAAAGGTTTTAAAAAGCTTTACGTAGATTATCAAATAATGATAATCTGAAATATCCTGTTTACACATGACCATTACATAATGGTTTACAATACAAATATGTTACAACAAAATAAGTTTCTTGAATGCAGTTTTTACACAATATCATACAAGCATGGACTCCAAATCTCGTCCTTATTTAAGTATGCGACAGCGGAAGCTCTTAATAATCACCTGAGAATAAACATGCTTAAAACGTCAACAAAAATGTTGGTGAGTTATAGGTTTAACCTATATATATCAAATCATAATAATAGACCACAAGATTTCATATTTCAATACACATCCCATACATAGAGATAAAAATCATTCATATGGTGAACACCTGGTAACCAACATTAACAAGATGCATATATAAGAATATCCCCATCATTCCGGGACACCCTTCGGATATGATATAAATTTCGAAGTACTAAAGCATCTGGTACTTTGGATGGGGTTTGTTAAGCCCAATAGATCTATCTTTAGGATTCGCGTCAATTAGGGTGTCTGTTCCCTAATTCTTAGATTACCAGACTTAATAAAAAGGGGCATATTCGATTTCGATAATTCAACCATAGAATGTAGTTTCACGTACTTGTGTCTATTTTGTAAATCATTAATAAAGCCTGCATGTATTCTCATCCCAAAAATATTAGATTTTAAAAGTGGGACTATAACTCACTTTCACAGATTTTTACTTCATCAGGAAGTAAGACTTGGCCACTGGTTGATTCACGAACCTATAACAATATATACATATATATCAAAGTATGTTCAAAATATATTTACAACACTTTTAATATATTTTGATGTTTTAAGTTTATTAAGTCAGCTGTCCTCGTTAGTAACCTACAACTAGTTGTCCACAGTTAGATGTACAGAAATAAATCGAAAAATATTATCTTGAATCAATCCACGACCCAGTGTATACGTATCTCAGTATTGATCACAACTCAAACTATATATATTTTGGAATCAACCTCAACCCTGTATAGCTAACTCCAACATTCACATATAGAGTGTCTATGGTTGTTCCGAAATATATATAGATGTGTCGACATGATAGGTCGAAACATTGTATACGTGTCTATGGTATCTCAAGATTACATAATATACAATACAAGTTGATTAAGTTATGGTTGGAATAGATTTGTTACCAATTTTCACGTAGCTAAAATGAGAAAAATTATCCAATCTTGTTTTACCCATAACTTCTTCATTTTAAATCCGTTTTGAGTGAATCAAATTGCTATGGTTTCATATTGAACTCTATTTTATGAATCCAAACAGACAAGTATAGGTTTATAGTCGGAAAAATAAGTTACAAGTCATTTTTGTAAAGGTAGTCATTTCAGTCGAAAGAACGACGTCTAGATGACCATTTTAGAAAACATACTTCCACTTTGAGTTTAACCATAATTTTTGGATATAGTTTCATGTTCATAATAAAAATCATTTTCTCAGAATAACAACTTTTAAATCAAAGTTTATCATAGTTTTTAATTAACTAACCCAAAACAGCCCGCGGTGTTACTACGACGGCGTAAATCCGGTTTTACGGTGTTTTTCGTGTTTCCAGGTTTTAAATCATTAAGTTAGCATATCATATAGATATAGAACATGTGTTTAGTTTATTTTAAAAGTCAAGTTAGAAGGATTAACTTTTGTTTGCGAACAAGTTTAGAATTAACTAAACTATGTTCTAGTGATTACAAGTTTAAACCTTCGAATAAGATAGCTTTATATGTATGAATCGAATGATGTTATGAACATCATTACTACCTTAAGTTCCTTGGATAAACCTACTGGAAAAGATAAAAGTTTGAATATGATCATCACTTAAAATAAGATTGTTATAGTTATAGAAATTGAACCAAAGTTTGAATATGATTATTACCTTGTATTAGAATGATAACCTACTGTAAGAAACAAAGATTTCTTGAGGTTGGATGATCACCTTACAAGATTGGAAGTGAGCTAGCAAACTTGAAAGTATTCTTGATTTTATGAAACTAGAACTTTTGAAATTTATGAAGAACACTTAGAACTTGAAGATAGAACTTGAGAGAGATCAATTAGATGAAGAAAATTGAATAATGAAAGTGTTTGTAGGTGTTTTTGGTCGTTGGTGTATGGATTAGATATAAAGGATATGTTATTTTGTTTTCATGTAAATAAGTCATGAATGATTACTCATATTTTTGTAATTTTATGAGATATTTCATGCTAGTTGCCAAATGATGGTTCCCACATGTGTTAGGTGACTCACATGGGCTGCTAAGAGCTGATCATTGGAGTGTATATACCAATAGTACATACATCTAAAAGCTGTGTATTGTACGAGTAAGAATACGGGTGCATACGAGTAGAATTGTTGATAAAACTGAACGAGGATGTAATTGTAAGCATTTTTGTTAAGTAGAAGTATTTTGATAAGTGTATTGAAGTCTTTCAAAAGTGTATAAATACATATTAAAACACTACATGTATATACATTTTAACTGAGTCGTTAAGTCATCGTTAGTCGTTACATGTAAGTGTTGTTTTGAAACTTTTAGGTTAACGATCTTGTTAAATGTTGTTAACCCAATGTTTATAATATCAAATGAGATTTTAAATTATTATATTATCATGATATTATCATGTATGAATATCACTTAATATGATATATATACATTGAATGTCTTTACAACGATAATCGTTACATATATGTCTCGTTTAAAAATCATTAAGTTAGTAGTCTTGTTTTTACATATGTAGTTCATTGTTAATATACTTAATGATATGTTTACTTATCATAGTATCATGTTAACTATATATATATCCATATATATGTCATCATATAGTTTTTACAAGTTTTAACGTTCGTGAATCACCGGTCAACTTGGGTGGTCAATTGTCTATATGAAACATATTTCAATTAATCAAGTCTTAACAAGTGTGATTGCTTAACATGTTGGAAACATTTAATCATGTAAATATCAATCTCAATTAATATATATAAACATGGAAAAGTTCGGGTCACTATAGTACCTACCCGTTAAATAAATTTCGTCCCGAAATTTTAAGCTGTTGAAGGTGTTGATGAATCTTCTGGAAATAGATGCGGGTATTTCTTCTTCATCTGATCTTCACGCTCCCAGGTGAACTCGGGTCCTCTACGAGCATTCCATCGAACCTTAACAATTGGTATCTTGTTTTGCTTAAGTCTTTTAACCTCACGATCCATTATTTCGACGGGTTCTTCGATGAATTGAAGTTTTTCGTTGATTTGGATTTCATCTAACGGAATAGTGAGATCTTCTTTAGCAAAACATTTCTTCAAATTCGAGACGTGGAAAGTGTTATGTACAGCCGCGAGTTGTTGAGGTAACTCAAGTCGGTAAGCTACTGGTCCGACACGATCAATAATCTTGAATGGTCCAATATACCTTGGATTTAATTTCCCTCGTTTACCAAACCGAACAACGCCTTTCCAAGGTGCAACTTTAAGCTTGACCATCTCTCCAATTTCAAATTCTATATCTTTTCTTTTAATGTCAGCGTAGCTCTTTTGTCGACTTTGTACAGTTTTCAACCGTTGTTGAATTTGGATGATCTTCTCGGTAGTCGATACACAACCTGAATGTACCATCTTTCTTCTTGACAAACAAAACAGGAGCTCCCCACGGTGATGTGCTTGGTCGAATGAAACCACGCTCTAAAAGTTCTTGTAATTGGCTTTGTAGTTCTTTCATCTCGCTGGGTGCGAGTCTGTAAGGAGCACGAGCTATTGGTGCAGCTCCTGGTACAAGATCTATTTGAAATTCAACGGATCGATGTGGGGGTAATCCCGGTAATTCTTTCGGAAATACATCAGGAAATTATTTTGCGACGGGAACATCATTGATGCTCTTTTCTTCAGTTTGTACTTTCTCGACGTGTGCTAGAACAGCATAGCAACCTTTTCTTATTAGTTTTTGTGCCTTCAAATTACTAATAAGATGTAGCTTCATGTTGCCCTTTTCTCCGTACACCATTAAGGGTTTTCCTTTTTCTCGTATAATGCGAATTGCATTTTTGTAACAAACGATCTCCGCTTTCACTTCTTTCAACCAGTCCATACCGATTATCACATCAAAACTCCCTAACTCTACTGGTATCAAATCAATCTTAAATATTTCGCTAACCAGTTTAATTTCTCGATTCCGACATATATTATCTGCTGAAATTAATTTACCATTTGCTAATTCGAGTAAAAATTTACTATCCAAAGGCGTCAATGGACAACTTAATTTAGCACAAAAATCTCTACTCATATAGCTTCTATCCGCACCCGAATCAAATAAAACGTAAGCAGATTTATTGTCAATAAGAAACGTACCCGTAACAAGCTCCGGGTCTTCCTGTGCCTCTGCCGCATTAATATTGAAAACTCTTCCACGGCCTTGTCCATTCGTGTTCTCCTGGTTCGGGCAATTTCTAATAATGTGGCCCGGTTTTCCACATTTATAACAAACTACATTGGCATAACTTGCTCCGACACTACTTGCTCCGCCATTACTCGTTCCGACACCATTTGTTCCTTTCGTTCTATTAACCCCTGGTCCGTAGACCTCACACTTCGCCGCGCTATGACCATTTCTTTTACACTTGTTGCAAAATTTGGTGCAGAACCCCGAGTGATTCTTTTCACACCTTTAGCATAGCTGCTTCTGATTGTTGTTGTTGTTGTTGCGGTTATTATTGTTGTTGGGATGATTGTTGTAGTTGCTGTTGTTGTTGTTGTTGTTGTTGTTGTTGTTGGGCCGTTTGTTGTAGTTGTGATTGATGTTGCGATTGTTGGGATAATTGTTGCGATTATTGTTGTAATTGCTGTTGTTGTTGTATTGGTGATTCTTATCACCGTTTTCCTCCCACTTTCTTTTGACTTGCTTCACATTGGCCTCTTCAGTAGTCTGTTCTTTAATTCTTTCTTCAATCTGGTTCACGAGTTTGTGAGCCATTCTACATGCCTGTTGTATGGAGGCGGGCTCGTGTGAACTTATATCTTCTTGGATTCTTTCCGGTAATCCTTTCACAAACGCGTCGATCTTCTCTTCCTCATCTTCGAATGCTCCCGGACACAATAGGCACAATTCTGTGAATCGTCTTTCGTACGTGGTAATATCAAATCCTTGGGTTCGTAACCCTCTAAGTTCTGTCTTGAGCTTATTGACCTCGGTTCTGGGACGGTACTTCTCGTTCATCAAGTGCTTGAATGCTGACCACGGTAGTGCGTACGCATCATCTTGTCCCACTTGCTCTAGATAGGTATTCCACCATGTTAACGCAGAACCTGTGAAGGTATGTGTAGCGTACTTTACTTTGTCCTCTTCAGTACACTTACTTATGGCAAACACCGATTCGACCTTCTCGGTCCACCGTTTCAATCCGATCGGTCCTTCGGTTCCATCAAATTCCAAAGGTTTGCAGGCAGTGAATTCTTTGTAGGTGCATCCTACACGATTTCCTGTACTGCTAGATCCAAGGTTATTGTTGGTATGTAGCGCAGCCTGTACTGCGGCTATGTTTGAAGCTAGAAAAGTACGGAATTCCTCTTCATTCATATTCACGGTGTGTCGAGTAGTCGGTGCCATTTCCTTCAAAATAGTTAAATGGAACAAGTTAATCATACAGAATATTAAGAGTAGTTAATAGTATTTCGTAGCATAATATGAACTCATTTATAAAAGCTTTTTCTTCATATTAGCGTTTTATAAGTTTAAATTCGGGTAGTACCTACCCGTTAAGTTCATACTTAGTAGCTAATATACAATTCAACTACTACAATTCTATATGAAAAACTGATTATAATAATATTTCGCGTTCAAACTTTTACACAATATTTTACAAACTTACAATACCGCTTATTTTACATATAGCATGAAATATAGCACACAATAAATTTGATACAAGATGGTTGTGAAGATAATTCTAGCTAGTACACAAGTCGTTCAGCAAAGGCAATAAAGACACGTAATTCATACGTCCAGAAACAAGTCATGCATTCTGGTTTTACTATGATTACTTCCCATCCTTGGTCTTGTGGAACATAACCGTTATGGCCGTTGATAAGACAGCGTGTTGTAACGTCGTCAAAGGGACGAGGGTTACGTAATGTCCAACAGTCCCGTAACAATCTAAAAACCTCATTTCTTACCCCAATTACCGACTCCGTCACTTGTGGGAACGTTTTGTTTAATAGTTGTAGCCCGATGTTCTTGTTCTCACTTTGGTGAGAAGCGAACATTACTAATCCGTAAGCATAACATGCTTCTTTATGTTGCATGTTAGCCGCTTTTTCTAAATCACGAAGTCCAATATTCAGATATATTGAGTCAAAATAATTTCTTAACCCGTTGCGTAAAATAGCATTTGGGTTCCCCGCAATATATGCGTCAAAGTAAACACATCGTAACTTATGGGTTTCCCAATGTGATATCCCCCATCTTTCAAACGAAAGTCTCTTATAAACCAATACATTCTTGGAACGTTCTTCGAATGTCTTACAAACTGATCTCGCCTTAAATAGTTGTGCCGAGGAATTCTGGCCGACTCTAGACAAGATTTCATCAATCATGTCTCCAGGTAGGTCTCTTAAAATATTGGGTTGTCTATCCATTTTGTGTTTTTAAACTGTAAAATAGACAAGAGTTAGATTCATAAAAAATTATACTTATTAATACAAGCAATTTTTACATATATCATAAAGCATAAGAACACTATATTACATATATTACACCACACGAATACAACTATCTTATTCCGACTCGCTCGTTTCTTCTTCTTCGGTTTTGGTTCGTTTTGCCAAGTTTCTAGGGATATATGATGTTCCCCTAATACGAGCCGTCGTTGTCCACATTGGTTTAGAAAAACCTGGTGGTTTAGAGGTTCCCGGGTCATTGTTACAACTTAAGAACTTCGGGGGTTGACGATACATATAAAGTTCATCGGGGTTGGAATTAGATTTCTCTATTTTTATGCCCTTTCCCTTATTATTTTCTTTTGCCTTTTTAAATTCAGTTGGGGTAATTTCTATAACATCATTGGAATTCTCGTCGGAATCCGATTCATCGGAGAATTGGTAATCCTCCCAATATTTTGCTTCCTTGGCGGAAACACCATTGACCATAATTAACCTTGGTCGGTTGGTTGAGGATTTTCTTTTACTTAACCGTTTTATTATTTCCCCCACCGGTTCTATTTCTTCATCCGGTTCCGATTCTTCTTCCGGTTCCGATTCTTCTTCCGGTTCCGACTCTTCTTCCGGTTCCTCTTCGGGAACTTGTGAATCAGTCCACGAATCATTCCAATTTACATTTGACTCTTCATTATTATTAGGTGAGTCAATGGGACTTGTTCTAGAGGTAGACATCTATCACATAATATCAAACGTGTTAAGAGATTAATATATCTCATAATATTCACATGTTAAAAATATATAGTTTCCAACAAAATTTGTTAAGCAATCATTTTTCAAGTAAACACGGTCGAAGTCCAGACTCACTAATGCATCCTAACAAACTCGATAAGACACACTAATGCAAAATTCTGGTTCTCTAAGACCAACGCTCGGATACCAACTGAAATGTCTCGTTCTTATTGATTAAAAACGTTCCATATTAATTGATTTCGTTGCGAGGTTTTGACCTCTATATGAGACGTTTTTCAAAGACTGCATTCATTTTTAAAACAAACCATAACCTTTATTTCATAGATAAAGGTTTTAAAAAGCTTTACGTAGATTATCAAATAATGATAATCTAAAATATCCTGTTTACACACGACCATTACATAATGGTTTACAATACAAATATGTTACAACAAAATAAGTTTCTTGAATGCAGTTTTTACACAATATCATACAAGCATGGACTCCAAATCTCGTCCTTATTTAAGTATGCGACAGCGGAAGCTCTTAATAATCACCTGAGAATAAACATGCTTAAAACGTCAACAAAAATGTTGGTGAGTTATAGGTTTAACCTATATATATCAAATCATAATAATAGACCACAAGATTTCATATTTCAATACACATCCCATACATAGAGATAAAAATCATTCATATGGTGAACACCTGGTAACCGACATTAACAAGATGCATATATAAGAATATCCCCATCATTCCGGGACACCCTTCGGATATGATATAAATTTCGAAGTACTAAAGCATCCGGTAATTTGGATGGGGTTTGTTAAGCCCAATAGATCTATCTTTAGGATTCGCGTCAATTAGGGTGTCTGTTCCCTAATTCTTAGATTACCAGACTTAATAAAAAGGGGCATATTCGATTTCGATAATTCAACCATAGAATGTAGTTTCACGTACTTGTGTCTATTTTGTAAATCATTTATAAAATCTGCATGTATTCTCATCCCAAAAATATTAGATTTTAAAAGTGGGACTATAACTCACTTTCACAGATTTTTACTTCGTCGGGAAGTAAGACTTGGCCACTGGTTGATTCACGAACCTATAACAATATATACATATATATCAAAGTATGTTCAAAATATATTTACAACACTTTTAATATATTTTGATGTTTTAAGTTTATTAAGTCAGCTGTCCTCGTTAGTAACCTACAACTAGTTGTCCACAGTTAGATGTACAGAAATAAATCGATAAATATTATCTTGAATCAATCCACGACCCAGTGTATACGTATCTCAGTATTGATCACAACTCAAACTATATATATTTTGGAATCAACCTCAACCCTGTATAGCTAACTCCAACATTCACATATAGAGTGTCTATAGTTGTTCCGAAATATATATAGATGTGTCGACATGATAGGTCGAAACATTGTATACGTGTCTATGGTATCTCAAGATTACATAATATACAATACAAGTTGATTAAGTTATGGTTGGAATAGATTTGTTACCAATTTTCACGTAGCTAAAATGAGAAAAATTATCCAATCTTGTTTTACCCATAACTTCTTCATTTTAAATCCGTTTTGAGTGAATCAAATTGCTATGGTTTCATATTGAACTCTATTTTATGAATCCAAACATAAAAGTATAGGTTTATAGTCGGAAAAATAAGTTACAAGTCATTTTTGTAAAGGTAGTCATTTCAGTCGAAAGAACGACGTCTAGATGACCATTTTAGAAAACATACTTCCACTTTGAGTTTAACCATAATTTTTGGATATAGTTTCATGTTCATAATAAAAATCATTTTCTCAGAATAACAACTTTTAAATCAAAGTTTATCATAGTTTTTAATTAACTAACCCAAAACAGCCCGCGGTGTTACTACGACGGCGTAAATCCGGTTTTACGGTGTTTTTCGTGTTTCCAGGTTTTAAATCATTAAGTTAGCATATCATATAGATATAGAACATGTGTTTAGTTTATTTTAAAAGTCAAGTTAGAAGGATTAACTTTTGTTTGCGAACAAGTTTAGAATTAACTAAACTATGTTCTAGTGATTACAAGTTTAAACCTTCGAATAAGATAGCTTTATATGTATGAATCGAATGATGTTATGAACATCATTACTACCTTAAGTTCCTTGGATAAACCTACTGGAAAAGATAAAAATGGATCTAGCTTCAATGGATCCTTGGATGGCTCGAAGTTCTTGAAGCAGAATCATGACACGAAAACAAGTTCAAGTAAGATCATCACTTAAAATAAGATTGTTATAGTTATAGAAATTGAACCAAAGTTTGAATATGATTATTACCTTGTATTAGAATGATAACCTACTGTAAGAAACAAAGATTTCTTGAGGTTGTATGATCACCTTACAAGATTGGAAGTGAGCTAGCAAACTTGAAAGTATTCTTGATTTTATGAAACTAGAACTTTTGGAATTTATGAAGAACACTTAGAACTTGAAGATAGAACTTGAGAGAGATCAATTAGATGAAGAAAATTGAAGAATGAAAGTGTTTGTAGGTGTTTTTGGTCGTTGGTGTATGGATTAGATATAAAGGATATGTTATTTTGTTTTCATGTAAATAAGTCATGAATGATTACTCATATTTTTGTAATTTTATGAGATATTTCATGCTAGTTGCCAAATGATGGTTCCCACATGTGTTAGGTGACTCACATGGGCTGCTAAGAGCTGATCATTGGAGTGTATATACCAATAGTACATACATCTAAAAGCTGTGTATTGTACGAGTACGAATACGGGTGCATACGAGTAGAATTGTTGATGAAACTGAACGAGGATGTAATTGTAAGCATTTTTGTTAAGTAGAAGTATTTTGATAAGTGTATTGAAGTCTTTCAAAAGTGTATAAATACATATTAAAACACTACATGTATATACATTTAAACTGAGTCGTTAAGTCATCGTTAGTCGTTACATGTAAGTGTTGTTTTGAAACTTTTAGGTTAACGATCTTGTTAAATGTTGTTAACCAAAATGTTTATAATATCAAATGAGATTTTAAATTATTATATTATCATGATATTATCATGTATGAATATCACTTAATATGATATATATACATTGAATGTCTTTACAACGATAATCGTTACATATATGTCTCGTTTAAAAATCATTAAGTTAGTAGTTTTGTTTTTACATATGTAGTTCATTGTTAATATACTTAATGATATGTTTACTTATCATAGTATCATGTTAACTATATATATATATATATCCATATATATGTCATCATATAGTTTTTACAAGTTTTAACGTTCGTGAATCACCGGTCAACTTGGGTGGTCAATTGTCTATATGAAACATATTTCAATTAATCAAGTCTTAACAAGTTTGATTGCTTAACATGTTGGAAACATTTAATCATGTAAATATCAATCTCAATTAATATATATAAACATAGAAAAGTTCGGGTCACTACATCAACCGCAAGTGTAACCAATTCAAGATTCAACCTAACATGTCTAAGGGCAATATCAAAAGTACAAGCATGCATAATCCTAAATACTCGAGCACTAGTCAGGGATACACTATTAGTATGTAAAAGTTAAATAATGAGTACTCACGTATCAATATTGAGATTCAATATTGCAGGAAAGGTACGTAGACGCAACGGAAATGATAAACACTATATTGACCTCACGAGCATACCCAAGAACCATACTCAATCACCTCCATAGCTATAACCCATAATTTCCTTAATCCTATCCCACTCGAAAAATAATTTCGAAATCACTCGGATAGCACTCTGTCGTAATATTTTATGTATACTAATAATATCTTAAAATAATACGGAGTAAATATATATATATATATATATATGTAAATCGATTAAGAGAGTTTAGAGAAAAATATTTTCAAGTTTCTATGAAATAATGAAATCTATTGAATTCTATTTATAATATATTTTTAAATTATTAAAGTGAATTATTAAAGTATGAATTATTAAAGTGAATTATTAAAGTATGAATTATTAAAGTGAATTATTAAAGTATGAATTATTAAAGTGAATTATTAAAGTTAAAGTAAAGTAAAAATAAAGTAAAGGTAAAGTTTAAGTATAGTAAAAGTATAAAACTATGTACGTATAATACGCGTATAAATATATATAATATTAATTTAAATTGTTATATATATTTAATAAAATAAAATATAAATATCGTTATCTTTATCATACTAGTTAAGTAATGAGTTGTCAAAAGTGGTTCTAGATATTTATAAAAGTTATATACATTTTAATAATAAAGTTCTTTTTAAACTGAAAACGTTTTTGTATGTTTGAAACTAAATAGATCAATCGAGTCTTTATGAGATTCAATCTTCCACTATCCTTTGTCTAATTCTCAATAATTGACAATTTGTTCTTATTTATAAATCACTTTACCATTTTCAGAATATTGTTAAAATGGAAAGATTTCTCAAATCAACGTGGGCCTTTCAACAGAGACTTGTAATCATAATTCAATATATCTGATAATTCAATCATTTGATCTTATCTTCTAATTCCATTGATAAACATTTTGGAATAGATACAATCATATAAAGTATTTAATCTAATATTTTGTTTACGTTTCAAGTTATAATATATATACACATATACATATATAATCATATTCGTTTAATGGTTCGTGAATCGTTGGAACTTGGTCGAGGTTGAATGAATGTATGAACATAGTTTAAAATTCTTGAAATTTAACTTAACAAATATTACTTATCGTGTCAGAAACATATAAAGATTAAAGTTTAAATTTGGTTGGAAATTTCCGGGTTGTCACAGTACCTACCCGTTAAAGAAATTTCGTCCCGAAATTTGAGTGGAAAGGTCGTGAATGATAATAAGTATGTTTTCATGATGCATACAGGCTGAAAATTAGAGTTTTATCATCAGCGAATAATTTGGATAAACAATCCATTTATATGAAGAGTACGAATGAAGCTAACATAGAAGAGTGAAATGAGTAAGTGTAGATTCATCTTATCATTTGACGTAGATATGATTGATTCCTAGATTTCAAGGAATTTGAAAAAAATCTTCTTAATAAGATTTGACTCTCCGGTAATCAAGGGAATTAGGATCCCCTTTAAATGCGATCGTCCATTTTAATTGTTCTGTCGGAGATTTTCTTATAAATTCACCTCCTTCATTTCCTTACAACTCACACCTTCTGTTGATGTATTTTATGCAAGTCCCTAGACATCTACCCACGTCCATTGCAGGTACAACAGTTTACAGGCCACCATGATTGCTCGTTATTATCCTATCCGTGTTTGTATGTGGTTACAGGAACTACAGGAACGAGATTTAGATGTTTGACTATGTTAGACTTAGTCAGACGTACGAGTGAAGCCTCACTAGTACGGCTGACAGGCTCATACGCACGGTTGATGCTGAGCTAAGTCACAATTACAACCTAAATGAGAAGACACGAGTGAGTGATCACCCGTACGGCTGATGAAGCCAACTCGTACGTGTGATGAATGAATCGTATGGGTGAGTCAACAGCAGGGGTATATAAAGTCTTATGTTCTTCATTTTAGGTTAAGCCTCTCATTCGTTACACACACTCAGATCTAGTGAGATCCTCCGATTCTCTCTCAGTCCAAATCACCCAGGTAGTGAATAATAGCTCTAGGTGTTGATCTAATCACACTTGATTTAGTTGTGGTTTGACTAAATTAATCAAAAAAACTTAACCTATTCACTAGAGGGTTTGATTCACTTGTTCCGCCATTGTGTGAGTTAAATCTGTTGATTTCTAAGTTCCTAGTCATGTTTCATCACCTTCTATTCTTTTCCCCTCAACTCATATTTTAAAGTATTCATCAATATGCTCCATCCAGTTCTGATTCTCGATATACTTCTAACTTTCATATCGGTCATTCCTATTTTTCATCTACCGCCGGAAGAATGTATTTACTTCTACTATACTCTTGGGTTTATAGTGTTTCTAGTTCTCCCGTGTCTTTATATTGCTATATGCATCGATATATATGGTTTATAATTTCTGGTTTATCGTTGGGCTTTATATGTTCCCTTATATTTCAAAGTCTCTGCTTCTGTCTTCTATAATCATTATCATTCACAGTTAATGCTCTCTTTTATTTGCTGCAATTTATACCCCAATTTCTATTTCGAAATTTTGTCCTTTCATTTCTTCTTCTTGCGATTAAGCACCGCTTGAAATGGTCCAGAATTCACAGATATGAATTTTGGAATGAACATTGTTAATATTCTAGGAAGGAAATTGTGATGGCACGATCTTGACTTGTCAAATTACTAGAATACCTTGGAAAAGGCCGAATCATCAAGAAATATTTTCTTGATATTTTAGAGTTTAAATAGAATACAAGAGTCGTATAACATGGAACATGATGATGTTATGATATGTGAATCATCACGTTCCATTTAGAAACTCAGCATGACTTACTGTAATATAATCACGTTGATCAAGTGTCATTATATTATACTAATTCATGCTTCAGTTCCCAACACTACTTCAAAATATTCATATTTTAAACTTGAATGTTTCAGAATTTAGAAACTAAAATAGTTTCTTTTATGATGTAATACAGATAGCGCGAAGAGGTAAATGATTTCAAATAAGAAAAATTAAGAAAATATCTTCAGAAATATGGAGGATATTTATAATGAAATATATGATGATATTTTAGAATTTCAAATATCAGAGGATGATGAAGAATATTGTCCGTAGGGGTTTAGAGTCAGGAGCAAGGTATTCATTAATGACTTCAGTAGGTACTGAATCATTTGGATCCTTTGAAGTCAGGTTCAGTCTTTGTAACTTGTCCACAGCCTCCTTCCTACTTTGCTCAATCCGTTTTCCAGTTCCAAAACTTCTCTTTTTCTGCGCTTTACCAGCACACTTCATCATTATCATCCAGCTTTTACCGTTTAAAGTCGTTTATAGTTTTTGCTGCTTCATCAGTATTTTTTCCATTTTCGGAGAACCAATTCGTAGTTCAGAGTGTTTTCCAGAAACTTCAGATTCAAATAAAGTCCAGAAGATAGACGTTATATATACACATATAACTGTTGGCGTAGACATACTGCGAGATTTCAAAATACTGATTGCTAATTCCCAATGATTCGTATGGCAATTCTCATTACAAGATGCGAATGACTAAATGATGGGGTTTCAATAAATAATTATAATGACTTTTTGGAGAGGATAAAGTCAAAGGGTAATGAAGTTGTTGGTACATCTGCTAATAATGTGGTGGAATGTAAAAGGTTTCCTAGAAACGAGGGCGTATATCTCAAGGTTATAATAAGGTTAGTCTGACTGAAAAGTCGAAGTTGACTTGCTGGAGCTGTGACAAAACTGGCTACTTTGAATAGGAGTCGCAAAGTTATTTTTGCTAATAAATGCCAAAGAATCTGACGCGGATACGTTGTTTAAACTTTACTTTGGTTTCAAGAGTTTTTCGGGTACATAACTATGGGTAACATGTGGTTGGATCATCATCTCGATTGCTCATCATTCGAAGTGTCTTCAAAAATTTTCGAAGGGTTTGAACACAAATTGTAATCATTAACATACATTTGATGTTCTAACACAGTTTTGAAGTCAAAATATAGCTTGTGAAAGATGTAAAGATCTAAGAGTGATGATTTTGGTCATATCTCGAGTTGAATTTTGAGATTTCAAAATCAGAATATGTAATTAAATTTTGAATGAGTATGGTTGTTTTGATTTCTATAAAAGAATGTATACTGTTGTGAAAGTAGGGAGTATAATGGATGATTTGCTGAATCAGATTCGAAGAATGTAACATATTATTTGTAAATTTATATATCTCTCGGGTATTACCTACCCGTCAAAAAAAAAATTCACAATTAATATTTTGTACAAAAGAATTTTATTACAGTCTTTATGAAAATATATATATGTATATTTTCTTCAGATGTAACATAGATTTAATGAGTTAATGTTAAATTAAACTCATTTGATTTACGGTTGAAACTAGAATTGAATAATCCCTAAAGGCTTTAAAAAGTACATAACTTTTACGCAGTATTTCTTTAATGACATTGAAATTATGAATCAATACTTCGTTATTTGTTGATGTATGATGTTCGGTTCGTGGAATTCTTGTGAATTTCGCAAAGTACAAATGATGCTATCTGAAAAGTTTCGGGTACATCGATGATGAAAGTGTAAAATCAAATATATACTTGATTTATTATGAATTGGAATTTGTTGAATTGCGACAGAGATTGTAGTTAACGCTGGTTAAGTTGCGGCCGAAGGATGTACATTATTGCATATTTGTAATATGAATTAACCGAGTAGTTAAGATTCACACACAATAGCTTAGCACGGAAAGATTTATTTCAATATATATATATATATATATATATATATATATATATATATATATATATATATATATATATATATATATATATATATATAGAATATACATATAATTTCTTCAGAGGGAATGAGTTAATTCTTCATAACTTGTTGATACAATATGCACTTTATTGATTCGTAATGATGTCCACAGTGATTCTTGAACTGACGGAGTTTGTGATGTTATTGGTGTTGTTGATTCGGATGTTGACTGTACTGACGATGCTGGTAACGCTGACGGTACTGTTGATGCTGTTGGTAAAGCAAGTTTAGCTTGTTAATCACACACCATTTTTGTCAGGGTTTCTACTCTTTCTTCTATCATTTTGGTTCGCTTAACTGATTTATGGTTAGGGCTAAATTAGATAATCTCTAAGACTTTAGAGATTACATAATCGCCGCGGAATGTTTCTCCAATGAAGTTATGAATTAATACTTCGTCAGTTATTGTTGTTGGTACTCCTTGGTATCTATGGTGCGTATGACGTTGATGCTCGTGGGACAGATTGTGAAGTTGAGGTTTACGACGCGGTTGTGGTTGGAGGTGGTAATGGTACCGTTGGCGTTGATGATGGTAGTACTGGTTATACTGCTGATGCTGCTGCTGGTGTTTGTAATCTCTGCACCATATTCTCCAAAGCCACTACCCGAGAGCGAAGCTCGTTGACTTCTTCTATTACACCGGGGTGATTGTCAGTTCGGACGAGCGGATAAATAAAATCTAAAATTTGATGTAATATATAATCGTGACGAGATACTCTGGAAATGAGCGAGAACATGGTATTTCGGACAGGTTCGCCGGTAGGTGCTTTAGGTTCTTCGTCAAGAGGGCAATGTGGTGGATGGAAGGGATCACCTTCTTCTTGTCTCCAATGATTGAGGAGGCTACGAACCCATCCCCAATTCATCCAGAATAGGTGATGACTGATTGGTTGATCTATTCCGGTCACACTGCTTTCGGAGCTTGAATGGGATTCCATTTCGGAATCTGAGTGACTTGAACTGATGACGAATTCCATTTCGTACGATTGGATAAAGGATTTTTTTTTCCGATATGAAATGATTTTGGCTAACGGATGGTATTCTAATTACATAGAATATATATATATATATATATATATATATATATATATATATATATATACATATATATATATACATATATATATACATATATATATATATATACATATATATATACATATATATATATACATATATATATATATAGATCAAAAGATTTCGTAGATTTTATATATATATATATATATATATATATATATATATATATATATATATATATATATATATATATATATATATATATATATATATATATATATATAGATCAAAAGATTTCGTAGATTACGGAGGACTTTGCGGGATATGTCAGGTAAAGTTTAAAGTAACAGATACGATACGATAAGATATGATTTAGCAGATATGCTAAGATATGAATTTTTGTCTATACACTATTCATGCAATCAATGCAGCAAGACGTGTCTTAGACTAAAAATGATAAGCAGGTAATTTCCTGAGGATGATACGTAGTTAATTTTCGACACAAAATGATAAGCAAAACTTTTGACTTGCAGACACGGTCGAAGTCCAGACTCACTAATGCATCCTATCGACTTATCAGTTAGACACACTAATGCAGACCTGGTTCGCTAAGACCACCGCTCTGATACCAACTGAAAGTTGGGAACGCATTCCACTCAGTGCCTTCTCATCTAACCACCTGTGACCACTGAGCGTACCTCAGACACTGATTTTACGGCCCGCCTCTCGGCAGTACAGCCAACCCTAACAGGGACCGCGAGGAGTAAGAGCCAATGCTTCGTCACAGGTAACACAGTGAGAACCCCCTCTACGATTAACCCGCTAATAAACGGCATTAAACCAGCTCTGATACCAACTGAAAGGACCCGTTCATATACATTATAAACGATTCACAATAGTTGATTACATTGCGAGGTATTTGACCTCTATATGATACATTTAACAAACATTGCATTCGTTTTTAAAAGACAATCTTTCTTTACATCGAAAATTGACAGGCATGCATACCATTTCATAATATCCACTATCCAACTATAAATTTATTTAATAATAATCTTTGATGAACTCAATGACTCGAATGCAACATTCTTCGAAATATGCTATGAAAGACTCCAAGTAATATCTTTAAAATGAGCAAATGCACAGCGGAAGATTTCTTTAACACCTGAGAATAAACATGCTTTAAAGTGTCAACCAAAAGGTTGGTGAGTTCATTAGTTTATCATAATCATTTATTTCCATAATTTTAATAGACCACAAGAATTTCATTTCCAGTTCTCATAAATATACGTCCCATGCATAGAGACAAAAATAATCATTCATATGGTGAACACCTGGTAACCGACATTAACTAGATACATATAAGAATATCCCCTATCATTCCGGGATCCTCCTTCAGACATGATATAAATTTCGAAGTACTAAAGCATCTGGTACTTTGGACGGGGTTTGTTAGGCCCAATAGATCTATCTTTAGGATTCACGTCAATTAGGTTGTCTGTTCCCTAATTCTTAGATTACCAGACTTTAATAAAAAGGGGCATATTCAATTTCGATAATTCAACCATAGAATGTAGTTTCAATTACTCATGTCTATTTCGTCAAACATTTATAAAAGCGCATGTATTCTCAGTCCCAAAAATATAAAGGGGTAAAAAGGCAAATGAAACTCACCATACTGTATTTCGTAGTAAAAATACATATAACGTCATTAAACAAGTGCAAGGTTGGCCTCGGATTCACGAACCTAAATTAATTATATATATTTATGTGTTGGTCAATATTTGTCTAACAAATTAGGTCAAGTCATAGTGTACCACAATCCTAATGCTCGAGACTAATATGCAAAAGTCAACAAAAGTAAATTTCACTCAAAATAATTTCCAAAAATCTATACATGATTAATATATAGTTTAAATATCGTCGTTTTATATTTTTAAAGATTTTTAAAAGATTTATTAGAGTAAATAATATAATTTATTTATTAATAAATAAAATTTTATATTAAATTTATATAATAAAATATACTTTTATATATATTAAGTAATAAAATTTATAGGGTTCATTTAATATTATAAAGATAATATGATAGGTATTATTAAAGTAAGTTATTACACGTAGTAAAATATGTTTGTATCACATATTTATTTGATAAAATAATATCTATAATGATAGTAAGTAAAAGTTGTATTATTTTTTAATAATAATTATTATTATAAAAAATATCAATATTTATAATTACTAAGATGACATTATGATAAAACGATAATTCTAATTATGATAACTTTAATATTTACGATAATTTTTAATATTATCTTTAAAATAATAATTCTATTTAAAATAATAATAATAATGATATTTTATAGTAACAATGACATTTCTATTAAAATGATAATTTTTGTTAAAATGATAGTTTTAATACTAACTATACTTTTAATAATAATAGTAATGATAAAAATAATAAGAACGATAATTTTATCTAAATCAATATCTTATAATATTTTAATTTCATCATGATACTCTTACTCATTATTTCCTAATCGTTTCGTTTAATAGCTTTTAATCGTCTTTTATATCGTGTTCATAATAATGATAATAATAGTAATCAAAATAATTAGGTGTTACAAATATTTGTTTTAATTACACTAATATTAATAATGATAGTTACTATAATATTATTAACGATAATACTAATATTATCTTAATGATAATATAGTAATAATAACAATAACAATAACAATAACCATTTTTAAATAATGATATATATATTAATAATGATAATAATAATAATAATAATAATACCAATAATAATAATAATAATAATAATAATAATAATTGGATAATAAAAATAATACTAATTATAACTTTAACGATAATAACGATAGTAATAAAAAAAATAACAATTTTTAATGATAAATCCCTTTTATTGATAAAGATAATAATATTGATAATAATAAGATAAAACTAGAACGACGATAAAAACGACGATAATAATAATTATTTTTAATAAAAATATCGAAAATTCAATTGATTATAACTTCTAATCCGTTCATCGAAACTATTCGATATCTAAAGGAAAAGTTCTTAATTTTTCGCTAGCTTTCCAAGGACATGCATATCTTATATCTTATCTCAACCGCAAGTGTAACTAATTCAAGATTCAACCTAACATGTCTAAGGGAAATATTAAAAGTACAAGCATGCATAATCCTAAATACTCGAGCACTAGTCAGGGATAAACTATTAGTATGTAAAAGTTAAATTATGAGTACTCACGTATCAATATTGAGATTCAATATTGCAGGAAAGGTACGTAGATGCAACGGAAATGATAAACACTATATTGACCTCACGAGCATACCCATGAACCATACTCAATCACCTCCATAGCTATAACTCATAATTTCCTTAATCCGATCCCACTCGAAAAATAATTTCGAAATCACTCGGACAGCACTCCGTCGTAATATTTTATGTATACTAATAATATCTTGAAATAATACGGAGTAAATATATATATGTAAATCGATTGAGAGAGTTTAGAGAAAAATATTTTCAAGTTTCTATGAAATATTGAAACCTATTGAATTCTATTTATAATATATTTTTGAATTATTAAAGTATGAATTATTAAAGTGAATTATTAAAGTATGAATTATTAAAGTGAATTATTAAAGTATGAATTATTAAAGTGAATTATTAAAGTATGAATTATTAAAGTGAATTATTAAAGTTAAAGTAAAGTAAAAATAAAGTAAAGGTAAAGTTTAAGTATAGTAAAAGTATAAAACTATGTACGTATAATACGCGTATAAATATATATAATATTAATTTAAATCGTTATATATATTTAATAAAATAAAATATAAATATCGTTATCTTTATCATACTAGTTAAGTAATGAGTTGTCAAAAGTGATTCTAGATATTTATAAAAGTTATATACATTTTAATAATAGTTCTTTTTAAACTGAAAACGTTTTTGTATGTTTGAAACTAAATAGATCAATTGAGTCATTATGAGATTCAATCTTCCACTATCCTTTGTCTAATTCTCAATAATTGATAATTTGTTCTTATTTATAAATCACTTTACCATTTTCCGAATATTGTTAAAATGGAAAGATTTCTCAAATCAACGTGGGCCTTTCAACAGAGACTTGTAATCATAATTCAATATATCTGATAATTCAATCATTTGATCTTATCTTCTAATTCCATTGATAAACATTTTGAAACAGATACAATCATATAAAGTATTTAATCTAATATTTTGTTTACGTTTCAAGTTATAATATATATACACATATACATATATAATCATATTCGTTTAATGGTTCGTGAATCGTTGGAACTTGGTCGAGGTTGAATGAATGTATGAACATAGTTTAAAATTCTTGAAATTTAACTTAACAAATATTGCTTATCGTGTCGGAAACATATAAAGATTAAAGTTTAAATTTGGTTGGAAATTTCCGGGTTGTCACATCCTCAACCCTATGCTTGAAAGTGATAAAGTTACCCATGTCGGCACAGATCTCGTCCATAACTTCATTATGTGGTAAAGTGCGCAAACAATCACTAAGGGCATTAATACGTGTCACGTCATTATAAGCCCGGTTCATATGAGTAATGGTAGAAAAATAGTAATGAACAGGATCATCGATCTCTGGTTGATTAGCACGACGTCTAGCAGGAGACGGTGGAGCAGGAGCAGCAACAGAGTTATCGCTCGAAGTCAACATCTGCAAACAGCAAAACCGCAAACCACATACCAAAAAGATATGAAAGCTAATAATATAACTTATACGAAATAAAATGCATAATAATGTTATAGAAAAAAGGTCGGGCTGTAGACTAGACTCTAATGCACCCTAATAACCACGGGTTGACCACATTAAGACAGCCTAGTTTCCTACAACCAACGCTCTGATACCACATGTGACGACCCCGTCAAAACACTTAACGGATCCGTCAGTTGGTCCCACAGCTTGATCAGACTTAAATTAATTAAATAAACAAAGTTGCATTCTTTTATTTCAAATGTTTCCCAAAAAGGAAACAAACCAAAATATGTAGTTTCAAAACAACCAACCATAGTAATAAACCAAAATTTGACACAAAACCTTACCAACAAACCCACATGTTTAAATTATCCCAAAAATAGAATGCAAGCTTAAGTTTCATAAGTTGTTTCATAAAATCTGCCCAAATGCATGCAGACTCTTCTAAACACAGCGGAAGCATCACAAAACTCAAGTACCTGTGAAAACATGCAAGTAAACTGTCAACACAAAGGTTGAGTGAATTATAGGTTTAAATAATAAGTAAACTTTAGACCACAAGATTTAAAAATGTTAGAAAACATTAAACATTATTCCATTATCAATGAGCCACCTGGTAACCACTTAACTCTTTATTTACCCTTGCCAAACACAATAAAAATATACACTTGGACAGTGTATCTACAACAAATTACGAAGTACTAAACATTCCGATTATAAATTGCTAGCACGACTAGCTCGAAATGGGGTTGTCTGAAAGGACCCATTCATATACATTATAAACGATTCACAATAGTTGATTACATTGCGAGGTATTTGACCTCTATATGATACATTTTACAAACATTGCATTCATTTTTAAAAGACAATCTTTCTTTACATCGAAAATTGACAGGCATGCATACCATTTCATAATATCCACTATCCAACTATAAATTAATTTAATAATAATCTTTGATGAACTCAATGACTCGAATGCAACGTTCTTCGAAATATGCTATGAAAGACTCCACGTAATATCTTTAAAATGAGCAAATGCACATCGGAAGATTTCTTTAACACCTGAGAATAAACATGCTTTAAAGTGTCAACCAAAAGGTTGGTGAGTTCATTAGTTTATCATAATCATTTATTTCCATCATTTTAATAGACCACAAGAATTTCATTTCCAGTTCTCATAAATATACGTCTCATGCATAGAGACAAAAATAATCATTCATATGGTGAACACCTGGTAACCGACATTAACTAGATACATATAAGAATATCCCCTATCATTCCGGGATCCTCCTTCGAACATGATATAAATTTCGAAGTACTAAAGCATCCGGTACTTTGGATGGGGTTTGTTAGGCCCAATAGATCTATCTTTAGGATTCAAGTCAATTAGGGTGTCTGTTCCCTAATTCTTAGATTACCAGACTTAATAAAAAGGGGCATTTTCGATTTCGATATTTCAACCATATAATGTAGTTTCGATTACTTGTGTCTATTTCGTAAAACATTTATAAAAATTGCGCATGTATTCTCAGCCCAAAAATATAAAGGGTAAAAAGGCAAATTAAACTCACCATACTGTATTTCGTAGTAAAAATACATATAACGTCATTGAACAAGTGCAAGGTTGGCCTCGGATTCACGAACCTAAATTAATTATATATATTTATGTGTTGGTCAATATCTGTCTAACAAATTAGGTCAAGTCATAGTGTACCACAATCCAATTGCTCGAGACTAATATGCAAAAGTCAACAAAAGTAAATTTGACTCAAAATAATTTCCAAAAATCTATACATGATTAATATATAGTTTAAATATCGTCGTTTTATATTTTTAAATATTTTTAAAAGATTTATTAGAGTAAATAATATAATTTATTTATTAATAAATAAAATTTTATATTAAATTTATATAATAAAATATACTTTTATATATATATTAAGTAATAAAATTTATAGGGTTCATTTAATATCATAAAGATAATATGATAGGTATTATTAAAGAAAGTTATTACACGTAGTAAAATATGTTTGTATCACATATTTATTTGATAAAATAATATCTATAATGTTAGTAAGTAAAAGTTGTATTATTTTGTAATAATAATAATAATTATTATAAAAATATCAATATTTATAATTACTAAGATGACATTATGATAAAACGATAATTCTAATTATGATAACTTTAATATTTATAATAATTTTTAATATTATCTTTAAAATAATAATTCTATTTAAAATAATAATAATAATGATATTTTATAGTAACAATGACATTTATATTAAAATGATAATTTTTGTTAAAATGATAGTTTTAATACTAACGATACTTTTAATAATAATAGTAATGATAAAAATAATAAGAACGATAATTTTATCTAAATCAATATCTTATAATATTTTAATTTCATCATGATACTCTTACCCATTATTTCCTAATCGTTTCGTTTAATAGCTTTTAATCATCTTTTATATCGTGTTCATAATAATGATAATAATAGTAATCAAAATAATTAGGTGTTCAGATATTTGTTTTAATTACACTAATATTAATAATGATAGTTACTATAACATTATTAATGATAATAGTAATAATTATCTTAATGATAATATAGTAATAATAATAATAACAATAACCATTTTTAAATAATGATATATATATTAATAATGATAATAATAATAATAATACCAATAATAATAATAATAATAATAATAATAATAATAATAATAATAATAATAATAATAATAATAATAATAATAATAATACTAATTATAACTTTAACGATAATAACGATAGTAATAATAAAAAAATAACATTTTTTAATGATAAATCCCTTTTATTGATAAAGATAATAATAATGATAATAATAAGATAAAACTAGAACGACGATAAAAATGACGATAATAATAATCATTTTAATAAAAATATCGAAAATTCAATTGATTATAACTTCTAATCCGTTCATCGAAACCATTCGATATCTAAAGGAAAAGTTCTTAATTTTTCGCTAGCTTTCCAAGGACATGCATATCTTATACCTTATCTCAACCGCAAGTGTAACTAATTGAAGATTCAACCTAACCTGTCTAAGGGCAATATTAAAAGTACAAGCATGCATAATCCTAAATACTCGAGCAGTAGTCAGGGATACACTATTAGTATGTAAAAGTTAAATTATGAGTACTCACGTATCAATATTGAGATTCAATATTGAAGGGAAGGTACGTAGACACAACGGAAATGATAAACACTATATTGACCTCACGAGCATACCCATGAACCATACTCAATCACCTCCATAGCTATAACCCATAATTTCCTTAATCCTATCCCACTCGAAAAACAATTTCGAAATCACTCGGACAGCACTCCGTCGTAATATTTTATGTATACTAATAATATCTTGAAATAATACGGAGTAAATATATATATGTAAATCGATTGAGAGAGTTTAGAGAAAAATATTTTCAAGTTTCTATGAAATAATGAAACCTATTGAATTCTATTTATAATAGATTTTTGAATTATTAAAGTGAATTATTAAAGTATGAATTATTAAAGTGAATTATTAAAGTATAAATTATTAAAGTGAATTATTAAAGTATGAATTATTAAAGTGAATTATTAAAGTATGAATTATTAAAGTGAATTATTAAAGTTAAAGTAAAGTAAAAATAAAGTAAAGGTAAAGTTTAAGTATAGTAAAAGTATAAAACTATATACGTATAATACGCGTATAAATATATATAATATTAATTTAAATCGTTATATATATTTAATAAAATAAAATATAAATATCGTTATCTTTATCATACTAGTTAAGTAATGAGTTGTCAAAAGTGGTTCTAGATATTTATAAAAGTTATATACGTTTTAATAATAAAGTTCTTTTTAAACTAAAAACGTTTTTGTACGTTTGAAACTAAATAGATCAATCGAGTCTTTATGAGATTCAATCTTCCACTATCCTTTGTCTAGTTCTCAATGATTGACAATTTGTTCTTATTTATAAATCACTTTACCATTTTCCGAATATTGTTAAAATGGAAAGATTTCTCAAATCAACGTGGGCCTTACAACAGAGACTTGTAATCATAATTCAATATATCTGATAATTCAATCATTTGATCTTATCTTCTAATTCCATTGATAAACATTTTGAAACAGATACAATCATATAAAGTATTTAATCTAATATTTTGTTTACGTTTCAAGTTATAATATATATACACATATACATATATAATCATATTCATTTAATGGTTCGTGAATCGTTGGAACTTGGTCGAGGTTGAATGAATGTATGAACATAGTTTAAAATTCTTGAAATTTAACTTAACAAATATTGCTTATCGTGTCGGAAACATATAAAGATTAAAGTTTAAATTTGGTTGAAAATTTCCGGGTTGTCACAGTACCTACCCGTTAAAGAAATTTCGTCCCGAAATTTGTGTGGAAAGGTCGTGAATGATAGTAAGTACGTTTTCATTATGCATACGGGCTGAAAATTAGAGTTTTATCATCAGCGAATAATTTGGATAAATAATCCATTTATATGAAGAGTACGAATGAAGCTAACATAGAAGAGTGAAATGAGTAAGTGTAGATTCATCTTATCATTTGACGTAGATATGATTGATTCCCAGATTTCAAGGGATTTGAAGAAAATATTCTTAATAAGATTTGACTCTCCGGTAATCAAGGGAATTAGGATCCGCTTTAAATGCGATCGTCCATTTTAATTGTTCTGACGAAGATTTTCTTATAAATTCACCTCCTTCGTTTCCTTACAACTCACACCTTCTGTTGATGCATTTTATGCAAGTCCCTAGACATCTACCCACATCCATTGTAGGTACAACAGTTTACAGGCCACCATGATTGCTCGTTATTATCCTATCCGTGTTTGTATGTGGTTACAGGAACTGCAGGAACGAGATTTAGATGTTTGACTATGTTAGACTTAGTCAAACGTACGAGTGAAGCCTCACTAGTACGGCTGATAGGCTTATACGCACGGTTGATGCTGAGCTAAGTCACAATTACAACCTAAATGAGAAGACACGAGTGAGTTGTCACCCGTACGGCTGATAAAGCCAACTCGTACGTGTGATGAATGAATCGTATGGGTGAGTCAATAGCAGGGGTATATAAAGTCATATGTTCTTCATTTTAGGTTAAGCCTCTCATTTGTTACACACACTCAGATCTAGTGAGCTCCTCCAATTCTCTCTCAGTCCAAATCACCCAGGTGGTGAATAATAGCTCTAGGTGTTGATCTAATCACACTTGATTTAGTTGTGGTTTGACTAAATTAATCAAAAAAAACTTAACCTATTCACTAGAGGGTTTGATTCACTTATTCCGCCATTGTGTGAGTTAAATCTGTTGATTTCTAAGTTCCTAGTCATCTTTCATCACCTTCTATTCTTTCCCCCTCAACTCATATTTTAAAGTATTCATTAATATGCTCCATCCAGTTCTGATTCTCGATATACTTCTAACTTTCATATCGGTCATTCTTCTTTTTCATCTACCGCCAGAAGAATCTATTTACTTCTACTATACTCTTGGGTTTATAGTGTTTCTGGTTCTCCCGTGTCTTTATATTGCTATATGCATCGATATATATGGTTTATAATTTCTGGTTTATCGTTGGGCTTTATATGTTCCCTTATATTTCAAAGTCTCTGCTTCTGTCTTCTATAATCATTATCATTCACAGTTAATGCTCTCTTTTATTTACTGCAATTTATACCCCAATTTCTATTTCGGAGTTTTGTCCTTTCGTTTCTTCTTCTTGCGATTAAGCACCGCTTGTAATGGTCCAGAATTCACAGATATGAATTTCGGAATGAACATTGTTAATGTTCTAGGAAGGAAATTGTGATGGCACGATCTTGACTTGTCAAATTACTAGAATACCTTGGAAAAGGCCGAATCATCAAGAAATATTTTCTTGATATTTTAGAGGTTAAATAGAATACAAGAGTCGTATAACATGGCACATGATGATGTTATAATCTGTGAATCATCACGTTCCATTTAGAAACTCAGCATGACTTACTGTAATATAATCACGTTAATCAAGTGTCATTATATTATACTAATTCATGCTTCAGTTCCCAACACTACTTCAAAATATTCCTATTTTAAACTTGAATGTTTCAGAATTTAGAAACTAAAATAGTTTCTTTTATGATGTAATACAGATAGCGCGAAGAGGTAAATGATTTCAAATAAGAAAAATTAAGAAAATATCTTCAGAAATATGGAGGATATTTATAATGAAAGATACGATGATATTTTAGAATTTCTAATATCAGAGGATGATGAAGAATATTGTTCGCGGGGGTTTAGAGTCAGGAGCAAGGTATTCGTTAATGACTTCAGCAGGTACTGAATCATTTGGATCCTTTGAAGTCAGGTTCAGTCTTTGTAATTTTTCCACAGCCTCCTTCCTACTTTGCTCGATCCGTTTTCCAGTTCCAAAACTTCTCTTTTTCTGCGCTTTGCCAACACACTTCATCATTATCATCCAGCTTTTACCGTTTAAAGTCGTTTATAGTTTTTGCTGCTTCATCAGCATTTTTTCCATTTTCGGAGAACCAATTCGTAGTTCGGAGTGTTTTTCAGAAACTTCACATTCAAATTAAGTCCAGAAAATAGACGTTATATATACACATATAAATGTTGGCGTAGACATGCTGCGAGATTTCAAAATACTGATTTCTAATTCCCAATGATTCGTATGGAAATTCTCATTACAAGATGCGAATGAGTAAATGATGGGGTTTCAATAAATAATTATAATGACTTTTTGGAGAGGCTAAAGTCAAAGGGTAATGAAGTTGTTGGTACATCTGCTAATAATGTGGTAGAATGTAAAAGGTTCCCTGGTAACGATGGTGCATATCTCAAAGTTATAATAAGGTTAGTCTGACTGAAAAGTCGAAGTTGACTTGCTGGAGATGTGACAAAACTGGCTACTTTGAATAGGAGTCGCAAAGTTATTTTTGCTAATAAATGCCAAAGAATCTGACGCGGATACGTTGTTTAAACTTTTACTTTGGTTTCAAGAGTTTTTCGGGTACATAACTGTGGGTAACATGTGGTTGGATCATCATCTCGATTGCTCATCATTCGAAGTGTCTTCAGAAATTTTAGAAGGGTTTGAACACAGATTGTAATCGTTAACATACATTTGATGTTCTAACATTGTTTTGAAGTCAAAATATAGCTTGTGAAAGATGTAAGGATCTAAGAGTGATGATTTTGGTCATATCTCGAGTTAAATTTTGAGATTTCAAAATCAGAATATGTAATTAAATTTTGAATGAGTATGGTTGTTTTGATTTCTATAAAAGAATGTATATTGTTGTGAAAGTATGAAGTATAATGGATGATTTGCTGAATCAGATTCGAAGAATGTAACATATTATTTGTGAATTTATATATCTCTCGGGTATTACCTACCCGTTAAAAAAAATCACAAATAATATTTTGTACAAAAGAATTTTATTACAGTCTTTATGAAAATATATATATGTATATTTTCTTCAGATGTAACATAGATTTAATGAGTTAATGTTAAATTAAACTCATTTGATTTACGGTAGAAACTAGAATTGAATAATCCCTAAAGGCTTTAAAAAAGTACATAACTTTTACGCAGTATTTCTTTAATGACATTAAAATTATGAATCAATACTTCGTTATTTGTTGATGTATGATGTTCGGTTCGTGGAATTCTTATGAATTTCGCAAAGTACGAATGATGTTATCTGAAAAGTTTCGGGTACATCGATGATGAAAGTGTAAAATCAAATATATACTTGATTTATTATGAATTGGAATTTGTTGAATTGCGACAGAGATTGTAGTTAACGCTGGTTAAGATGCGGCCGAAGGACGTACATTATTGCATATTTGTAATATGAATTAACCGAGTAGTTAAGATTCACACACAATAGCTTAGCACGGAAATATTTATTTCAATATATATATATATATATATATATATATATATATATATATATAATATACATATAATTTCTTCAGAGGGAATGAGTTAATTCTTCATAACTCGTTGATACAATATACACGTTATTGATTCGTAATGATGTCCACAGTGATTATTGAACTGACAGAGTTTGTGATGTTATCGGTGTTGTTGATTCGGATGTTGACTGTACTGACGATGCTGGTAACGCTGACGGTACTGTTGATGTTGTTGGTAAAGCAAGTTTAGCTTGTTAATCACACACCATTTTTGTCAGGGTTTCTACTCTTCCTTCTATCATTTTGGTTCGCTTAATTGATTTATGGTTAGGGCAAGATTAGATAATCTCTAAGACTTTAGAGATTACATAATCGCCGTGGAATGTTTCTCCAATGAAGTTATGAATTAATACTTCGTCAGTTATTGTTGTTGGTACTCCTTGGTATCTATGGTGCGTATGACGTTGATGCTCGTGGGACAGATTGTGAAGTTGAGGTTTACTACATTGTTGTGGTTGGAGGTGGTAATTGAAATGTCCCGTTTATATTGATTAAAAACGTTCCATATTAATTGATTTCGTTGCGAGGTTTTGACCTCTATATGAGACGTTTTTCAAAGACTGCATTCATTTTAAAACAAACCATAACCTTTATTTCATCAATAAAGGTTTAAAAAGCTTTACGTAGATTATCAAATAATGATAATCTAAAATATCCTGTTTACACACGACCATTACATAATGGTTTACAATACAAATATGTTACAACAAAATAAGTTTCTTGAATGCAGTTTTTACACAATATCATACAAGCATGGACTCCAAATCTCGTCCTTATTTAAGTATGCGACAGCGGAAGCTCTTAATAATCACCTGAGAATAAACATGCTTAAAACGTCAACAAAAATGTTGGTGAGTTATAGGTTTAACCTATATATATCAAATCATAATAATAGACCACAAGATTTCATATTTCAATACACATCCCATACATATAGATAAAAATCATTCATATGGTGAACACCTGGTAACCGACATTAACAAGATGCATATATAAGAATATCCCCATCATTCCGGGACACCCTTCGGATATGATATAAATTTCGAAGTACTAAAGCATCCGGTACTTTGGATGGGGCTTGTTGGGCCCGATAGATCTATCTTTAGGATTCGCGTCAATTAGGGTGTCTGTTCCCTAATTCTTAGATTACCAGACTTAATAAAAAGGGGCATATTCGATTTCGATAATTCAACCATAGAATGTAGTTTCACGTACTTGTGTCTATTTTGTAAATCATTTATAAAACCTGCATGTATTCTCATCCCAAAAATATTAGATTTTAAAAGTGGGACTATAACTCACTTTCACAGATTTTTACTTCGTCGGGAAGTAAGACTTGGCCACTGGTTGATTCACGAACCTATAACAATATATACATATATATCAAAGTATGTTCAAAATATATTTACAACACTTTTAATATATTTTGATGTTTTAAGTTTATTAAGTCAGCTGTCCTCGTTAGTAACCTACAACTAGTTGTCCACAGTTAGATGTACAGAAATAAATCGATAAATATTATCTTAAATCAATCCACGACCCAGTGTATACGTATCTCAGTATTGATCACAACTCAAACTATATATATTTTGGAATCAACCTCAACCCTGTATAGCTAACTCCAACATTCACATATAGAGTGTCTATGGTTGTTCCGAAATATATATAGATGTGTCGACATGATAGGTCGAAACATTGTATACGTGTCTATGGTATCTCAAGATTACATAATATACAATACAAGTTGATTAAGTTATGGTTGGAATAGATTTGTTACCAATTTTCACGTAGCTAAAATGAGAAAAATTATCCAATCTTGTTTTACCCATAACTTCTTCATTTTAAATCCGTTTTGAGTGAATCAAATTGCTATGGTTTCATATTGAACTCTATTTTATGAATCTAAACAGAAAAGTATAGGTTTATAGTCGGAAAAATAAGTTACAAGTCGTTTTTGTAAAGGTAGTCATTTCAGTCGAAAGAACGACGTCTAGATGACCATTTTAGAAAACATACTTCCACTTTGAGTTTAACCATAATTTTTGGATATAGTTTCATGTTCATAATAAAAATCATTTTCTCAGTATAACAACTTTTAAATCAAAGTTTATCATAGTTTTTAATTAACTAACCCAAAACAGCCCGCGGTGTTACTACGACGGCGTAAATCCGGTTTTACGGTGTTTTTCGTGTTTCCAGGTTTCAAATCATTAAGTTAGCATATCATATAGATATAGAACATGTGTTTAGTTGATTTTAAAAGTCAAGTTAGAAGGATTAACTTTTGTTTGCGAACAAGTTTAGAATTAACTAAACTATGTTCTAGTGATTACAAGTTTAAACCTTCGAATAAGATAGCTTTATATGTATGAATCGAATGATGTTATGAACATCATTACCACCTTAAGTTCCTTGGATAAACCTACTGGAATAGAGAAAAATGGATCTAGCTTCAATGGATCCTTGGATGGCTCGAAGTTCTTGAAGCAAAATCATGACACGAAAACAAGTTCAAGTAAGATCATCACTTGAAATAAGATTGTTATAGTTATAGAAATTGAACCAAAGTTTGAATATGATTATTACCTTGTATTAGAATGATAACCTACTGTAAGAAACAAAGATTTCTTGAGGTTGGATGATCACCTTACAAGATTGGAAGTGAGCTAGCAAACTTGAAAGTATTTTTGATTTTATGAAACTAGAACTTTTGGAATTTATGAAGAACACTTAGAACTTGAAGATAGAACTTGAGAGAGATCAATTAGATGAAGAAAATTGAAGAATGAAAGTGTTTGTAGGTGTTTTTGGTCGTTGGTGTATGGATTAGATATAAAGGATATGTTATTTTGTTTTCATGTAAATAAGTCATGAATGATTACTCATATTTTTGTAATTTTATGAGATATTTCATGCTAGTTGCCAAATGATGGTTCCCACATGTGTTAGGTGACTCACATGGGCTGCTAAGAGCTGATCATTGGAGTGTATATACCAATAGTACATACATCTAAAAGCTGTGTATTGTACGAGTACGAATACGGGTGCATACGAGTAGAATTGTTGATGAAACTGAACGAGGATGTAATTGTAAGCATTTTTGTTAAGTAGAAGTATTTTGATAAGTGTATTGAAGTCTTTCAAAAGTGTATAAATACATATTAAAACACTACATGTATATACATTTAAACTGAGTCGTTAAGTCATCGTTAGTCGTTACATGTAAGTGTTGTTTTGAAACTTTTAGGTTAACGATCTTGTTAAATGTTGTTAACCCAATGTTTATAATATCAAATGAGATTTTAAATTATTATATTATCATGATATTATCATGTATGAATATCACTTAATATGATATATATACATTGAATGTCTTTACAACGATAATCGTTACATATATGTCTCGTTTAAAAATCATTAAGTTAGTAGTTTTGTTTTTACATATGTAGTTCATTGTTAATATACTTAATGATATGTTTACTTATCATAGTATCATGTTAACTATATATATATATATATATCCATATATATGTCATCATATAGTTTTTACAAGTTTTAACGTTCGTGAATCACCGGTCAACTTGGGTGGTCAATTGTCTATATGAAACATATTTCAATTAATCAAGTCTTAACAAGTTTGATTGCTTAACATGTTGGAAACATTTAATCATGTAAATATCAATCTCAATTAATATATATAAACATAGAAAAGTTCGGGTCACTACATCAACCGCAAGTGTAACCAATTCAAGATTCAACCTAACATGTCTAAGGGCAATATCAAAAGTACAAGCATGCATAATCCTAAATACTCGAGCACTAGTCAGGGATACACTATTAGTATGTAAAAGTTAAATAATGAGTACTCACGTATCAATATTGAGATTCAATATTGCAGGAAAGGTACGTAGACGCAACGGAAATGATAAACACTATATTGACCTCACGAGCATACCCAAGAACCATACTCAATCACCTCCATAGCTATAACCCATAATTTCCTTAATCCTATCCCACTCGAAAAATAATTTCGAAATCACTCGGATAGCACTCCGTCGTAATATTTTATGTATACTAATAATATCTTAAAATAATACGGAGTAAATATATATATACATATATATATGTAAATCGATTAAGAGAGTTTAGAGAAAAATATTTTCAAGTTTCTATGAAATAATGAAATCTATTGAATTCTATTTATAATATATTTTTAAATTATTAAAGTGAATTATTAAAGTATGAATTATTAAAGTGAATTATTAAAGTATGAATTATTAAAGTGAATTATTAAAGTATGAATTATTAAAGTGAATTATTAAAGTTAAAGTAAAGTAAAAATAAAGTAAAGGTAAAGTTTAAGTATAGTAAAAGTATAAAACTATGTACGTATAATACGCGTATAAATATATATAATATTAATTTAAATTGTTATATATATTTAATAAAATAAAATATAAATATCGTTATCTTTATCATACTAGTTAAGTAATGAGTTGTCAAAAGTGGTTCTAGATATTTATAAAAGTTATATACATTTTAATAATAAAGTTCTTTTTAAACTGAAAACGTTTTTGTATGTTTGAAACTAAATAGATCAATCGAGTCTTTATGAGATTCAATCTTCCACTATCCTTTGTCTAATTCTCAATAATTGACAATTTGTTCTTATTTATAAATCACTTTACCATTTTCAGAATATTGTTAAAATGGAAAGATTTCTCAAATCAACGTGGGCCTTTCAACAGAGACTTGTAATCATAATTCAATATATCTGATAATTCAATCATTTGATCTTATCTTCTAATTCCATTGATAAACATTTTGGAATAGATACAATCATATAAAGTATTTAATCTAATATTTTGTTTACGTTTCAAGTTATAATATATATACACATATACATATATAATCATATTCGTTTAATGGTTCGTGAATCGTTGGAACTTGGTCGAGGTTGAATGAATGTATGAACATAGTTTAAAATTCTTGAAATTTAACTTAACAAATATTGCTTATCGTGTCAGAAACATATAAAGATTAAAGTTTAAATTTGGTTGGAAATTTCCGGGTTGTCACAGTACCTACCCGTTAAAGAAATTTCGTCCCGAAATTTGAGTGGAAAGGTCGTGAATGATAATAAGTATGTTTTCATGATGCATACAGGCTGAAAATTAGAGTTTTATCATCAGCGAATAATTTGGATAAACAATCCATTTATATGAAGAGTACGAATGAAGCTAACATAGAAGAGTGAAATGAGTAAGTGTAGATTCATCTTATCATTTGACGTAGATATGATTGATTCCTAGATTTCAAGGAATTTGAAAAAAATCTTCTTAATAAGATTTGACTCTCCGGTAATCAAGGGAATTAGGATCCCCTTTAAATGCGATCGTCCATTTTAATTGTTCTGTCGGAGATTTTCTTATAAATTCACCTCCTTCATTTCCTTACAACTCACACCTTCTGTTGATGTATTTTATGCAAGTCCCTAGACATCTACCCACGTCCATTGCAGGTACAACAGTTTACAGGCCACCATGATTGCTCGTTATTATCCTATCCGTGTTTGTATGTGGTTACAGGAACTACAGGAACGAGATTTAGATGTTTGACTATGTTAGACTTAGTCAGACGTACGAGTGAAGCCTCACTAGTACGGCTGACAGGCTCATACGCACGGTTGATGCTGAGCTAAGTCACAATTACAACCTAAATGAGAAGACACGAGTGAGTGATCACCCGTACGGCTGATGAAGCCAACTCGTACGTGTGATGAATGAATCGTATGGGTGAGTCAACAGCAGGGGTATATAAAGTCTTATGTTCTTCATTTTAGGTTAAGCCTCTCATTCGTTACACACACTCAGATCTAGTGAGATCCTCCGATTCTCTCTCAGTCCAAATCACCCAGGTAGTGAATAATAGCTCTAGGTGTTGATCTAATCACACTTGATTTAGTTGTGGTTTGACTAAATTAATCAAAAAAACTTAACCTATTCACTAGAGGGTTTGATTCACTTGTTCCGCCATTGTGTGAGTTAAATCTGTTGATTTCTAAGTTCCTAGTCATGTTTCATCACCTTCTATTCTTTTCCCCTCAACTCATATTTTAAAGTATTCATCAATATGCTCCATCCAGTTCTGATTCTCGATATACTTCTAACTTTCATATCGGTCATTCCTATTTTTCATCTACCGCCGGAAGAATGTATTTACTTCTACTATACTCTTGGGTTTATAGTGTTTCTAGTTCTCCCGTGTCTTTATATTGCTATATGCATCGATATATATGGTTTATAATTTCTGGTTTATCGTTGGGCTTTATATGTTCCCTTATATTTCAAAGTCTCTGCTTCTGTCTTCTATAATCATTATCATTCACAGTTAATGCTCTCTTTTATTTGCTGCAATTTATACCCCAATTTCTATTTCGAAATTTTGTCCTTTCATTTCTTCTTCTTGCGATTAAGCACCGCTTGAAATGGTCCAGAATTCACAGATATGAATTTTGGAATGAACATTGTTAATGTTCTAGGAAGGAAATTGTGATGGCACGATCTTGACTTGTCAAATTACTAGAATACCTTGGAAAAGGCCGAATCATCAAGAAATATTTTCTTGATATTTTAGAGTTTAAATAGAATACAAGAGTCGTATAACATGGAACATGATGATGTTATGATATGTGAATCATCACGTTCCATTTAGAAACTCAGCATGACTTACTGTAATATAATCACGTTGATCAAGTGTCATTATATTATACTAATTCATGCTTCAGTTCCCAACACTACTTCAAAATATTCATATTTTAAACTTGAATGTTTCAGAATTTAGAAACTAAAATAGTTTCTTTTATGATGTAATACAGATAGCGCGAAGAGGTAAATGATTTCAAATAAGAAAAATTAAGAAAATATCTTCAGAAATATGGAGGATATTTATAATGAAATATATGATGATATTTTAGAATTTCAAATATCAGAGGATGATGAAGAATATTGTCCGTAGGGGTTTAGAGTCAGGAGCAAGGTATTCATTAATGACTTCAGTAGGTACTGAATCATTTGGATCCTTTGAAGTCAGGTTCAGTCTTTGTAACTTGTCCACAGCCTCCTTCCTACTTTGCTCAATCCGTTTTCCAGTTCCAAAACTTCTCTTTTTCTGCGCTTTACCAGCACACTTCATCATTATCATCCAGCTTTTACCGTTTAAAGTCGTTTATAGTTTTTGCTGCTTCATCAGTATTTTTTCCATTTTCGGAGAACCAATTCGTAGTTCAGAGTGTTTTCCAGAAACTTCAGATTCAAATAAAGTCCAGAAGATAGACGTTATATATACACATATAACTGTTGGCGTAGACATACTGCTAGATTTCAAAATACTGATTGCTAATTCCCAATGATTCGTATGGCAATTCTCATTACAAGATGCGAATGACTAAATGATGGGGTTTCAATAAATAATTATAATGACTTTTTGGAGAGGATAAAGTCAAAGGGTAATGAAGTTGTTGGTACATCTGCTAATAATGTGGTGGAATGTAAAAGGTTTCCTAGAAACGAGGGCGTATATCTCAAGGTTATAATAAGGTTAGTCTGACTGAAAAGTCGAAGTTGACTTGCTGGAGCTGTGACAAAACTGGCTACTTTGAATAGGAGTCGCAAAGTTATTTTTGCTAATAAATGCCAAAGAATCTGACGCGGATACGTTGTTTAAACTTTACTTTGGTTTCAAGAGTTTTTCGGGTACATAACTATGGGTAACATGTGGTTGGATCATCATCTCGATTGCTCATCATTCGAAGTGTCTTCAAAAATTTTCGAAGGGTTTGAACACAAATTGTAATCATTAACATACATTTGATGTTCTAACACAGTTTTGAAGTCAAAATATAGCTTGTGAAAGATGTAAAGATCTAAGAGTGATGATTTTGGTCATATCTCGAGTTGAATTTTGAGATTTCAAAATCAGAATATGTAATTAAATTTTGAATGAGTATGGTTGTTTTGATTTCTATAAAAGAATGTATACTGTTGTGAAAGTAGGGAGTATAATGGATGATTTGCTGAATCAGATTCGAAGAATGTAACATATTATTTGTAAATTTATATATCTCTCGGGTATTACCTACCCGTCAAAAAAAAAAATTTCACAATTAATATTTTGTACAAAAGAATTTTATTACAGTCTTTATGAAAATATATATATGTATATTTTCTTCAGATGTAACATAGATTTAATGAGTTAATGTTAAATTAAACTCATTTGATTTACGGTTGAAACTAGAATTGAATAATCCCTAAAGGCTTTAAAAAGTACATAACTTTTACGCAGTATTTCTTTAATGACATTGAAATTATGAATCAATACTTCGTTATTTGTTGATGTATGATGTTCGGTTCGTGGAATTCTTGTGAATTTCGCAAAGTACGAATGATGCTATCTGAAAAGTTTCGGGTACATCGATGATGAAAGTGTAAAATCAAATATATACTTGATTTATTATGAATTGGAATTTGTTGAATTGCGACAGAGATTGTAGTTAACGCTGGTTAAGTTGCGGCCGAAGGATGTACATTATTGCATATTTGTAATATGAATTAACCGAGTAGTTAAGATTCACACACAATAGCTTAGCACGGAAAGATTTATTTCAATATATATATATATATATATATATATATATATATATATATATATATATATATATATATATATATATATATATATATATATATATATAGAATATACATATAATTTCTTCAGAGGGAATGAGTTAATTCTTCATAACTTGTTGATACAATATGCACTTTATTGATTCGTAATGATGTCCACAGTGATTCTTGAACTGACGGAGTTTGTGATGTTATTGGTGTTGTTGATTCGGATGTTGACTGTACTGACGATGCTGGTAACGCTGACGGTACTGTTGATGCTGTTGGTAAAGCAAGTTTAGCTTGTTAATCACACACCATTTTTGTCAGGGTTTCTACTCTTTCTTCTATCATTTTGGTTCGCTTAACTGATTTATGGTTAGGGCTAAATTAGATAATCTCTAAGACTTTAGAGATTACATAATCGCCGCGGAATGTTTCTCCAATGAAGTTATGAATTAATACTTCGTCAGTTATTGTTGTTGGTACTCCTTGGTATCTACGGTGCGTATGACGTTGATGCTCGTGGGACAGATTGTGAAGTTGAGGTTTACGACGCGGTTGTGGTTGGAGGTGGTAATGGTACCGTTGGCGTTGATGATGGTAGTACTGGTTATACTGCTGATGCTGCTGCTGGTGTTTGTAATCTCTGCACCATATTCTCCAAAGCCACTACCCGAGAGCGAAGCTCGTTGACTTCTTCTATTACACCGGGGTGATTGTCGGTTCGGACGAGCGGATAAATAAAATCTAAAATTTGATGTAATATATAATCGTGACGAGATACTCTGGAAATGAGCGAGAACATGGTATTTCGGACAGGTTCGCCGGTAAGTGCTTTAGGTTCTTCGTCAAGAGGGCAATGTGGTGGATGGAAGGGATCACCTTCTTCTTGTCTCCAATGATTGAGGAGGCTACGAACCCATCCCCAATTCATCCAGAATAGGTGATGACTGATTGGTTGATCTATTCCGGTCACACTGCTTTCGGAGCTTGAATGGGATTCCATTTCGGAATCTGAGTGACTTGAACTGATGACGAATTCCATTTCGTACGATTGGATAAAGGATTTTTTTTTCCGATATGAAATGATTTTGGCTAACGGATGGTATTCTAATTACATAGAATATATATATATATATATATATATATATATATATATATATATATATATATATATATATATATATATACATATATATATATACATATATATATACATATATATATATATACATATATATATACATATATATATATACATATATATATATATAGATCAAAAGATTTCGTAGATTTTATATATATATATATATATATATATATATATATATATATATATATATATATAGATCAAAAGATTTCGTAGATTACGGAGGACTTTGCGGGATATGTCAGGTAAAGTTTAAAGTAACAGATACGATACGATAAGATATGATTTAGCAGATATGCTAAGATATGAATTTTTGTCTATACACTATTCATGCAATCAATGCAGCAAGACGTGTCTTAGACTAAAAATGATAAGCAGGTAATTTCCTGAGGATGATACGTAGTTAATTTTCGACACAAAATGATAAGCAAAACTTTTGACTTGCAGACACGGTCGAAGTCCAGACTCACTAATGCATCCTATCGACTTATCAGTTAGACACACTAATTCAGACCTGGTTCGCTAAGACCACCGCTCTGATACCAACTGAAAGTTGGGAACGCATTCCACTCAGTGCCTTCTCAGCTAACCACCTGTGACCACTGAGCGTACCTCAGACACTGATTTTACGGCCCGCCTCTCGGCAGTACAGCCAACCCTAACAGGGACCGCGAGGAGTAAGAGCCAATGCTTCGTCACAGGTAACACAGTGAGAACCCCCTCTACGATTAACCCGCTAATAAACGGCATTAAACCAGCTCTGATACCAACTGAAAGGACCCGTTCATATACATTATAAACGATTCACAATAGTTGATTACATTGCGAGGTATTTGACCTCTATATGATACATTTAACAAACATTGCATTCGTTTTTAAAAGACAATCTTTCTTTACATCGAAAATTGACAGGCATGCATACCATTTCATAATATCCACTATCCAACTATAAATTTATTTAATAATAATATTTGATGAACTCAATGACTCGAATGCAACATTCTTCGAAATATGCTATGAAAGACTCCAAGTAATATCTTTAAAATGAGCAAATGCACAGCGGAAGATTTCTTTAACACCTGAGAATAAACATGCTTTAAAGTGTCAACCAAAAGGTTGGTGAGTTCATTAGTTTATCATAATCATTTATTTCCATAATTTTAATAGACCACAAGAATTTCATTTCCAGTTCTCATAAATATACGTCCCATGCATAGAGACAAAAATAATCATTCATATGGTGAACACCTGGTAACCGACATTAACTAGATACATATAAGAATATCCCCTATCATTCCGGGATCCTCCTTCAGACATGATATAAATTTCGAAGTACTAAAGCATCTAGTACTTTGGACGGGGTTTGTTATGCCCAATAGATCTATCTTTAGGATTCACGTCAATTAGGTTGTCTGTTCCCTAATTCTTAGATTACCAGACTTTAATAAAAAGGGGCATATTCAATTTCGATAATTCAACCATAGAATGTAGTTTCAATTACTCATGTCTATTTCGTCAAACATTTATAAAAGCGCATGTATTCTCAGTCCCAAAAATATAAAGGGGTAAAAAGGCAAATGAAACTCACCATACTGTATTTCGTAGTAAAAATACATATAACGTCATTAAACAAGTGCAAGGTTGGCCTCGGATTCACGAACCTAAATTAATTATATATATTTATGTGTTGGTCAATATTTGTCTAACAAATTAGGTCAAGTCATAGTGTACCACAATCCTAATGCTCGAGACTAATATGCAAAAGTCAACAAAAGTAAATTTCACTCAAAATAATTTCCAAAAATCTATACATGATTAATATATAGTTTAAATATCGTCGTTTTATATTTTTAAAGATTTTTAAAAGATTTATTAGAGTAAATAATATAATTTATTTATTAATAAATAAAATTTTATATTAAATTTATATAATAAAATATACTTTTATATATATTAAGTAATAAAATTTATAGGGTTCATTTAATATTATAAAGATAATATGATAGGTATTATTAAAGTAAGTTATTACACGTAGTAAAATATGTTTGTATCACATATTTATTTGATAAAATAATATCTATAATGATAGTAAGTAAAAGTTGTATTATTTTTTAATAATAATTATTATTATAAAAAATATCAATATTTATAATTACTAAGATGACATTATGATAAAACGATAATTCTAATTATGATAACTTTAATATTTACGATAATTTTTAATATTATCTTTAAAATAATAATTCTATTTAAAATAATAATAATAATGATATTTTATAGTAACAATGACATTTCTATTAAAATGATAATTTTTGTTAAAATGATAGTTTTAATACTAACTATACTTTTAATAATAATAGTAATGATAAAAATAATAAGAACGATAATTTTATCTAAATCAATATCTTATAATATTTTAATTTCATCATGATACTCTTACTCATTATTTCCTAATCGTTTCGTTTAATAGCTTTTAATCGTCTTTTATATCGTGTTCATAATAATGATAATAATAGTAATCAAAATAATTAGGTGTTACAAATATTTGTTTTAATTACACTAATATTAATAATGATAGTTACTATAATATTATTAACGATAATACTAATATTATCTTAATGATAATATAGTAATAATAACAATAACAATAACAATAACCATTTTTAAATAATGATATATATATTAATAATGATAATAATAATAATAATAATAATACCAATAATAATAATAATAATAATAATTGGATAATAAAAATAATACTAATTATAACTTTAACGATAATAACGATAGTAATAAAAAAAATAACAATTTTTAATGATAAATCCCTTTTATTGATAAAGATAATAATATTGATAATAATAAGATAAAACTAGAACGACGATAAAAACGACGATAATAATAATTATTTTTAATAAAAATATCGAAAATTCAATTGATTATAACTTCTAATCCGTTCATCAAAACTATTCGATATCTAAAGGAAAAGTTCTTAATTTTTCGCTAGCTTTCCAAGGACATGCATATCTTATATCTTATCTCAACCGCAAGTGTAACTAATTCAAGATTCAACCTAACATGTCTAAGGGAAATATTAAAAGTACAAGCATGCATAATCCTAAATACTCGAGCACTAGTCAGGGATACACTATTAGTATGTAAAAGTTAAATTATGAGTACTCACGTATCAATATTGAGATTCAATATTGCAGGAAAGGTACGTAGATGCAACGGAAATGATAAACACTATATTGACCTCACGAGCATACCCATGAACCATACTCAATCACCTCCATAGCTATAACTCATAATTTCCTTAATCCGATCCCACTCGAAAAATAATTTCGAAATCACTCGGACAGCACTCCGTCGTAATATTTTATGTATACTAATAATATCTTGAAATAATACGGAGTAAATATATATATGTAAATCGATTGAGAGAGTTTAGAGAAAAATATTTTCAAGTTTCTATGAAATATTGAAACCTATTGAATTCTATTTATAATATATTTTTGAATTATTAAAGTATGAATTATTAAAGTGAATTATTAAAGTATGAATTATTAAAGTGAATTATTAAAGTATGAATTATTAAAGTGAATTATTAAAGTATGAATTATTAAAGTGAATTATTAAAGTTAAAGTAAAGTAAAAATAAAGTAAAGGTAAAGTTTAAGTATAGTAAAAGTATAAAACTATGTACGTATAATACGCGTATAAATATATATAATATTAATTTAAATCGTTATATATATTTAATAAAATAAAATATAAATATCGTTATCTTTATCATACTAGTTAAGTAATGAGTTGTCAAAAGTGATTCTAGATATTTATAAAAGTTATATACATTTTAATAATAGTTCTTTTTAAACTGAAAACGTTTTTGTATGTTTGAAACTAAATAGATCAATTGAGTCATTATGAGATTCAATCTTCCACTATCCTTTGTCTAATTCTCAATAATTGACAATTTGTTCTTATTTATAAATCACTTTACCATTTTCCGAATATTGTTAAAATGGAAAGATTTCTCAAATCAACGTGGGCCTTTCAACAGAGACTTGTAATCATAATTCAATATATCTGATAATTCAATCATTTGATCTTATCTTCTAATTCCATTGATAAACATTTTGAAACAGATACAATCATATAAAGTATTTAATCTAATATTTTGTTTACGTTTCAAGTTATAATATATATACACATATACATATATAATCATATTCGTTTAATGGTTCGTGAATCGTTGGAACTTGGTCGAGGTTGAATGAATGTATGAACATAGTTTAAAATTCTTGAAATTTAACTTAACAAATATTGCTTATCGTGTCGGAAACATATAAAGATTAAAGTTTAAATTTGGTTGGAAATTTCCGGGTTGTCACATCCTCAACCCTATGCTTGAAAGTGATAAAGTTACCCATGTCGGCACAGATCTCGTCCATAACTTCATTATGTGGTAAAGTGCGCAAACAATCACTAAGGGCATTAATACGTGTCACGTCATTATAAGCCCGGTTCATATGAGTAATGGTAGAAAAATAGTAATGAACAGGATCATCGATCTCTGGTTGATTAGCACGACGTCTAGCAGGAGACGGTGGAGCAGGAGCAGCAACAGAGTTATCGCTCGAAGTCAACATCTGCAAACAGCAAAACCGCAAACCACATACCAAAAAGATATGAAAGCTAATAATATAACTTATACGAAATAAAATGCATAATAATGTTATAGAAAAAAGGTCGGGCTATAGACTAGACTCTAATGCACCCTAATAACCACGGGTTGACCACATTAAGACCGCCTAGTTTCCTACAACCAACGCTCTGATACCACATGTGACGAACCCGTCAAAACACTTAACGGATCCGTCAGTTGGTCCCACAGCTTGATCAGACTTAAATTAATTAAATAAACAAAGTTGCATTCTTTTATTTCAAATGTTTCCCAAAAAGGAAACAAACCAAAATATGTAGTTTCAAAACAACCAACCATAGTAATAAACCAAAATTTGACACAAAACCTTACCAACAAACCCACATGTTTAAATTATCCCAAAAATAGAATGCAAGCTTAAGTTTCATAAGTTGTTTCATAAAATCTGCCCAAATGCATGCAGACTCTTCTAAACACAGCGGAAGCATCACAAAACTCAAGTACCTGTGAAAACATGCAAGTAAACTGTCAACACAAAGGTTGAGTGAATTATAGGTTTAAATAATAAGTAAACTTTAGACCACAAGATTTAAAAATGTTAGAAAACATTAAACATTATTCCATTATCAATGAGCCACCTGGTAACCACTTAACCCTTTATTTACCCTTGCCAAACACAATAAAAATATACACTTGGACAGTGTATCTACAACAAATTACGAAGTACTAAACATTCCGATTATAAATTGCTAGCACGACTAGCTCGAAATGGGGTTGTCTGAAAGGACCCATTCATATACATTATAAACGATTCACAATAGTTGATTACATTGCTGTAGTGACCCGAACTTTTCCATGTTTATATATATTAATTGAGATTGATGTTTACATGATTAAATGTTTCCAACATGTTAAGCAATCAAACTTGTTAAGACTTGATTAATTGAAATAGGTTTCATATAGACAATTGACCACCCAAGTTGACCGGTGATTCACGAACGTTAAAACTTGTAAAAAAACTATATGATGACATATATATGGTTATATATATAGTTAACATGATATTATGATAAGTAAACATATCATTAATTATATTAACAATGAACTACATATGTAAAAACAAGACTACTAACTTAATGATTTTGAAACGAGACATATATGTAACGTTTATCGTTGTCACGACATTTAATGTATATATATCATATTAAGAGATATTCGTACATCATAATATCATGATAATATAATAATTTAAAATCTCTTTTGTTATTATAAACATTGGGTTAACAACATTTAACAAGATCGTTAACCTAAAGGTTTCAAAACAACACTTACATGTAACGACTAACGATGACTTAACGACTCAGTTAAAATGTATATACATGTAGTGTTTTAATATGTATTTATACACTTTTGAAAGACTTCAATACACTTATCAAAATACTTCTACTTAACAAAAATGCTTACAATTACATTCTCGTTCAGTTTCATCAACAATTCTACTCGTATGCACCCGTATTCGTACTCGTACAATACACAGCTTTTAGATGTATGTACTATTGGTATATACACTCCAATGATCAGCTCTTAGCAGCCCATGTGAGTCACCTAACACATGTGGGAACCATCATTTGGCAACTAGCATGAAATATCTCATAAGATTACAAAAATATGAGTAATCATTCATGACTTATTTACATGAAAACAAAATTACATATCCTTTATATCTAATCCATACACCAACGACCAAAAACACCTACAAACACTTTCATTCTTCAATTTTCTTCATCTAATTGAACTCTCTCAAGTTCTATCTTCAAGTTCTAAGTGTTCTTCATAAATTCCAAAAGTTCTAGTTTCATAAAATCAAGAATACTTTCAAGTTTGCTAGCTCACTTCCAATCTTGTAAGGTGATCATCCAACCTCAAGAAATCTTTGTTTCTTACAGTAGGTTATCATTCTAATACAAGGTAATAATCATATTCAAACTTTGGTTCAATTTCTATAACTATAACAATCTTATTTCAAGTGATGATCTTACTTGAACTTGTTTTTGTGTCATGATTTTGCTTCAAGAACTTTGAGCCATCCAAGGATCCATTGAAGCTAGATCCATTTTTCTCTTTTCCAGTAGGTTCATCCAAGGAACTTAAGGTAGTAATGATGTTCATAACATCATTCGATTCATACATATAAAGCTATCTTATTCGAAGGTTTAAACTTGTAATCACTAGAACATAGTTTAGTTAATTCTAAACTTGTTCGCAAACAAAAGTTAATCCTTCTAACTTGACTTTTAAAATCAACTAAACACATGTTCTATATCTATATGATATGCTAACTTAATGATTTAAAACCTGGAAACACGAAAAACACCGTAAAACCGGATTTACGCCGTCGTAGTAACACCGCGGGCTGTTTTGGGTTAGTTAATTAAAAACTATGATAAACTTTGATTTAAAAGTTGTTATTCTGAGAAAATGATTTTTATTATGAACATGAAACTATATCCAAAAATTATGGTTAAACTCAAAGTGGAAGTATGTTTTCTAAAATGGTCATCTAGACGTCGTTCTTTCGACTGAAATGACTACCTTTACAAAAACGACTTGTAACTTATTTTTCCGACTAGAAACCTATACTTTTTTTGTTTAGATTCATAAAATAGAGTTCAATATGAAACCATAGCAATTTGATTCACTCAAAACGGATTTAAAATGAAGAAGTTATGGGTAAAACAAGATTGGATAATTTTTCTCATTTTAGCTACGTGAAAATTGGTAACAAATCTATTCCAACCATAACTTAATCAACTTGTATTATATATTATGTAATCTTGAGATACCATAGACACGTATACAATGTTTCGACCTATCATGTCGACACATCTATATATATTTCGGAACAACCATAGACACTCTATATGTGAATGTTGGAGTTAGCTATACAGGGTTGAGGTTGATTCCAAAATATATATAGTTTGAGTTGTGATCAATACTGAGATACGTATACACTGGGTCGTGGATTGATTCAAGATAATATTTATCGATTTATTTCTGTACATCTAACTGTGGACAACTAGTTGTAGGTTACTAACGAGGACAGCTGACTTAATAAACTTAAAACATCAAAATATATTAAAAGTGTTGTAAATATATTTTGAACATACTTTGATATATATGTATATATTGTTATAGGTTCGTGAATCAACCAGTGGCCAAGTCTTACTTCCCGACGAAGTAAAAATCTGTGAAAGTGAGTTATAGTCCCACTTTTAAAATCTAATATTTTTGGGATGAGAATACATGCAGGTTTTATAAATGATTTACAAAATAGACACAAGTACGTGAAACTACATTCTATGGTTGAATTATCGAAATCGAATATGCCCCTTTTTATTAAGTCTGGTAATCTAAGAATTAGGGAACAGACACCCTAATTGACGCGAATCCTAAAGATAGATCTATTGGGCCTAACAAACCCCATCCAAAGTACCGGATGCTTTAGTACTTCGAAATTTATATCATATCCGAAGGGTGTCCCGGAATGATGGGGATATTCTTATATATGCATCTTGTTATTGTCGGTTACCAGGTGTTCACCATATGAATGATTTTTATCTCTATGTATGGGATGTGTATTGAAATATGAAATCTTGTGGTCTATTGTTACGATTTGATATATATAGGTTAAACCTATAACTCACCAACATTTTTGTTGACGTTTTAAGCATGTTTATTCTCAGGTGATTATTAAGAGCTTCCGCTGTCGCATACTTAAATAAGGACAAGATTTGGAGTCCATGCTTGTATGATATTGTGTAAAAACTGCATTCAAGAAACTTATTTTGTTGTAACATATTTGTATTGTAAACCATTATGTAATGGTCGTGTGTAAACAGGATATATTAGATTATCATTATTTGATAATCTACGTAAAGCTTTTTAAACCTTTATTGATGAAATAAAGGTTATGGTTTGTTTTAAAATGAATGCAGTCTTTGAAAAACGTCTCATATAGAGGTCAAAACCTCGCAACGAAATCAATTAATATGGAACGTTTTTAATCAATAAGAACGGGACATTTCAGTTGGTATCCGAGCGTTGGTCTTAGAGAACCAGAAAATTTGCATTAGTGTGTCTTATCGAGTTTGTTAGGATGCATTAGTGAGTCTGGACTTCGACCGTGTTTTCTTTAAAAATGATTGCTTAACATTTTTGTTGGAAACTATATATTTTTAACATATGAATATTATGTGATATATTAATCTCTTAACGTGTTTGATATTATGTGATAGATGTCTACCTCTAGAACAAGTCCCATTGACTCACCTAATAATAATGAAGAGTCAAATGTAAATTGGAATAATTTGTGGACTGATTCACAAGTTCCCGAAGAGGAACCGGAAGAAGAGTCGGAACCGGAAGAAGAATCGGAACCGGAAGAAGAATCGGAACCGGATGAAGAAATAGAACCGGTGGGGGAAATAATAAAACGGTTAAGTAAAAGAAAATCCTCAACCAACCGACCAAAGTTAATTATGGTCAATGGTGTTTCCGCCAAGGAAGCAAAATATTGGGAGGATTACCAATTCTCCGATGAATCGGATTCCGACGAGAATTCCGATGATGTTATAGAAATTACCCCAACTGAATTTAAAAAGGCAAAAGAAAATAATAAGGGAAAGGGCATAAAAATAGAGAAATCTAATTCCAACCCCGATGAACTTTATATGTATCGTCAACCCCCGAAGTCCTTAAGTTGTAACAATGACCCGGGAACCTCTAAACCACCAGGTTTTTCTAAACCAATGTGGACAACGACGGTTCGTATTAGGGGAACATCATATATCCCTAGAAACTTGGCAAAACGAACCAAAACCGAAGAAGAAGAAACGAGCGAGTCGGAATAAGATAGTTGTATTCGTGTGGTGTAATATATGGAATATAGTGTTCTTATGCTTTATGATATATGTAAAAATTGCTTGTATTAATAAGTATTTTTTTTTATGAATCTAACTCTTGTCTATTTTACAGTTTAAAAATACAAAATGGATAGACAACCCAATATTTTAAGAGACCTACCCGGAGACATGATTGATGAAATCTTGTCTAGAGTCGGCCAGAATTCTTCGGCACAACTATTTAAGGCGAGATCAGTTTGTAAGACATTCGAAGAACGTTCCAAGAATGTCTTGGTTTATAAGAGACTTTCGTTTGAAAGATGGGGGATATCACATTGGGAAACCCATAAGTTACGATGTGTTTACTTTGACGCATATATTGCGGGGAACCCAAATGCTATTTTACGCAACGGGTTAAGAAATTATTTTGACTCAATATATCCGAATATTGGACTTCGTGATTTAGAAAAAGCGGCTAACATGCAACATAAAGAAGCATGTTATGCTTACGGATTAGTAATGTTCGCTTCTCACCAAAGTGAGAACAAGAACATCGGGCTACAACTATTAAACAAAACGTTTCCACAAGTGACGGAGTCGGTAATTGGGGTAAGAAATGAGGTTTTTAGATTATTACGGGACTGTTGGACATTACGTAACCCTCGTCCCTTTGATGACGTTACAACACGCTGTCTTATCAATGACCATAACGGTTATGTTGCACAAGACCAAGGATGGGAAGTAGTCCTAGTAAAACCAGAATGCATGACTTGTTTCTGGACGTATGAATTACGTGTATTTATTGCCTTTGCTGAACGACTTGTGTACTAGCTAGAATTGTCTTCACAACTATCTTGTATCAAAGTTATTGTGTGCTATATTTCATGCTTTATGTAAAATAAGCGGTATTGTAAGTTTGTAAAATATTGTATAAAAGTTTGAACGCGAAATATTATTATAATCAGTTTTTCATATAGAATTGTAGTAGTTGAATTGTATATTAGCTACTAAGTATGAACTTAACGGGTAGGTACTACCCGAATTTAAACTTATAAAACGCTAATATGAAGAAAAAGCTTTTATAAATGAGTTCATATTATGCTACGAAATACTATTAACTACTCTTAATATTCTGTATGATTAACTTGTTCCATTTAACTATTTTGAAGGAAATGGCACCGACTACTCGACACACCGTGAATATGAATGAAGAGGAATTCCGTACTTTTCTAGCTTCAAACATAGCCGCAGTACAGGCTGCGCTACATACCAACAATAACCTTGGATCTAGCAGTACAGGAAATCGTGTAGGATGCACCTACAAAGAATTCACTGCCTGCAAACCTTTGGAATTTGATGGAACCGAAGGACCGATCGGATTGAAACGGTGGACCGAGAAGGTTGAATCGGTGTTTGCCATAAGTAAGTGTACTGAAGAGGACAAAGTGAAGTACGCTACGCATACCTTCACAGGTTCTGCGTTAACATGGTGGAATACCTATCTAGAGCAAGTGGGACAAGATGATGCGTACGCACTACCGTGGTCAGCATTCAAGCACTTGATGAACGAGAAGTACCGTCCCAGAACCGAGGTCAATAAGCTCAAGACAGAACTTAGAGGGTTACGAACCCAAGGATTTGATATTACCACGTACGAAAGACGATTCACAGAATTGTGCCTATTGTGTCCGGGAGCATTCGAAGATGAGGAAGAGAAGATCGACGCGTTTGTGAAAGGATTACCGGAAAGAATCCAAGAAGATATAAGTTCACACGAGCCCGCCTCCATACAACAGGCATGTAGAATGGCTCACAAACTAGTGAACCAGATTGAAGAAAGAATTAAAGAACAGACTGCTGAAGAGGCCAATGTGAAGCAAGTCAAAAGAAAGTGGGAGGAAAACGGTGATAAGAATCACCAATACAACAACAACAGCAATTACAACAATAATCGCAACAATTATCCCAACAATCGCAACATCAATCGCAACTACAACAAACGACCCAACAACAACAACAACAACAACAACAACAACAACAACTACAACAATCATCCCAACAACAATAATAACCGCAACAACAACAACAATCAGAAGCAACTATGCCAAAGGTGTGAAAAGAATCACTCGGGGTTCTGCACCAAATTTTGCAACAAGTGTAAAAGAAATGGTCATAGCGCGGCGAAGTGTGAGGTCTACGGACCAGGGGTTAATAGAACGAAAGGAACAAATGGTGTCGGAACGAGTAATGGCGGAGCAAGTAGTGTCGGAGCAAGTTATGCCAATGTAGTTTGTTATAAATGTGGAAAACCAGGCCACATTATTAGAAATTGCCCGAACCAGGAGAACACGAATGGACAAGGCCGTGGAAGAGTTTTCAATATTAATGCGGTAGAGGCACAGGAAGACCCGGAGCTTGTTACGGGTACGTTTCTTATTGACAATAAATCTGCTTACGTTTTATTTGATTCGGGTGCGGATAGAAGCTATATGAGTAGAGATTTTTGTGCTAAATTAAGTTGTCCATTGACGCCTTTGGATAGTAAATTTTTACTCGAATTAGCAAATGGTAAATTAATTTCAGCAGATAATATATGTCGGAATCGAGAAATTAAACTGGTTAGCGAAACATTTAAGATTGATTTGATACCAGTAGAGTTAGGGAGTTTTGATGTGATAATCGGTATGGACTGGTTGAAAGAAGTGAAAGCGGAGATCGTTTGTTACAAAAATGCAATTCGCATTATACGAGAAAAAGGAAAACCCTTAATGGTGTACGGAGAAAAGGGCAACACGAAGCTACATCTTATTAGTAATTTGAAGGCACAAAAACTAATAAGAAAAGGTTGCTATGCTGTTCTAGCACACGTCGAGAAAGTACAAACTGAAGAAAAGAGCATCAATGATGTTCCCGTCGCAAAAGAATTTCCTGATGTATTTCCGAAAGAATTACCGGGATTACCCCCACATCGATCCGTTGAATTTCAAATAGATCTTGTACCAGGAGCTGCACCAATAGCTCGTGCTCCTTACAGACTCGCACCCAGCGAGATGAAAGAACTACAAAGCCAATTACAAGAACTTTTAGAGCGTGGTTTCATTCGACCAAGCACATCACCGTGGGGAGCTCCTGTTTTGTTTGTCAAGAAGAAAGATGGTACATTCAGGTTGTGTATCGACTACAGAGAGTTGAACAAACTTACCATCAAGAACCGCTACCCACTACCGAGAATCGATGACTTATTTGATCAACTACAAGGCTCGTCTGTTTATTCAAAGATTGACTTACGTTCCGGGTATCATCAAATGCGGGTGAAAGAAGATGATATTCCAAAGACTGCTTTCAGAACACGTTACGGTCATTACGAGTTTATGGTCATGCCGTTTGGTTTAACTAATGCACCAGCTGTGTTCATGGACCTTATGAACCGAGTGTGTGGACCATACCTTGACAAGTTTGTCATTGTTTTCATTGATGACATACTTATTTACTCAAAGAATGACCAAGAACACGGTGAACATTTGAGAAAGGTGTTAGAAGTATTGAGGAAGGAAGAATTGTACGCTAAGTTTTCAAAGTGTGCATTTTGGTTGGAAGAAGTTCAATTCCTCGGTCACATAGTGAACAAAGAAGGTATTAAGGTGGATCCGGCAAAGATAGAAACTGTTGAAAAGTGGGAAACCCCGAAAACTCCGAAACACATACGCCAGTTTTTAGGACTAGCTGGTTACTACAGAAGGTTCATCCAAGACTTTTCCAGAATAGCAAAACCCTTGACTGCATTAACGCATAAAGGGAAGAAATTTGAATGGAATGATGAACAAGAGAAAGCGTTTCAGTTATTGAAGAAAAAGCTAACTACGGCACCTATATTGTCATTGCCTGAAGGGAATGATGATTTTGTGATTTATTGTGACGCATCAAAGCAAGGTCTCGGTTGTGTATTAATGCAACGAACGAAGGTGATTGCTTATGCGTCTAGACAATTGAAGATTCACGAACAAAATTATACGACGCATGATTTGGAATTAGGCGCGGTTGTTTTTGCATTAAAGACTTGGAGGCACTACTTATATGGGGTTAAAAGTATTATATATACCGACCACAAAAGTCTTCAACACATATTTAATCAGAAACAACTGAATATGAGGCAGCGTAGGTGGATTGAATTATTGAATGATTATGACTTTGAGATTCGTTACCACCCGGGGAAGGCAAATGTGGTAGCCGATGCCTTGAGCAGGAAGGACAGAGAACCCATTCGAGTAAAATCTATGAATATAATGATTCATAATAACCTTACTACTCAAATAAAGGAGGCGCAACAAGGAGTTTTAAAAGAGGGAAATTTAAAGGATGAAATACCCAAAGGATCGGAGAAGCATCTTAATATTCGGGAAGACGGAACCCGGTATAGGGCTGAAAGGATTTGGGTACCAAAATTTGGAGATATGAGAGAAATGGTACTTAGAGAAGCTCATAAAACCAGATACTCAATACATCCTGGAACGGGGAAGATGTACAAGGATCTCAAGAAACATTTTTGGTGGCCGTGTATGAAAGCCGATGTTGCTAAATACGTAGGAGAATGTTTGACGTGTTCTAAGGTCAAAGCTGAGCATCAGAAACCATCAGGTCTACTTCAACAACCCGAAATCCCGGAATGGAAATGGGAAAACATTACCATGGATTTCATCACTAAATTGCCAAGGACTGCAAGTGGTTTTGATACTATTTGGGTAATAGTTGATCGTCTCACCAAATCAGCACACTTCCTACCAATAAGAGAAGATGACAAGATGGAGAAGTTAGCACGACTGTATTTGAAGGAAGTCGTCTCCAGACATGGAATACCAATCTCTATTATCTCTGATAGGGATGGCAGATTTATTTCAAGATTCTGGCAGACATTACAGCAAGCATTAGGAACTCGTCTAGACATGAGTACTGCCTATCATCCACAAACTGATGGGCAGAGCGAAAGGACGATACAAACGCTTGAAGACATGCTACGAGCATGTGTTATTGATTTCGGAAACAGTTGGGATCGACATCTACCATTAGCAGAATTTTCCTACAACAACAGCTACCATTCAAGCATTGAGATGGCGCTGTTTGAAGCACTTTATGGTAGAAAGTGCAGGTCTCCGATTTGTTGGAGTGAGGTGGGGGATAGACAGATTATGGGTCCGGAGATTATACAAGAAACTACCGAGAAGATCATCCAAATTCAACAACGGTTGAAAACCGCCCAAAGTCGACAAAAGAGCTACGCTGACATTAAAAGAAAAGATATAGAATTTGAAATTGGAGAGATGGTCATGCTTAAAGTTTCACCTTGGAAAGGTGTTGTTCGATTTGGTAAACGAGGGAAATTAAATCCAAGGTATATTGGACCATTCAAGATTATTGATCGTGTCGGACCAGTAGCTTACCGACTTGAGTTACCTCAACAACTCGCGGCTGTACATAACACTTTCCACGTCTCGAATTTGAAGAAATGTTTTGCTAAAGAAGATCTCACTATTCCGTTAGATGAAATCCAAATCAACGAAAAACTCCAATTCATCGAAGAACCCGTCGAAATAATGGATCGTGAGGTTAAAAGACTTAAGCAAAACAAGATACCAATTGTTAAGGTTCGATGGAATGCTCGTAGAGGACCCGAGTTCACCTGGGAGCGTGAAGATCAGATGAAGAAGAAATACCCGCATCTATTTCCAGAAGATTCGTCAACACCTTCAACAGCTTAAAATTTCGGGACGAAATTTATTTAACGGGTAGGTACTGTAGTGACCCGAACTTTTCCATGTTTATATATATTAATTGAGATTGATGTTTACATGATTAAATGTTTCCAACATGTTAAGCAATCAAACTTGTTAAGACTTGATTAATTGAAATAGGTTTCATATAGACAATTGACCACCCAAGTTGACCGGTGATTCACGAACGTTAAAACTTGTAAAAAAACTATATGATGACATATATATGGTTATATATATAGTTAACATGATATTATGATAAGTAAACATATCATTAATTATATTAACAATGAACTACATATGTAAAAACAAGACTACTAACTTAATGATTTTGAAACGAGACATATATGTAACGTTTATCGTTGTCACGACATTTAATGTATATATATATCATATTAAGAGATATTCGTACATCATAATATCATGATAATATAATAATTTAAAATCTCTTTTGTTATTATAAACATTGGGTTAACAACATTTAACAAGATCGTTAACCTAAAGGTTTCAAAACAACACTTACATGTAACGACTAACGATGACTTAACGACTCAGTTAAAATGTATATACATGTAGTGTTTTAATATGTATTTATACACTTTTGAAAGACTTCAATACACTTATCAAAATACTTCTACTTAACAAAAATGCTTACAATTACATTCTCGTTCAGTTTCATCAACAATTCTACTCGTATGCACCCGTATTCGTACTCGTACAATACACAGCTTTTAGATGTATGTACTATTGGTATATACACTCCAATGATCAGCTCTTAGCAGCCCATGTGAGTCACCTAACACATGTGGGAACCATCATTTGGCAACTAGCATGAAATATCTCATAAGATTACAAAAATATGAGTAATCATTCATGACTTATTTACATGAAAACAAAATTACATATCCTTTATATCTAATCCATACACCAACGACCAAAAACACCTACAAACACTTTCATTCTTCAATTTTCTTCATCTAATTGAACTCTCTCAAGTTCTATCTTCAAGTTCTAAGTGTTCTTCATAAATTCCAAAAGTTCTAGTTTCATAAAATCAAGAATACTTTCAAGTTTGCTAGCTCACTTCCAATCTTGTAAGGTGATCATCCAACCTCAAGAAATCTTTGTTTCTTACAGTAGGTTATCATTCTAATACAAGGTAATAATCATATTCAAACTTTGGTTCAATTTCTATAACTATAACAATCTTATTTCAAGTGATGATCTTACTTGAACTTGTTTTTGTGTCATGATTTTGCTTCAAGAACTTTGAGCCATCCAAGGATCCATTGAAGCTAGATCCATTTTTCTCTTTTCCAGTAGGTTCATCCAAGGAACTTAAGGTAGTAATGATGTTCATAACATCATTCGATTCATACATATAAAGCTATCTTATTCGAAGGTTTAAACTTGTAATCACTAGAACATAGTTTAGTTAATTCTAAACTTGTTCGCAAACAAAAGTTAATCCTTCTAACTTGACTTTTAAAATCAACTAAACACATGTTCTATATCTATATGATATGCTAACTTAATGATTTAAAACCTGGAAACACGAAAAACACCGTAAAACCGGATTTACGCCGTCGTAGTAACACCGCGGGCTGTTTTGGGTTAGTTAATTAAAAACTATGATAAACTTTGATTTAAAAGTTGTTATTCTGAGAAAATGATTTTTATTATGAACATGAAACTATATCCAAAAATTATGGTTAAACTCAAAGTGGAAGTATGTTTTCTAAAATGGTCATCTAGACGTCGTTCTTTCGACTGAAATGACTACCTTTACAAAAACGACTTGTAACTTATTTTTCCGACTAGAAACCTATACTTTTTTTGTTTAGATTCATAAAATAGAGTTCAATATGAAACCATAGCAATTTGATTCACTCAAAACGGATTTAAAATGAAGAAGTTATGGGTAAAACAAGATTGGATAATTTTTCTCATTTTAGCTACGTGAAAATTGGTAACAAATCTATTCCAACCATAACTTAATCAACTTGTATTATATATTATGTAATCTTGAGATACCATAGACACGTATACAATGTTTCGACCTATCATGTCGACACATCTATATATATTTCGGAACAACCATAGACACTCTATATGTGAATGTTGGAGTTAGCTATACAGGGTTGAGGTTGATTCCAAAATATATATAGTTTGAGTTGTGATCAATACTGAGATACGTATACACTGGGTCGTGGATTGATTCAAGATAATATTTATCGATTTATTTCTGTACATCTAACTGTGGACAACTAGTTGTAGGTTACTAACGAGGACAGCTGACTTAATAAACTTAAAACATCAAAATATATTAAAAGTGTTGTAAATATATTTTGAACATACTTTGATATATATGTATATATTGTTATAGGTTCGTGAATCAACCAGTGGCCAAGTCTTACTTCCCGACGAAGTAAAAATCTGTGAAAGTGAGTTATAGTCCCACTTTTAAAATCTAATATTTTTGGGATGAGAATACATGCAGGTTTTATAAATGATTTACAAAATAGACACAAGTACGTGAAACTACATTCTATGGTTGAATTATCGAAATCGAATATGCCCCTTTTTATTAAGTCTGGTAATCTAAGAATTAGGGAACAGACACCCTAATTGACGCGAATCCTAAAGATAGATCTATTGGGCCTAACAAACCCCATCCAAAGTACCGGATGCTTTAGTACTTCGAAATTTATATCATATCCGAAGGGTGTCCCGGAATGATGGGGATATTCTTATATATGCATCTTCTTATTGTCGGTTACCAGGTGTTCACCATATGAATGATTTTTATCTCTATGTATGGGATGTGTATTGAAATATGAAATCTTGTGGTCTATTGTTACGATTTGATATATATAGGTTAAACCTATAACTCACCAACATTTTTGTTGACGTTTTAAGCATGTTTATTCTCAGGTGATTATTAAGAGCTTCCGCTGTCGCATACTTAAATAAGGACAAGATTTGGAGTCCATGCTTGTATGATATTGTGTAAAAACTGCATTCAAGAAACTTATTTTGTTGTAACATATTTGTATTGTAAACCATTATGTAATGGTCGTGTGTAAACAGGATATATTAGATTATCATTATTTGATAATCTACGTAAAGCTTTTTAAACCTTTATTGATGAAATAAAGGTTATGGTTTGTTTTAAAATGAATGCAGTCTTTGAAAAACGTCTCATATAGAGGTCAAAACCTCGCAACGAAATCAATTAATATGGAACGTTTTTAATCAATAAGAACGGGACATTTCAATTGCGAGGTATTTGACCTCTATATGATACATTTTACAAACATTGCATTCATTTTTAAAAGACAATCTTTCTTTACATCGAAAATTGACAGGCATGCATACCATTTCATAATATCCACTATCCAACTATAAATTAATTTAATAATAATCTTTGATGAACTCAATGACTCGAATGCAACGTTCTTCGAAATATGCTATGAAAGACTCCACGTAATATCTTTAAAATGAGCAAATGCACATCGGAAGATTTCTTTAACACCTGAGAATAAACATGCTTTAAAGTGTCAACCAAAAGGTTGGTGAGTTCATTAGTTTATCATAATCATTTATTTCCATCATTTTAATAGACCACAAGAATTTCATTTCCAGTTCTCATAAATATACGTCTCATGCATAGAGACAAAAATAATCATTCATATGGTGAACACCTGGTAACCGACATTAACTAGATACATATAAGAATATCCCCTATCATTCCGGGATCCTCCTTCGGACATGATATAAATTTCGAAGTACTAAAGCATCCGGTACTTTGGATGGGGTTTGTTAGGCCCAATAGATCTATCTTTAGGATTCAAGTCAATTAGGGTGTCTGTTCCCTAATTCTTAGATTACCAGACTTAATAAAAAGGGGCATTTTCGATTTCGATATTTCAACCATATAATGTAGTTTCGATTACTTGTGTCTATTTCGTAAAACATTTATAAAAATTGCGCATGTATTCTCAGCCCAAAAATATAAAGGGTAAAAAGGCAAATTAAACTCACCATACTGTATTTCGTAGTAAAAATACATATAACGTCATTGAACAAGTGCAAGGTTGGCCTCGGATTCACGAACCTAAATTAATTATATATATTTATGTGTTGGTCAATATCTGTCTAACAAATTAGGTCAAGTCATAGTGTACCACAATCCAATTGCTCGAGACTAATATGCAAAAGTCAACAAAAGTAAATTTGACTCAAAATAATTTCCAAAAATCTATACATGATTAATATATAGTTTAAATATCGTCGTTTTATATTTTTAAATATTTTTAAAAGATTTATTAGAGTAAATAATATAATTTATTTATTAATAAATAAAATTTTATATTAAATTTATATAATAAAATATACTTTTATATATATATTAAGTAATAAAATTTATAGGGTTCATTTAATATCATAAAGATAATATGATAGGTATTATTAAAGAAAGTTATTACACGTAGTAAAATATGTTTGTATCACATATTTATTTGATAAAATAATATCTATAATGTTAGTAAGTAAAAGTTGTATTATTTTGTAATAATAATAATAATTATTATAAAAATATCAATATTTATAATTACTAAGATGACATTATGATAAAACGATAATTCTAATTATGATAACTTTAATATTTATAATAATTTTTAATATTATCTTTAAAATAATAATTCTATTTAAAATAATAATAATAATGATATTTTATAGTAACAATGACATTTATATTAAAATGATAATTTTTGTTAAAATGATAGTTTTAATACTAACGATACTTTTAATAATAATAGTAATGATAAAAATAATAAGAACGATAATTTTATCTAAATCAATATCTTATAATATTTTAATTTCATCATGATACTCTTACCCATTATTTCCTAATCGTTTCGTTTAATAGCTTTTAATCATCTTTTATATCGTGTTCATAATAATGATAATAATAGTAATCAAAATAATTAGGTGTTCAGATATTTGTTTTAATTACACTAATATTAATAATGATAGTTACTATAACATTATTAATGATAATAGTAATAATTATCTTAATGATAATATAGTAATAATAATAATAACAATAACCATTTTTAAATAATGATATATATATTAATAATGATAATAATAATAATAATACCAATAATAATAATAATAATAATAATAATAATAATAATAATAATAATAATAATAATAATAATAATAATAATAATAATAATAATAATAATAATAATAATAATAATAATAATAATAATTATAACTTTAACGATAATAACGATAGTAATAATAAAAAAATAACATTTTTTAATGATAAATCCCTTTTATTGATAAAGATAATAATAATGATAATAATAAGATAAAACTAGAACGACGATAAAAATGACGATAATAATAATCATTTTAATAAAAATATCGAAAATTCAATTGATTATAACTTCTAATCCGTTCATCGAAACCATTCGATATCTAAAGGAAAAGTTCTTAATTTTTCGCTAGCTTTCCAAGGACATGCATATCTTATACCTTATCTCAACCGCAAGTGTAACTAATTGAAGATTCAACCTAACCTGTCTAAGGGCAATATTAAAAGTACAAGCATGCATAATCTTAAATACTCGAGCAGTAGTCAGGGATACACTATTAGTATGTAAAAGTTAAATTATGAGTACTCACGTATCAATATTGAGATTCAATATTGCAGGGAAGGTACGTAGACACAACGGAAATGATAAACACTATATTGACCTCACGAGCATACCCATGAACCATACTCAATCACCTCCATAGCTATAACCCATAATTTCCTTAATCCTATCCCACTCGAAAAACAATTTCGAAATCACTCGGACAGCACTCCGTCGTAATATTTTATGTATACTAATAATATCTTGAAATAATACGGAGTAAATATATATATGTAAATCGATTGAGAGAGTTTAGAGAAAAATATTTTCAAGTTTCTATGAAATAATGAAACCTATTGAATTCTATTTATAATAGATTTTTGAATTATTAAAGTGAATTATTAAAGTATGAATTATTAAAGTGAATTATTAAAGTATAAATTATTAAAGTGAATTATTAAAGTATGAATTATTAAAGTGAATTATTAAAGTATGAATTATTAAAGTGAATTATTAAAGTTAAAGTAAAGTAAAAATAAAGTAAAGGTAAAGTTTAAGTATAGTAAAAGTATAAAACTATATACGTATAATACGCGTATAAATATATATAATATTAATTTAAATCGTTATATATATTTAATAAAATAAAATATAAATATCGTTATCTTTATCATACTAGTTAAGTAATGAGTTGTCAAAAGTGGTTCTAGATATTTATAAAAGTTATATACGTTTTAATAATAAAGTTCTTTTTAAACTAAAAACGTTTTTGTACGTTTGAAACTAAATAGATCAATCGAGTCTTTATGAGATTCAATCTTCCACTATCCTTTGTCTAGTTCTCAATGATTGACAATTTGTTCTTATTTATAAATCACTTTACCATTTTCCGAATATTGTTAAAATGGAAAGATTTCTCAAATCAACGTGGGCCTTTCAACAGAGACTTGTAATCATAATTCAATATATCTGATAATTCAATCATTTGATCTTATCTTCTAATTCCATTGATAAACATTTTGAAACAGATACAATCATATAAAGTATTTAATCTAATATTTTGTTTACGTTTCAAGTTATAATATATATACACATATACATATATAATCATATTCATTTAATGGTTCGTGAATCGTTGGAACTTGGTCGAGGTTGAATGAATGTATGAACATAGTTTAAAATTCTTGAAATTTAACTTAACAAATATTGCTTATCGTGTCGGAAACATATAAAGATTAAAGTTTAAATTTGGTTGAAAATTTCCGGGTTGTCACAGTACCTACCCGTTAAAGAAATTTCGTCCCGAAATTTGTGTGGAAAGGTCGTGAATGATAGTAAGTACGTTTTCATTATGCATACGGGCTGAAAATTAGAGTTTTATCATCAGCGAATAATTTGGATAAATAATCCATTTATATGAAGAGTACGAATGAAGCTAACATAGAAGAGTGAAATGAGTAAGTGTAGATTCATCTTATCATTTGACGTAGATATGATTGATTCCCAGATTTCAAGGGATTTGAAGAAAATATTCTTAATAAGATTTGACTCTCCGGTAATCAAGGGAATTAGGATCCGCTTTAAATGCGATCGTCCATTTTAATTGTTCTGTCGAAGATTTTCTTATAAATTCACCTCCTTCGTTTCCTTACAACTCACACCTTCTGTTGATGCATTTTATGCAAGTCCCTAGACATCTACCCACATCCATTGTAGGTACAACAGTTTACAGGCCACCATGATTGCTCGTTATTATCCTATCCGTGTTTGTATGTGGTTACAGGAACTGCAGGAACGAGATTTAGATGTTTGACTATGTTAGACTTAGTCAAACGTACGAGTGAAGCCTCACTAGTACGGCTGATAGGCTTATACGCACGGTTGATGCTGAGCTAAGTCACAATTACAACCTAAATGAGAAGACACGAGTGAGTTGTCACCCGTACGACTGATAAAGCCAACTCGTACGTGTGATGAATGAATCGTATGGGTGAGTCAATAGCAGGGGTATATAAAGTCATATGTTCTTCATTTTAGGTTAAGCCTCTCATTTGTTACACACACTCAGATCTAGTGAGCTCCTCCAATTCTCTCTCAGTCCAAATCACCCAGGTGGTGAATAATAGCTCTAGGTGTTGATCTAATCACACTTGATTTAGTTGTGGTTTGACTAAATTAATCAAAAAAAACTTAACCTATTCACTAGAGGGTTTGATTCACTTATTCCGCCATTGTGTGAGTTAAATCTGTTGATTTCTAAGTTCCTAGTCATCTTTCATCACCTTCTATTCTTTCCCCCTCAACTCATATTTTAAAGTATTCATCAATATGCTCCATCCAGTTCTGATTCTCGATATACTTCTAACTTTCATATCGGTCATTCTTCTTTTTCATCTACCGCCAGAAGAATCTATTTACTTCTACTATACTCTTGGGTTTATAGTGTTTCTGGTTCTCCCGTGTCTTTATATTGCTATATGCATCGATATATATGGTTTATAATTTCTGGTTTATCGTTGGGCTTTATATGTTCCCTTATATTTCAAAGTCTCTGCTTCTGTCTTCTATAATCATTATCATTCACAGTTAATGCTCTCTTTTATTTACTGCAATTTATACCCCAATTTCTATTTCGGAGTTTTGTCCTTTCGTTTCTTCTTCTTGCGATTAAGCACCGCTTGTAATGGTCCAGAATTCACAGATATGAATTTCGGAATGAACATTGTTAATGTTCTAGGAAGGAAATTGTGATGGCACGATCTTGACTTGTCAAATTACTAGAATACCTTGGAAAAGGCCGAATCATCAAGAAATATTTTCTTGATATTTTAGAGGTTAAATAGAATACAAGAGTCGTATAACATGGCACATGATGATGTTATAATCTGTGAATCATCACGTTCCATTTAGAAACTCAGCATGACTTACTGTAATATAATCACGTTAATCAAGTGTCATTATATTATACTAATTCATGCTTCAGTTCCCAACACTACTTCAAAATATTCCTATTTTAAACTTGAATGTTTCAGAATTTAGAAACTAAAATAGTTTCTTTTATGATGTAATACAGATAGCGCAATGAGGTAAATGATTTCAAATAAGAAAAATTAAGAAAATATCTTCAGAAATATGGAGGATATTTATAATGAAAGATACGATGATATTTTAGAATTTCTAATATCAGAGGATGATGAAGAATATTGTTCGCGGGGGTTTAGAGTCAGGAGCAAGGTATTCGTTAATGACTTCAGCAGGTACTGAATCATTTGGATCCTTTGAAGTCAGGTTCAGTCTTTGTAATTTTTCCACAGCCTCCTTCCTACTTTGCTCGATCCGTTTTCCAGTTCCAAAACTTCTCTTTTTCTGCGCTTTGCCAACACACTTCATCATTATCATCCAGCTTTTACCGTTTAAAGTCGTTTATAGTTTTTGCTGCTTCATCAGCATTTTTTCCATTTTCGGAGAACCAATTCGTAGTTCGGAGTGTTTTTCAGAAACTTCACATTCAAATTAAGTCCAGAAAATAGACGTTATATATACACATATAAATGTTGGCGTAGACATGCTGCGAGATTTCAAAATACTGATTTCTAATTCCCAATGATTCGTATAGAAATTCTCATTACAAGATGCGAATGAGTAAATGATGGGGTTTCAATAAATAATTATAATGACTTTTTGGAGAGGCTAAAGTCAAAGGGTAATGAAGTTGTTGGTACATCTGCTAATAATGTGGTAGAATGTAAAAGGTTCCCTGGTAACGATGGTGCATATCTCAAAGTTATAATAAGGTTAGTCTGACTGAAAAGTCGAAGTTGACTTGCTGGAGATGTGACAAAACTGGCTACTTTGAATAGGAGTCGCAAAGTTATTTTTGCTAATAAATGCCAAAGAATCTGACGCGGATACGTTGTTTAAACTTTTACTTTGGTTTCAAGAGTTTTTCGGGTACATAACTGTGGGTAACATGTGGTTGGATCATCATCTCGATTGCTCATCATTCGAAGTGTCTTCAGAAATTTTAGAAGGGTTTGAACACAGATTGTAATCGTTAACATACATTTGATGTTCTAACATTGTTTTGAAGTCAAAATATAGCTTGTGAAAGATGTAAGGATCTAAGAGTGATGATTTTGGTCATATCTCGAGTTAAATTTTGAGATTTCAAAATCAGAATATGTAATTAAATTTTGAATGAGTATGGTTGTTTTGATTTCTATAAAAGAATGTATATTGTTGTGAAAGTATGAAGTATAATGGATGATTTGCTGAATCAGATTCGAAGAATGTAACATATTATTTGTGAATTTATATATCTCTCGGGTATTACCTACCCGTTAAAAAAAAATCACAAATAATATTTTGTACAAAAGAATTTTATTACAGTCTTTATGAAAATATATATATGTATATTTTCTTCAGATGTAACATAGATTTAATGAGTTAATGTTAAATTAAACTCATTTGATTTACGGTAGAAACTAGAATTGAATAATCCCTAAAGGCTTTAAAAAAGTACATAACTTTTACGCAGTATTTCTTTAATGACATTAAAATTATGAATCAATACTTCGTTATTTGTTGATGTATGATGTTCGGTTCGTGGAATTCTTATGAATTTCGCAAAGTACGAATGATGTTATCTGAAAAGTTTCGGGTACATCGATGATGAAAGTGTAAAATCAAATATATACTTGATTTATTATGAATTGGAATTTGTTGAATTGCGACAGAGATTGTAGTTAACGCTGGTTAAGTTGCGGCCGAAGGACGTACATTATTGCATATTTGTAATATGAATTAACCGAGTAGTTAAGATTCACACACAATAGCTTAGCACGGAAATATTTATTTCAATATATATATATATATATATATATATATATATATATATATATATATATATATATATATATATATATATATATATATATATATATATATATATATATATATATATATATATATATATATATATATATATATATATATATATATATAATATACATATAATTTCTTCAGAGGGAATGAGTTAATTCTTCATAACTCGTTGATACAATATACACGTTATTGATTCGTAATGATGTCCACAGTGATTATTGAACTGACAGAGTTTGTGATGTTATCGGTGTTGTTGATTCGGATATTGACTGTACTGACGATGCTGGTAACGCTGACGGTACTGTTGATGCTGTTGGTAAAGCAAGTTTAGCTTGTTAATCACACACCATTTTTGTCAGGGTTTCTACTCTTCCTTCTATCATTTTGGTTCGCTTAATTGATTTATGGTTAGGGCAAGATTAGATAATCTCTAAGACTTTAGAGATTACATAATCGCCGCGGAATGTTTCTCCAATGAAGTTATGAATTAATACTTCGTCAGTTATTGTTGTTGGTACTCCTTGGTATCTATGGTGCGTATGACGTTGATGCTCGTGGGACAGATTGTGAAGTTGAGGTTTACTACATTGTTGTGGTTGGAGGTGGTAATTGAAATGTCCCGTTTATATTGATTAAAAACGTTCCATATTAATTGATTTCGTTGCGAGGTTTTGACCTCTATATGAGACGTTTTTCAAAGACTGCATTCATTTTAAAACAAACCATAACCTTTATTTCATCAATAAAGGTTTAAAAAGCTTTACGTAGATTATCAAATAATGATAATCTAAAATATCCTGTTTACACACGACCATTACATAATGGTTTACAATACAAATATGTTACAACAAAATAAGTTTCTTGAATGCAGTTTTTACACAATATCATACAAGCATGGACTCCAAATCTCGTCCTTATTTAAGTATGCGACAGCGGAAGCTCTTAATAATCACCTGAGAATAAACATGCTTAAAACGTCAACAAAAATGTTGGTGAGTTATAGGTTTAACCTATATATATCAAATCATAATAATAGACCACAAGATTTCATATTTCAATACACATCCCATACATATAGATAAAAATCATTCATATGGTGAACACCTGGTAACCGACATTAACAAGATGCATATATAAGAATATCCCCATCATTCCGGGACACCCTTCGGATATGATATAAATTTCGAAGTACTAAAGCATCCGGTACTTTGGATGGGGCTTGTTGGGCCCGATAGATCTATCTTTAGGATTCGCGTCAATTAGGGTGTCTGTTCCCTAATTCTTAGATTACCAGACTTAATAAAAAGGGGCATATTCGATTTCGATAATTCAACCATAGAATGTAGTTTCACGTACTTGTGTCTATTTTGTAAATCATTTATAAAACCTGCATGTATTCTCATCCCAAAAATATTAGATTTTAAAAGTGGGACTATAACTCACTTTCACAGATTTTTACTTCGTCGGGAAGTAAGACTTGGCCACTGGTTGATTCACGAACCTATAACAATATATACATATATATCAAAGTATGTTCAAAATATATTTACAACACTTTTAATATATTTTGATGTTTTAAGTTTATTAAGTCAGCTGTCCTCGTTAGTAACCTACAACTAGTTGTCCACAGTTAGATGTACAGAAATAAATCGATAAATATTATCTTAAATCAATCCACGACCCAGTGTATACGTATCTCAGTATTGATCACAACTCAAACTATATATATTTTGGAATCAACCTCAACCCTGTATAGCTAACTCCAACATTCACATATAGAGTGTCTATGGTTGTTCCGAAATATATATAGATGTGTCGACATGAAAGGTCGAAACATTGTATACGTGTCTATGGTATCTCAAGATTACATAATATACAATACAAGTTGATTAAGTTATGGTTGGAATAAATTTGTTACCAATTTTCACGTAGCTAAAATGAGAAAAATTATCCAATCTTGTTTTACCCATAACTTCTTCATTTTAAATCCGTTTTGAGTGAATCAAATTGCTATGGTTTCATATTGAACTCTATTTTATGAATCTAAACAGAAAAGTATAGGTTTATAGTCGGAAAAATAAGTTACAAGTCATTTTTGTAAAGGTAGTCATTTCAGTCGAAAGAACGACGTCTAGATGACCATTTTAGAAAACATACTTCCACTTTGAGTTTAACCATAATTTTTGGATATAGTTTCATGTTCATAATAAAAATCATTTTCTCAGTATAACAACTTTTAAATCAAAGTTTATCATAGTTTTTAATTAACTAACCCAAAACAGCCCGCGGTGTTACTACGACGGCGTAAATCCGGTTTTACGGTGTTTTTCGTGTTTCCAGGTTTCAAATCATTAAGTTAGCATATCATATAGATATAGAACATGTGTTTAGTTGATTTTAAAAGTCAAGTTAGAAGGATTAACTTTTGTTTGCGAACAAGTTTAGAATTAACTAAACTATGTTCTAGTGATTACAAGTTTAAACCTTCGAATAAGATAGCTTTATATGTATGAATCGAATGATGTTATGAACATCATTACTACCTTAAGTTCCTTGGATAAACCTACTGGAAAAGAGAAAAATGGATCTAGCTTCAATGGATCCTTGGATGGCTCGAAGTTCTTGAAGCAAAATCATGACACGAAAACAAGTTCAAGTAAGATCATCACTTGAAATAAGATTGTTATAGTTATAGAAATTGAACCAAAGTTTGAATATGATTATTACCTTGTATTAGAATGATAACCTACTGTAAGAAACAAAGATTTCTTGAGGTTGGATGATCACCTTACAAGATTGGAAGTGAGCTAGCAAACTTGAAAGTATTCTTGATTTTATGAAACTAGAACTTTTGGAATTTATGAAGAACACTTAGAACTTGAAGATAGAACTTGAGAGAGATCAATTAGATGAAGAAAATTGAAGAATGAAAGTGTTTGTAGGTGTTTTTGGTCGTTGGTGTATGGATTAGATATAAAGGATATGTAATTTTGTTTTCATGTAAATAAGTCATGAATGATTACTCATATTTTTGTAATTTTATGAGATATTTCATGCTAGTTGCCAAATGATGGTTCCCACATGTGTTAGGTGACTCACATGGGCTGCTAAGAGCTGATCATTGGAGTGTATATACCAATAGTACATACATCTAAAAGCTGTGTATTGTACGAGTACGAATACGGGTGCATACGAGTAGAATTGTTGATGAAACTGAACGAGGATGTAATTGTGTCATAACCCGTCCTTAACCATAAGAACGTGTTAGATAACGTATGATTTCATTACGAGGTATTGACCTCTATATGCGACATTTTTAAAAGAAAAACTGCATATATTTCACATTACAAACCACAACCATTATTTTTGTTACAAGCTTTAGACAATAAAAAGATGATTATCGTTTAGCGATAATCTTCGACTTACAGACTTTACAAATAATGATAACAACACGGTTTCTAGCGTATTTCACAACACAAATCCTCGGATATGCAGTTTTATTTTTGACAAAAATATGAGTACGCAAGATCCTGCTTAGGTTCAACATGATGCAGCGGAAGCTTCTAATTATCACCTGAGAATAAACATGTTTAAAACGTCAACATAAAGTTGGTGAGATATAGGTTTAGTGCCGGTAGCAATATATATATATAGACCACAAGATTTCATATATAAACAGTTTAATAAAAATATTCTAAGTGGTTGAGCACTTGGTAACCATACTTAACATTTAATCACGTCGCATATTCCCTTTATTATGAAATCTTACTACACCGTACCAAGTGTAGTCACAAAACGAAGTACTGTGCAACCGTTGAATACTGGTCGTCCAGTCCGGTTGGGGTTGTCAGGCCCGATAGATCTATCAACAGGATTCGCGTTTACAATACCGCTGTAAATATTAGTTACCAAGCTACAGGGAAGTATGCCAGTGGTACAACTCAACGTAGAATATATTTTTCAGTTACTTGTGTCCATAACGTAAAACATAAAATACATGTATTCTCATCCCGAAATATTTAGAGTTTAAAAGTGGGACTATATACTCACTTTCGTCTTGAAGATATATATAATTTGACTTGGTCTCCGGTTGATATCACGAACCTATCCATATATAATATATCAATACCTTTTCTTTTTAAACAAACGTCACATATATATACTTGTTATACTTTTAATACTTTTAATAATTCCTTAGTCCGTAGTTAGCAGTTCGTTGTTAGTAATTCAATTTTAATGGTTCATTTTTAGATGTTTAATATACCCGCAATGAAATAAATAAAACCCCCAACGAAATAAATAAAACCCCATCGTATATGTATTGGTCGAGATTAATCTTGACCCATGGTACCGGTGTTGTCAAATGACGTGTTGCGTACATAAAGTACCGGTGTTGTCAAATGACGTGTTGCGTACAATCATGGGATCTTATGATTAATCTTCTCGTATTGTTTACGGGTGATCCTGAACCATATAAAATTAAATTATGAGTACATATATATAAAATATCATGTTATTTTAAAAAGATGTGATTTATTTAATTTTCTCCAATTATTTTCGTAGCTAAACTAGTCTTAGATATCCGATCTCGTTTTGGTCATAGTTTCTTCGTTACAACTCCGTTTTCGTTGATTCAACTTGCCACTTCCTTGGATCGAGTCCCTCTTTAAGACTATGAACTGTAAATACCTTAGTTTGTATTCGAAATCACGGGTCATAGGTCAAACTTTAGTGAAACTTATGAAGTTAATCATTTTCCATCATGTAAACAACCTTAAATGATTATTTTTCTAAAAATACTTATACTTTGAGTTAAATCATGAAATTTTTATGTGTTATCATATTTATAGTAAAAATCATTTTTCCAGAAAATAAACCTCCAATTCAAAGTTTAAGATGGTTTTTAATTATCCAACCCAAAACAGCCCCCGGTTACACTCCGACGTCGTAAAAACAGTTTTTAAGGTGTTCTTTGAAAAACCAAGTTATACCTTGTTAAATTAGCATATATTTAAGTTATATTACAGGTCTTGAAGTATTTTAAAAGTTAAGTTAGAAGGATCTATTTAGTTTGCAAACAAGTTTGAAAACTTTCAAACTATGTTCTTGTTGTTAAACTTTTATACCACAAAATAAGATAGCTATATATATATGAATCGAATAAGGTTATGAACATAGATTCTACCTCAAGTTCCTTGGACAAGGTTGCTGTAAAAGAGGAGTAAGAACCTAGAACCAAAAGGGTGATGCAAGTGGATGAAAGATTGGAAGTAAGTTGGTGTTCTTGGAAGGATTTCTTGAAGTGTTTTTGTAAGGTTTTCTTATGAGGTTTAAGTGTTGTTTTTGAAGCTAAATGATGGGGAAAATGCTTGGAGATGATCAAGTATGAAGTTAAGAGTATTTTGAGAGAGAAATGGAAGTGTAAGTATGAGAAAATGGGGTGAAGAAATGGTGTGCATGCATAAAAACGTTTTTAGGTTATAAAGGAAAAAAAAGATACCTAACTTTGTTTTCTTGCTAAATAATTCATGCTACTTGACAAATGGTTGGTTCCACATGTTTCTTAATCATTTAAGGCTGCTAAGGAGCAGATTTTTATTGGTATATACCAATAGTAAATACATCTAGAAGCTGCGTATGATACGGGTACATATACCCTAGGTATACGTATAGAAATCTTTGAGAAAACGGAACGAGGATTCAAATATAGCTATCTTTTGTAAATATACTTATATTGTTTTATGTATGTAAGCCCTTTAAAAGTGATTAAATACATTACTTATACGATATATGTATAAACATTATAGGTTATAAGTATTTAAGTCAAATAACGTTACGTATGGTTATCGTTTTGAAAACTTAAGTTAGTAGTTTCAAAATATACTTATAACTTATTGTTATTAATACAAAATGAGATATTAAAACATTCTTAGATCATGTTAAATATGTATATATACATATATATACACAAACGTATAATTATCATATATTGTATAGTTCGTGATATCATCGGTCAAACTAGACGGTCAAACGTTGTGTAAAACTCTTTTCGAAAACATAAGTCTCAACAATTTGGATTGCTTATCATGTTGGTAAGGTTTAATTTATGTAAATATTAATCTTATAAGTATAGAACGATCGAAAAAGTGCGGGTCGTTACATTACCTCCCCGTTAAATAAATTTCGTCCCGAAATTTTAAAATTGTACCTATTTTGCGTCATCGGGAAACAAGTGTGGATACTTTTGTTTCATTTGATCCTCTCGTTCCCAAGTAAACTCAGGACCTCTTCGAGCATTCCAACGAACCTTAACGATCGGTATGTTGCTCTGCTTGAGCTGTTTAACTTCACGATCCATGATTTCGATTGGTTCTTCGATGAATTGTAGTTTCTCGTCGACATGGATTTCTTCAAGAGGAATGGTGAGGTCTTCCTTTGCAAGACACTTCTTAAGGTTTGAGACGTGAAAAGTATTATGTACTCCGGCGAGTTGTTGCGGTAACTCGAGTCGATAAGCTACCGGTCCAATGCGTTCGATGATCTTGAACGGGCCTACGTACCTTGGGTTCAGTTTACCCCTTTTGCCAAAACGTATTACACCTTTCCATGGTGATACCTTTAACATAACCATGTCACCGATCTGAAACTCTAATGGTTTCCTTCGAACATCAGCGTAGCTCTTTTGGCGACTACGGGCTGTTTTCAATCTCTCCTTAATTTGTACTATCTTTTCAGTAGTTTCATGTATGATCTCGGGACCAGTTAATTGTCGATCTCCTACTTCATTCCAACAGATAGGAGATCTACACTTCCTCCCATACAGTACTTCAAATGGCGCAGCTTTAATGCTCGCATGATAACTATTATTATACGAGAATTCTGCTAACGGTAAATACTTATCCCATCCGTTTCCAAAGTCGATCACACATGCCCTGAGCATGTCTTCGAGAGTCTGAATCGTTCTTTCACTCTGCCCGTCGGTTTGCGGATGATATGCGGTACTCATATCCAAACGAGTTCCTAGTGCCTCCTGTAGTGATTGCCAGAATTTTGAGGTAAATCTACTATCACGATCGGATATAATGGAAATAGGTATTCCATGCCTTGAAACAATTTCCTTTATATACAATCGTAATAGTTTCTCCATTCTATCCGTTTCCTTTATAGGCAAGAAATGTGCAGACTTGGTGAGACGATCAACAATCACCCAAATGGTGTTGTATCCCCAGGCAGTCTTAGGTAACTTCGTGATGAAATCCATGGTAATACCATCCCATTTCCATTCTGGGATTTCTGGTTGTTGAAGTAACCCTGACGGCTTCTGGTGTTCAGCTTTGACTTTGGAACAAGTTAAACATTCCCCAACATATGTTGCAACGTCTGTCTTTAAATTAGGCCACCAATAATGTGTCTTAAGATCTTGGTACATCTTTCCAACTCCAGGATGTATCGAATATCTTGTCTTATGTGCCTCGTTCAATATCAACTTCCTTAATCCACCCAACTTAGGTACCCAAATACGATTTGCAAAATATCGAATTCCATCTTCCCGCATAACGAGTTGCTTCTCATACTTCTTCATTATTTCATTTCCTATATTTTCTTTAGTAAGTGCTTCTCGTTGAACTTCTTTGATTTGTGAGTTGAGATTCATGCGAATTTTTATGTTCATCGCTCGTACTCGAATTGGTTCTCGTTCCTTTCTGCTTAGAGCGTCGGCCACCACGTTCGCTTTCCCGGGATGATAACGAATTTCACAATCATAGTCATTTATTAACTCAACCCACCTACGTTGCCTCATGTTCAGCTGTTTTTGATCAAAAATATGTTGAAGGCTTTTATGATCAGTAAACACAGTGCATTTAACCCCATACAAGTAGTGTCTCCATATCTTCAATGCAAACACGACTGCTCCCAGTTCTAGATCATGCGTCGTATAATTCCGCTCGTGAATCTTCAATTGTCGGGATGCGTATGCAATAACTTTCTTTCGTTGCATAAGAACGCAACCAAAACCTTGTCGCGAAGCGTCACAATATATTTCAAAATCATCGTTCCCTTCTGGTAACGATAAAATAGGCGCCGTAGTCAACTTCTTTTTCAGTAACTGAAATGCACTCTCCTGCTCAGAAGTCCATTCATATTTCTTCCCTTTTTGCGTTAACGCTGTCAACGGCTTAGCTATTCGGGAAAAATCTTGAATAAACCTTCTATAATAACCGGCTAAACCCAAAAATTGGCGTATCTGCATTGGTGTCTTAGGAGTCTCCCATTTTTTAATGGCTTCAATTTTTGCTGGATCAACCTGAATTCCTTTGCTACTAACAACGTGGCCAAGAAATTGCACTTCTTTCAACCAGAAAGCACATTTAGAAAATTTAGCATATAGCTGTTCTTTTCTCAACAACTCTAATATCAACCTTAAATGCTGTTCATGCTCTTGCTCACTCTTGGAATAGATAAGAATATCATCAATGAAAACGATAACAAACTTATCTAAATATGGACTACAAACTCGATTCATGAGGTCCATGAATACAGCTGGCGCATTCGTCAATCCAAACGGCATGACCAAAAATTCGTAATGACCGTAGCGTGTCCGAAAAGCAGTTTTCGGTATATCTTCTTCTTTGACACGTAATTGATGATAACCCGATCTTAGGTCAATTTTCGAGTACACACATGATCCTTGGAGTTGATCAAATAAGTCGTCAATTCTCGGTAGTGGATACCGATTCTTGATAGTTAACTTATTTAATTCACGATAATCTATACACATCCTAAAAGATCCATCTTTCTTCTTAACAAACAAAATTGGAGCTCCCCACGGTGAAGTGCTTGGTCGTATGAATCCACGGTCTAGTAATTCTTTTAACTGACTTTGAAGTTCTTTTAATTCGGACGGTGCAAGTCTATAGGGAGCACGAGCCACTGGTGCAGCTCCTGGTACTAAATCTATTTGAAATTCTACAGATCTAAATGGAGGTAATCCCGGCAACTCTTCCGGAAAAACTTCAGGAAAATCTCTTGCCACAGGCACATCGTTGATGCACTTCTCTTTTTCTTTCTTTTCGACTTTATTAACATGTGCTAGAATAGCATAACATCCCTTTTCTAAACACTTCTTGGCTTTCAAACAGCTAATGAGTTTTAGCGTTGAATTACCCTTCTCTCCATAAATCATCACCGGCATTTTATCCTTACTAGGAATGCGAATTGCCTTCTTGGCACACACAACTTCAGCTCCTACTTTGGACATCCAGTCCATGCCTACTATTACATCAAAACTTCCTAATTCTACGGGTATTAAGTCAATTTTAAACGTTTCTCCGGCTAAATTTATTTCACAATCACGACAAATTCTATCGGCTTTAATTAGTTTACCATTAGCTAACTCAATCATGTACTTAGCATCTAGAGGTAATGATGAACAATTCAATTTAGCGTGAAAGTCTCTACACACGTAACTTCTATCAGCACCAGTATCAAATATAATAGATGCGGATAAGTTATTAATGGTAAACGTACCCGTAACAAGCTCCGGGTCTTCACATGCCTCTCTAGCATTAATAACAAATGCTCTCCCACGTGCAGGTCCGATATTCTTCTCTGGATTCGGGCACTGGCTCTTATAGTGACCTTGTTTTCCACACCCAAAACAAGTAATGGTAGCCAAAGCAGTTCTATTTGCATTGGTGGCAGGAGTGTTGGTACCATTTGTATTTGTAACGAGAGCCCTACAATCTTCAGCAAGATGACCCTTTCGATTACATTTGTTGCATACCACATTACAGTAACCAGAGTGATGTTTGTGGCATCGGTTGCATAAAGGATTTTGTCCTTTATAACCAAAGCTTAAACCACTACCCGTACCTTGCGTGTTTTCTTGTTTCTTAAAAGATTGTTGTTGGTTACCTCGATCATAATTTCCATTCCACTTTCTTTTGTTACCTGATACCTTCACATCAGTATTGGATACTTTCTTATCCATGATGACCTGATCCATTAGCTCGTTTGCCATGGTTATAGCTTCATGAATTGTCTTAGGTTTCGATGCTGTAACATTTGCCTTGACCTTTTTGGGCAAACCATCTTTGTACATTTCAATCTTCCGTTCTTCGGTTGGAACCAATTCAGGACATAGCAAAACTAATTCCATGAATCGCTGATTGTAGTTGGTGATTTCAGTACCAATAACCTTCAGACTTCGTAACTCATCTTCCAACTTCCTAACCTCGTTCCTTGGACAATATTCGTTGATTAACATTGTTTTGAATTCTTCCCACGGAGTATCATAAGCTACATCTCCTCCTACAGCCTTCACATAATTTTTCCACCACGTGAGTGCACTATCTTGTAAAGTGCACGATGCGTATTTGGTCATGTCCTTTTCAACACAACCACTGATTTTAAACACAGTCTCCATCTTTTCTATCTACCGGGTTAAACCGATCGGTCCTTCTGTTCCACTGAATGATGAGGGCTTGCAAGCTTGAAAAGTTTTGTAAGTGCACCCCACACGAGGATTTGGGTTAACTGCAGCACCTCTTACAGCCTCGACCCATAACATTCTGTCGTTCACTCGCTGATTGATGAGTTCCTGGATTTCTTGTTCCGTCATTCGGTTCAATCGCGCCATATTCTTCTATAAGAATGAAAAGAAAATAATTATTCACATGGAATATTATAGATGTAGTGTATATTTACAGTACATTATAGCTTATTAATAATATGAACCAGGTATTATTATAAAAGCCTTTTCTTCTTATTAGCGTTTTATAATTATATCTAGGGTAGTACCTACCCGTTAATGTCCATACTTAATAGCTTAGTACAGAATCAATTACTACCATCTAAATAATACTTAACCATGGAAAATTATTGCATTTCACACTTCACTATTTTACATATGCTTATCTTACATCGAACTTTAAACAAACCACACTAATAATATTATACAAAACATTATATGATCCCATGGTTTAATACGGCAGCGCATCGTTTGGTCTATTTTCTAGGACGTTTAGGTTCAAAGAATCGCTTAACGCTTATCCTGGCTGTCTGCCTATATTTTGGCTGTGGGACTGAGGAACTGGATGCCGGGATAGAATGAATAGGAATAGCGGGAATAGGGGTGGTAGTGTCTAGTGGAGTTGGTGCCACATCATCCTTATTAAACTCAGGATTTGAATTTTCTAATTCATTAGCCTTTCGTTTCTTTCCTAGTTCGAACTCTTCTTTTGTAATTTCCTGTATTTCTTCCTCGGGTTCACTTTCCTCCTCGGGTTCACTTTCCTCCTCGGGTTCACTTTCCTCCTCGGGTTCACTTTCCGGGTTCTCTATAGTCGGTTCATCCGGAATTTGTGAGTCTTCCCCAAAGATATTATTTTCGTCATCGGATAGGTTAATGACTGGAACACCATCTGAAGATTCTGGTTCGGAGTCGCTGAATGTGATAACAAGTTTTGAGCCCGACATCTATCACACAACAACTAACCCATTAGTACTACATAATATTTACATATAAATTTTAACCAACAATAATAAGCAATGGTTTTTAAATCAGACCCGGTCAAAGTCCAGACTTACTAATGTATCCTAACGACTTATCAGTTAGACACACTAATGCAAACCTGGTTTGCTAAGACCACCGCTCTGATACCACATGTCATAACCCGTCCTTAACCATAAGAACGTGTTAGATAACGTATGATTTCATTGCGAGGTATTGACCTCTATATGCGACATTTTTAAAAGAAAAACTGCATATATTTCACATTACAAACCACAACCATTATTTTTGTTACAAGCTTTAGACAATAAAAAGATGATTATCGTTTAGCGATAATCTTCGACTTACAGACTTTACAAATAATGATAACAACACGGTTTCTAGCGTATTTCACAACACAAATCCTCGGATATGCAGTTTTATTTTTGACACAAATATGAGTACGCAAGATCCTGCTTAGGTTCAACATGATGCAGTGGAAGCTTCTAATTATCACCTGAGAATAAACATGTTTAAAACGTCAACATAAAGTTGGTGAGATATAGGTTTAGTGCCGGCTGCAATATATATATATAGACCACAAGATTTCATATATAAACAGTTTAATAAAAATATTCTAAGTGGTTGAGCACTTGGTAACCATACTTAACATTTAATCACGTCGCATATTCCCTTTATTATGAAATCTTACTACACCGTACCAAGTGTAGTCACAAAACGAAGTACTGTGCAACCGTTGAATACTGGTCGTCCAGTCCGGTTGGGGTTGTCAGGCCCGATAGATCTATCAACAGGATTCGCGTTTACAATACCGCTGTAAATATTAGTTACCAAGCTACAGGGAAGTATGCCAGTGGTACAACTCAACGTAGAATATATTTTTCAGTTACTTGTGTCCATAACGTAAAACATAAAATACATGTATTCTCATCCCGAAATATTTAGAGTTTAAAAGTGGGACTATATACTCACTTTCGTCTTGAAGATATATATAATTTGACTTGGTCTCTGGTTGATATCACGAACCTATCCATATATAATATATCAATACCTTTTCTTTTTAAACAAACGTCACATATATATACTTGTTATACTTTTAATACTTTTAATAATTCCTTAGTCCGTAGTTAGCAGTTCGTTGTTAGTAATTCAATTTTAATGGTTCATTTTTAGATGTTTAATATACCCGCAATGAAATAAATAAAACCCCCAACGAAATAAATAAAACCCCATCGTATATGTATTGGTCGAGATTAATCTTGACCCATGGTACCGGTGTTGTCAAATGACGTGTTGCGTACATAAAGTACCGGTGTTGTCAAATGACGTGTTGCGTACAATCATGGGATCTTATGATTAATCTTCTCGTATTGTTTACGGGTGATCCTGAACCATATAAAATTAAATTATGAGTACATATATATAAAATATCATGTTATTTTAAAAAGATGTGATTTATTTAATTTTCTCCAATTATTTTCGTAGCTAAACTAGTCTTAGATATCCGATCTCGTTTTGGTCATAGTTTCTTCGTTACAACTCCGTTTTCGTTGATTCAACTTGCCACTTCCTTGGATCGAGTCCCTCTTTAAGACTATGAACTGTAAATACCTTAGTTTGTATTCGAAATCACGGGTCATAGGTCAAACTTTAGTGAAACTTATGAAGTTAATCATTTTCCATCATGTAAACAACCTTAAATGATTATTTTTCTAAAAATACTTATACTTTGAGTTAAATCATGAAATTTTTATGTGTTATCATATTTATAGTAAAAATCATTTTTCCAGAAAATAAACCTCCAATTCAAAGTTTAAGATGGTTTTTAATTATCCAACCCAAAACAGCCCCCGGTTACACTCCGACGTCGTAAAAACAGTTTTTAAGGTGTTCTTTGAAAAACCAAGTTATACCTTGTTAAATTAGCATATATTTAAGTTATATTACAGGTCTTGAAGTATTTTAAAAGTTAAGTTAGAAGGATCTATTTAGTTTGCAATCAAGTTTGAAAACTTTCAAACTATGTTCTTGTTGTTAAACTTTTATACCACAAAATAAGATAGCTATATATATATGAATCGAATAAGGTTATGAACATAGATTCTACCTCAAGTTCCTTGGACAAGGTTGCTGTAAAAGAGGAGTAAGAACCTAGAACCAAAAGGGTGATGGAAGTGGATGAAAGATTGGAAGTAAGTTGGTGTTCTTGGAAGGATTTCTTGAAGTGTTTTTGTAAGGTTTTCTTATGAGGTTTAAGTGTTGTTTTTGAAGCTAAATGATGGGGAAAATGCTTGGAGATGATCAAGTATGAAGTTAAGAGTATTTTGAGAGAGAAATGGAAGTGTAAGTATGAGAAAATGGGGTGAAGAAATGTTGTGCATGCATAAAAACGTTTTTAGGTTATAAAGGAAAAAAAAGATACCTAACTTTGTTTTCTTGCTAAATAATTCATGCTACTTGACAAATGGTTGGTTCCACATGTTTCTTAATCATTTAAGGCTGCTAAGGAGCAGATTTTTATTGGTATATACCAATAGTAAATACATCTATAAGCTGCGTATGATACGGGTACATATACCCTAGGTATACGTATAGAAATCTTTGAGAAAACGGAACGAGGATTCAAATATAGCTATCTTTTGTAAATATACTTATATTGTTTTATGTATGTAAGCCCTTTAAAAGTGATTAAATACATTACTTATACGATATATGTATAAACATTATAGGTTATAAGTATTTAAGTCAAATAACGTTACGTATGGTTATCGTTTTGAAAACTTAAGTTAGTAGTTTCAAAATATACTTATAACTTATTGTTATTAATAAAAAATGAGATATTAAAACATTCTTAGATCATGTTAAATATGTATATATACATATATATACACAAACGTATAATTATCATATATTGTATAGTTCGTGATATCATCGGTCAAACTAGACGGTCAAACGTTGTGTAAAACTCTTTTCGAAAACATAAGTCTCAACAATTTGGATTGCTTATCATGTTGGTAAGGTTTAATTTATGTAAATATTAATCTTATAAGTATAGAACGATCGAAAAAGTGCGGGTCGTTACAAATTGTAAGCATTTTTGTTAAGTAGAAGTATTTTGATAAGTGTCTTGAAGTCTTTAAAAAGTGTATGAATACATATTAAAACACTACATGTATATACATTTTAACTGAGTCGTTAAGTCATCGTTAGTCGTTACATGTAAATGTTGTTTTGAAACCTTTAGGTTAACGATCTTGTTAAATGTTGTTAACACAATGTTTATAATATCAAAAGAGATTTTAAATTATTATATTATCATGATATTATGATGTACGAATATCTCTTAATATGATATATATACATTAAATGTCGTTACAACGATAATCGTTACATATATGTCTCGATTCAAAATCATTAAGTTAGTAGTCTTGTTTTTACATATGTAGTTCGTTGTTAATATACTTAATGATATGTTTACTTATCATAATATCATGTTAACTATATATATAACCATATATATGTCATCATATAGTTTTTACAAGTTTTAACGTTCGTGAATCACCGGTCAACTTGGGTGGTCAATTGTCTATATGAAACCTATTTCAATTAATCAAGTCTTAACAAGTTTGATTGCTTAACATGTTGGAAACATTTAATCATGTAAATATCAATCTCAATTAATATATATAAACATGGAAAAGTTCGGGTCACTACAGTACCTACCCGTTACATAAATTTCATCCCGAAATTTTAAGCTGTTGAAGGTGTTGACGAATCTTCTGGAAATAGATGCGGGTATTTCTTCTTCATCTGATCTTCACGCTCCCAGGTGAACTCAGGTCCTCTACGAGCATTCCATCGAACCTTAATAATTGGTATCTTGTTTTGCTTAAGTCTTTTAACCTCACGATCCATTATTTCGACGGGTTCTTCGATGAATTGAAGTTTTTCGTTGATTTGGATTTCATCTAACGGAATAGTGAGATCTTCTTTAGCAAAACATTTCTTCAAATTCGAGACGTGGAAAGTGTTATGTACAGCCGCGAGTTGTTGAGGTAACTCAAGTCGGTAAGCTACTGGTCCGACACGATCAATAATCTTGAATGGTCCAATATACCTTGGATTTAATTTCCCTCGTTTACCAAATCGAACAACGCCTTTCCAAGGTGCAACTTTAAGCATGACCATCTCTCTAATTTCAAATTCTATATCTTTTCTTTTAATGTCAGCGTAGCTCTTTTGTCGACTTTGGGCGGTTTTCAACCGTTGTTGAATTTGGATGATCTTCTCGGTAGTTTCTTGTATAATCTCCGGACCCGTAATCTGTCTATCCCCCACTTCACTCCAACAAATCGGAGACCTGCACTTTCTACCATAAAGTGCTTCAAACGGCGCCATCTCAATGCTTGAATGGTAGCTGTTGTTGTAGGAAAATTCTGCTAACGGTAGATGTCGATCCCAACTGTTTCCGATATTCTTCTAACACCTTTCTCAAATGTTCACCGTGTTCTTGGTCATTCTTTGAGTAAATAAGTATGTCATCAATGAAAACAATGACAAACTTGTCAAGGTATGGTCCACACACTCGGTTCATAAGGTCCATGAACACAGCTGGTGCATTAGTTAAACCAAACGGCATGACCATAAACTCGTAATGACCGTAACGTGTTCTGAAAGCAGTCTTTGGAATATCATCTTCTTTCACCCGCATTTGATGATACCTGGAACGTAAGTCAATCTTTGAATAAACAGACGAGCCTTGTAGTTGATCAAATAAGTCGTCGATTCTCGGTAGTGGGTAGCGGTTCTTGATGGTAAGTTTGTTCAACTCTCGGTAGTCGATACACAACCGTAATGTACCATCTTTCTTCTTGACAAACAAAACAGGAGCTCCCCACGGTGATGTGCTTGGTCGAATGAAACCACGCTCTAAAAGTTCTTGTAATTGGCTTTGCAGTTCTTTCATCTCGTTGGGTGCGAGTCTGTAAGGAGCACGAGCTATTGGTGCAGCTCCTGGTACAAGATCTATTTGAAATTCAACTGATCGATGTGGGGGTAATCCCGGTAATTCTTTCGGAAATACATCGGGAAATTCTTTTGCGACGGGAACATCATTGATGCTCTTTTCTTCAGTTTGTACTTTCTCGACGTGTGCTAGAACAGCATAGTAACCTTTTCTTATTAGTTTTTGTGCCTTCAAATTACTAATAAGATGTAGCTTCGTGTTGCCCTTTTCTCCGTACACCATTAAGGGTTTTCCTTTTTCTCGTATAATGTGAATTGCATTTTTGTAACAAACGATCTCTGCTTTCACTTCTTTCAACCAGTCCATACCGATTATCACATCAAAACTCCCTAACTCTACTGGTATCAAATCAATCTTAAATGTTTCGCTAACCAGTTTAATTTCTCGATTCCGACATATATTATCTGCTGAAATTAATTTACCATTTGCTAATTCGAGTAAAAATTTACTATCCAAAGGCGTCAATGGACAACTTAATTTAGCACAAAAATCTCTACTCATATAGCTTCTATCCGCACCCGAATCAAATAAAACGTAAGCAGATTTATTGTCAATAAGAAACGTACCCGTAACAAGCTCCGGGTCTTCCTGTGCCTCTGCCGCATTAATATTGAAAACCCTTCCGCGGCCTTGTCCATTCGTGTTCTCCTGGTTCGGGAAATTTCTAATAATGTGGCCCGGTTTTCCACATTTATAACAAAATACATTGGCATAACTTGCTCCGACACTACTTGCTCCGCCATTACTCGTTCCGACACCATTTGTTCCTTTCGTTCTATTAACCCCTGGTCCGTAGACCTCACACTTCGCCGCGCTATGACCATTTCTTTTACACTTGTTGCAAAATTTGGTGCAGAACCCCGAGTGATACTTTTCACACATTTGGCATAGCTGCTTCTGATTGTTGTTGTTGTTGCGGTTATTATTGTTGTTGGGATGATTGTTGTAGTTGCTGTTGCTGTTGTTGTTGTTGTTGTTGTTGTTGGGCCGTTTGTTGTAGTTGCGATTGATATTGCGATTGTTGGGATAATTGTTGCGATTATTGTTGTAATTGCTGTTGTTGTTATATTGGTGATTCTTATCACCGTTTTCCTCCCACTTTCTTTTGACTTGCTTCACATTGGCCTCTTCAGCAGTCTGTTCTTTAATTCTTTCTTCAACCTGGTTCACTAGTTTGTGAGCCATTCTATATGCCTGTTGTATGGAGGCGGGCTCGTGTGAACTTATATCTTCTTGGATTCTTTCCGGTAATCATTTCACAAAAGCGTCGATCTTCTCTTCCACATCTTCGAATGCTCCCGGACACAATAGGCACAATTCTGTGAATCATCTTTCGTACGTGGTAATATCAAATCCTTGGGTTCGTAACCCTCTAAGTTCTGTCTTGAGCTTATTGACCTCGGTTCTGGGACGGTACTTCTCGTTCATCAAGTGCTTGAATGCTGACCACGGTAGTACGTAAGCATCATCTTGTCCCACTTGTTCTAGATAGGTATTCCACCATGTTAACGCAGAACCTGTGAAGGTATGCGTAGCGTACTTCACTTTGTCCTCTTCAGTACACTTACTTATGGCAAACACCGATTCGACCTTCTCGGTCCACCGTTTCAATCCGATCGGTCCTTCGGTTCCATCAAATTCCAAAGGTTTGCAGGCAGTGAATTCTTTGTAGGTGCATCCTACACGATTTCCTGTACTACCAGATCCAAGGTTATTGTTGGTATGTAGCGGAGCCTGTACTGCGGCTATGTTTGAAGCTAGAAAAGTACGGAATTCCTCTTCATTCATATTCACGATGTGTCGAGTAGTCGGTACCATTTCCTTCAAAATAGTCAAATGGAACAAGTTAATCATACAGAATATTAAGAGTAGTTAATAGTATTTCGTAGCATAATATGAACTCATTTATAAAAGCTTTTTCTTCATATTAGCGTTTTATAAGTTTAAATTCGGGTAGTACCTACCCGTTAAGTTCATACTTAGTAGCTAATATACAATTCAACTACTACAATTCTATATGAAAAACTGATTATAATAATATTTCGCGTTCAAACTTTTACACAATATTTTACAAACTTACAATACCCCTTATTTTACATATAGCATGAAATATAGCACACAATAAATTTGATACAAGATGGTTGTGAAGATAATTCTAGCTAGTACACAAGTCGTTCAGCAAAGGCAATAAAGACACGTAATTCATACGTCCAGAAACAAGTCATGCATTCTGGTTTTACTAGGATTACTTCCCATCCTTGGTCTTGTGGAACATAACCGTTATGGCCGTTGATAAAATAGCGTGTTGTAACGTCGTCAAAGGGACGAGGGTTACGTAATGTCCAACAGTCCCGTAACAATCTAAAAACCTCATTTCTTACCCCAATTACCGACTCCGTCACTTGTGGGAACGTTTTGTTTAATAGTTGTAGCCCGATGTTCTTGTTCTCACTTTGGTGAGAAGCGAACATTACTAATCCGTAAGCATAACATGCTTCTTTATGTTTCATGTTAGCCGCTTTTTCTAAATCACGAAGTCCTATATTCGGATATACTGAGTCAAAATAATTTCTTAACCCGTTGCGTAAAATAGCATTTGGGTTCCCCGCAATATATGCGTCAAAGTAAACACATCGTAACTTATGGATTTCCCAATGTGATATCCCTCATCTTTCGAACAAAAGCCTTTTATAAACCAAGGCATTCTTGGAACGTTCTTCGAATGTCTTACAAACTGATATCGCCTTAAATAGTTGTGCCGAAGAATTCTGACCGACTCTAGACAAGATTTCATCAATCATGTCTCCGGGTAGGTCTCTTAAAATATTGGGTTGTCTATCCATTTTGTGTTTTTATACTGTAAAATAGACAAGAGTTAGATTCATAAAAAAAAATACTTATTAATACAAGCAATTTTTACATATATCATAAAGCATAAGCACACTATATTACATATATTACACCACACGAATACAACTATCTTATTCCGACTCGCTTGTTTCTTCTTCTTCGGTTTTGGATCGTTTTGCCAAGTTTCTAGGGATATATGATGTTCCCCTAATACGAGCCGTCATTGTCCACATTGGTTTAGAAAAACCTGGTGGTTTAGAGGTTCCCGGGTCATTGTTACAACTTAAGGACTTCGGGGGTTGACGATACATATAAAGTTCATCGGGGTTGGAATTAGATTTCTCTATTTTTATGCCCTTTCCCTTATTATTTTCTTTTGCCTTTTTAAATTCAGTTGGGGTAATTTCTATAACATCATCGGAATTCTCGTCGGAATCCGATTCATCGGAGAATTGGTAATCCTCCCAATATTTTGCTTCCTTGGCGGAAACACCATTGACCATAATTAACCTTGGTCGGTTGGTTGAGGATTTTCTTTTACTTAACCGTTTTATTATTTCCCCCACCGGTTCTATTTCTTCATCCGGTTCCGATTCTTCTTCCGGTTCCGATTCTTCTTCCGGTTCCGACTCTTCTTCCATTTCCTCTTCGGGAACTTGTGAATCAGTCCACGAATCATTCCAATTTACATTTGACTCTTCATTATTATTAGGTGAGTCAATGGGACTTGTTCTAGAGGTAGACATCTATCACATAATATCAAACCCGTTAAGAGATTAATATATCACATAATATTCACATGTTAAAAATATATAGTTTCCAACAAAATTTGTTAAGCAATCATTTTTCAAGTAAACACGGTCGAAGTCCAGACTCACTAATGCATCCTAACAAACTCGATAAGACACACTAATGCAAAATTCTGGTTCTCTAAGACCAACGCTCGGATACCAACTGAAATGTCCCGTTCTTATTGATTAAAAACGTTCCATATTAATTGATTTCGTTGCGAGGTTTTGACCTCTATATGAGACGTTTTTCAAAGACTGCATTCATTTTAAAACAAACCATAACCTTTATTTCATCAATAAAGGTTTAAAAAGCTTTACGTAGATTATCAAATAATGATAATCTAAAATATCCTGTTTACACACGACCATTACATAATGGTTTACAATACAAATATGTTACAACAAAATAAGTTTCTTGAATGCAGTTTTTACACAATATCATACAAGCGTGGACTCCAAATCTCGTCCTTATTTAAGTATGCTACAGCGGTAGCTCTTAATAATCACCTGAGAATAAACATGCTTAAAACGTCAACAAAAATGTTGGTGAGTTATAGGTTTAACCTATATATATCAAATCATAATAATAGACCACAAGATTTCATATTTCAATACACATCCCATACATAGAGATAAAAATCATTCATATGGTGAACACCTGGTAACCGACATTAACAAGATGCATATATAAGAATATCCCCATCATTCCGGGACACCCTTCGGATATGATATAAATTTCGAAGTACTAAAGCATCCGGTACTTTGGATGGGGCTTGTTGGGCCCGATAGATCTATCTTTAGGATTCGCGTCAATTAGGGTGTCTGTTCCCTAATTCTTAGATTACCAGACTTAATAAAAAGGGGCATATTCGATTTCGATAATTCAACCATAGAATGTAGTTTCACGTACTTGTGTCTATTTTGTAAATCATTTATAAAACCTGCATGTATTCTCATCCCAAAAATATTAGATTTTAAAAGTGGGACTATAACTCACTTTCACAGATTTTTACTTCGTCGGGAAGTAAGACTTGGCCACTGGTTGATTCACGAACCTATAACAATATATACATATATATCAAAGTATGTTCAAAATATATTTACAACACTTTTAATATATTTTGATGTTTTAAGTTTATTAAGTCAGCTGTCCTCGTTAGTAACCTATAACTAGTTGTCCACAGTTAGATGTACAGAAATAAATTGATAAATATTATCTTGAATCAATCCACGACCCAGTGTATACGTATCTCAGTATTGATCACAACTCAAACTATATATATTTTGGAATCAACCTCAACCCTGTATAGCTAACTCCAACATTCACATATAGAGTGTCTATGGTTGTTCCGAAATATATATAGATGTGCCGAAATGATAGGTCGAAACATCGTATACGTGTCTATGGTATCTCAAGATTACATAATATACAATACAAGTTGATTAAGTTATGGTTGGAATAGATTTGTTAACAATTTTCACGTAGCTAAAATGAGAAAAATTATCCAATCTTGTTTTACCCATAACTTCTTCATTTTAAATCCCTTTTGAGTGAATCAAATTGCTATGGTTTCATATTGAACTCTATTTTATGAATCTAAACAGAAAAGTATAGGTTTATAGTTGGAAAAATAAGTTACAAGTCATTTTTGTAAAGGTAGTCATTTCAGTCGAAAGAACGACGTCTAGATGACCATTTTAGAAAACATACTTCCACTTTGAGTTTAACCATAATTTTTGGATATAGTTTCATGTTCATAATAAAAATCATTTTCTCAGTATAACAACTTTTAAATCAAAGTTTATCATAGTTTTTAATTAACTAACCCAAAACAGCCCGCGGTGTTACTACGACGGCGTAAATCCGGTTTTACGGTGTTTTTCGTGTTTCCAGGTTTTAAATCATTAAGTTAGCATATCATATAGATATAGAACATGTGTTTAGTTGATTTTAAAAGTCAAGTTAGAAGGATTAACTTTTGTTTGCGAACAAGTTTAGAATTAACTAAACTATGTTCTAGTGATTACAAGTTTAAACCTTCGAATAAGATAGCTTTATATGTATGAATCGAATGATGTTATGAACATCATTACTACCTTAAGTTCCTTGGATAAACCTACTGGAAAAGTGAAAAATGGATCTAGCTTCAATGGATCCTTGGATGGCTCGAAGTTCTTGAAGCAAAATCATGACACGAAAACAAGTTCAAGTAAGATCATCACTTGAAATAAGATTGTTATAGTTATAGAAATTGAACCAAAGTTTGAATATGATTATTACCTTGTATTAGAATGATAACCTACTGTAAGAAACAAAGATTTCTTGAGGTTGGATGATCACCTTACAAGATTGGAAGTGAGCTAGCAAACTTGAAAGTATTCTTGATTTTATGAAACTAGAACTTTTGGAATTTATGAAGAACACTTAGAACTTGAAGATAGAACTTGAGAGAGATCAATTAGATGAAGAAAATTGAAGAATGAAAGTGTTTGTAGGTGTTTTTGGTCGTTGGTGTATGGATTAGATATAAAGGATATGTAAATTTATTTTCATGTAAATAAGTCATGAATGATTACTCATATTTTTGTAATTTTATGAGATATTTCATGCTAGTTGCCAAATGATGGTTCCCACATGTGTTAGGTGACTCACATGGGCTGCTAAGAGCTGATCATTGGAGTGTATATACCAATAGTACATACATCTAAAAGCTGTGTATTGTACGAGTACGAATACGGGTGCATACGGGTAGAATTGTTGATGAAACTGAACGAGGATGTAATTGTAAGCATTTTTGTTAAGTAGAAGTATTTTGATAAGTGTATTGAAGTCTTTCAAAAGTGTATGAATACATATTAAAACACTACATGTATATACATTTTAACTGAGTCGTTAAGTCATCGTTAGTCGTTACATGTAAATGTTGTTTTGAAACCTTTAGGTTAACGATCTTGTTAAATGTTGTTAACCCAATGTTTATAATATCAAAAGAGATTTTAAATTATTATATTATCATGATATTATGATGTACGAATATCTCTTAATATGATATATATACATTAAATGTCGTTACAACGATAATCGTTACATATATGTCTCGTTTCAAAATCATTAAGTTAGTAGTCTTGTTTTTACATATGTAGTTCGTTGTTAATATACTTAATGATATGTTTACTTATCATAATATCATGTTAACTATATATATAACCATATATATGTCATCATATAGTTTTTACAAGTTTTAACGTTCGTGAATCACCGGTCAACTTGGGTGGTCAATTGTCTATATGAAACCTATTTCAATTAATCAAGTCTTAACAAGTTTGATTGCTTAACATGTTGGAAACATTTAATCATGTAAATATCAATCGCAATTAATATATATAAACATGGAAAAGTTCGGGTCACTACAGTAATGGTACTGTTGGCGTTGATGATTGTGGTACTGGTTATGCTGCTGATGCTGCTGCTGGTGTTTGTAATCTCTACACCATATTCTCCAAAGCCACTACCCGAGCGCGAAGCTCTTTGACTTCTTCTATTACACCGGGGTGATTGTCGGTTCGGACGAGCGGATAAATAAAATCTAAAATTTGATGTAATATATAATCGTGAGATACTCTGGAAATGAGCGAGAACATGGTATTTCGGACAGGTTCGCCGGTAAGTGCTTCAGGTTCTTCGTCCAGAGGGCAATGTGGTGGATGGAATGGATCACCTTCTTCCTATCTCCAATGATTGAGGAGGCTACGAACCCATCCCCAATTCATCCAGAATAGGTGATGACTGATTGGTTGATCTATTCCGGTTACACTGCTTTTGGAGCTTGAATGGGATTCCATTTCGGAATCTGAGTGACTTAAACTGATGACGAATTCCATTTCGTACGATTGGATAAAGGATTTTTTTTTTCGATATGAAATGATTTTGGCTAACGGATGGTATTCTAATTACATAGAATATATATATATATATATATATATATATATATATATATATATATATATATATATATATATATATATATATATATAGATCAAAAGATTTCATAGATTACGGAGGACTTTGCGGGATATGTCAGGCAATTTAAAGTAACAGGTACGATACAATAAGATATGATTTAGCAGATATGCTAAGATATGAATTTTTGTCTATACACTATTCATGCAATCAATGCAGCAAGACGTGTCTTAGATTAAAAATGATAAGCAGGTAATTTCCTGAGGATGATAAGTAGTTAATTTTCGACACAAAATGATAAGCAAAACTTTTGACATGCAGACACGGTCGAAGTCCAGACTCACTAATGCATCCTATCGACTTATCAGTTAGACACGCTAATGCAGAACTTGTTCGCTAAGACCACTGCTCTGATACCAACTGAAAGGACCCGTTCATATACATTATAAACGATTCACAATAGTTGATTACATTGCGAGGTATTTGACCTCTATATGATACATTTTACAAACATTGCATTCATTTTTAAAAGACAATCTTTCTTTACATCGAATATTGACAGGCATGCATACCATTTCATAATATCCACTATCCAACTATAAATTAATTTAATAATAATCTTTGATGAACTCAATGACTCGAATGCAACGTTCTTCGAAATATGCTATGAAAGACTCCACGTAATATCTTTAAAATGAGCAAATGCACATCGGAAGATTTCTTTAACACCTGAGAATAAACATGCTTTAAAGTGTCAACCAAAAGGTTGGTGAGTTCATTAGTTTTGTCATAATCATTTATTTCCATCATTTTAATAGACCACAAGAATTTCATTTCCAGTTCTCATAAATATACGTCTCATGCATAGAGACAAAAATAATCATTAATATGGTGAACACCTGGTAACCGACATTAACTAGATACATATAAGAATATCCCCTATCATTCCGGGATCCTCCTTCGGACATGATATAAATTTCGAAGTACTAAAGCATCCGGTACTTTGGATGGGGTTTGTTAGGCCCAATAGATCTATCTTTAGGATTCGCGTCAATTAGGGTGTCTGTTCCCTAATTCTTTAATTACCAGACTTAATAAAAAGGGGCATATTCGATTTCGATAATTCAACCATATAATGTAGTTTCGATTACTTGTGTCTATTTCGTAAAACATTTATAAAAATTGCGCATGTATTCTCAGCCCAAAAATATAAAGGGTAAAAAGGCAAATGAAACTCACCATACTGTATTTCGTAGTAAAAATACATATAACGTCATTGAACAAGTGCAAGGTTGGCCTCGGATTCACGAACCTAAATTAATTATATATATTTATGTGTTGGTCAATATCTGTCTAACAAATTAGATCAAGTCATAGTGTACCACAATCCTATTGCTCGAGACTAATATGCAAAAGTCAACAAAAGTAAATTTGACTCAAAATAATTTCCAAAAATCTATACATGATTAATATATAGTTTAAATATCGTCGTTTTATATTTTTAAATATTTTTAAAAGATTTATTAGAGTAAATAATATAATTTATTTATTAATAAATAAAATTTTATATTAAATTTATATAATAAAATATACTTTTATATATATATTAAGTAATAAAATTTATAGGGTTCATTTAATATCATAAAGATAATATGATAGGTATTATTAAAGTAAGTTATTACACGTAGTAAAATATGTTTGTATCACATATTTATTTGATAAAATAATATCTATAATGTTAGTAAGTAAAAGTTGTATTATTTTGTAACAATAATAATTATTATAAAAATATCAATATTTATAATTACTAAGATGACATTATGATAAAACGATAATTCTAATTATGATAACTTTAATATTTACAATAATTTTTAATATTATCTTTAAAATAATAATTCTATTTAAAATAATAATAATAATGATATTTTATAGTAACAATGACATTTCTATTAAAATGATAATTTTTGTTAAAATGATAGTTTTAATACTAACGATACTTTTAATAATAATAGTAATGATAAAAATAATAAGAACGATAATTTTATCTAAATCAATATCTTATAATATTTTAATTTCATCATGATACTCTTACCCATTATTTCCTAATCGTTTCGTTTAATAGCTTTTAATCGTTTTTTATATCGTGTTCATAATAATGATAATAATAGTAATCAAAATAATTAGGTGTTACAGATATTTGTTTTAATTACACTAATATTAATAATCATAGTTACTATAACATTATTAACGATAATAGTAATAATTATCTTAATGATAATATAGTAATAATAATAATAACAATAACAATAACCATTTTTAAATAATGATATATATATTAATAATGATAATAATAATAATAATAATAATAATAATAATTATTATTATTATTATTATAATAATAATAATAATAATAATAATAATAATAATAATACTAATTATAACTTTAACGATAATAACGATAGTAATAATAATAAAAAAATAACATTTTTAATGATAAATCCCTTTTATTGATAAAGATAACAATAATGATAATAATAAGATAAAACTAGAACGACGATAAAAATGACGATAATAATAATCATTTTTAATAAAAATATCGAAAATTCAATTGATTATAACTTCTAATCCGTTCATCGAAACCATTCGATATCTAAAGGAAAAGTTCTTAATTTTTCGCTAGCTTTCCAAGGACATGCATATCTTATACCTTATCTCAACCGCAAATGTAACTAATTGAAGATTCAACCTAACCTGTGTAAGGGCAATATTAAAAGTACAAGCATGCATAATCCTAAATACTCGAGCAGTAGTCAGGGATACACTATTAGTATGTAAAAGTTAAATTATGAGTACTCACGTATCAATATTGAGATTCAATATTGCAGGAAAGGTACGTAGACACAACGGAAATAATAAACACTATATTGACCTCACGAGCATACCCATGAACCATACTCAATCACCTCCATAGCTATAACCCATAATTTCCTTAATCCTATCCCACTCGAAAAACAATTTCGAAATCACTCGGACAGCACTCCGTCGTAATATTTTATGTATACTAATAATATCTTGAAATAATACGGAGTAAATATATATATGTAAATCAATTGAGAGAGTTTAGAGAAAAATATTTTCAAGTTTCTATGAAATAATGAAACCTATTGAATTCTATTTATAATAGATTTTTGAATTATTAAAGTGAATTATTAAAGTATGAATTATTAAAGTGAATTATTAAAGTATGAATTATTAAAGTGAATTATTAAAATATGAATTATTAAAGTGAATTATTAAAGTATGAATTATTAAAGTTAAAGTAAAGTAAAAATAAAGTAAAGGTAAAGTTTAAGTATAGTAAAAGTATAAAACTATATACGTATAATAAGCGTATAAATATATATAATATTAATTTAAATTGTTATATATATTTAATAAAATAAAATATAAATATCGTTATCTTTATCATACTAGTTAAGTAATGAGTTGTCAAAAGTGGTTCTAGATATTTATAAAAGTTATATACGTTTTAATAATAAAGTTCTTTTTAAACTAAAAACGTTTTTGTACGTTTGAAACTAAATAGATCAATCGAGTCTTTATGAGATTCAATCTTCCACTATCCTTTGTCTAGTTCTCAATGATTGACAATTTGTTCTTATTTATAAATCACTTTACCATTTTCCGAATATTGTTAAAATGGAAAGATTTCTCAAATCAACGTGGGCCTTTCAACAGAGACTTGTAATCATAATTCAATATATCTGATAATTCAATCATTTGATCTTATCTTCTAATTCCATTGATAAACATTTTGAAACAGATACAATCATATAAAGTATTTAATCTAATATTTTGTTTACATTTCAAGTTATAATATATATACACATATACATATATAATCATATTCGTTTAATGGTTCGTGAATCGTTGGAACTTGGTCGAGGTTGAATGAATGTATGAACATAGTTTAAAATTCTTGAAATTTAACTTAACAAATATTGCTTATCGTGTCGGAAACATATAAAGTTAAAGTTTAAATTTGGTTGAAAATTTCCGGGTTGTCACATTGTCAAACCCGATAGATCTATCCGTAAGATTCGCGTTCACTGGTAGAAACCAATGATTACAGTTACCAGACTAGGGAATAATTTTATCCAACTCACAATGAATAATTAAATTTAACTGTTACTTGTGTCTAAACGTAAATAAAAATGCATGTAATCACATCCCAAAAATATACTTAGAAAAGTATGTAAAAACGGGACTATAAATCACCTTAAAAGCAACTGAAGAAACCACACAAACAAGCAAACAGCAAATAGAGTAAAGTGATCAGGAATGATCACAACGCCGACCTATAAATAAAGCAGGTCGATATACATAACTAACTTAGGTCAAGTCTTAGTATGATAGCTATTGTACATGTTGCAAGTAGACATAGAACAATACTCGGCAAGTATCGGTTTGACTGGAACAACGTACAGACACATACTTTCTATTTATAGAAAGTTTCTATTTTTAACAGGTTTCCATTTTTGGAAAGTTTCTATTTTTGGAAAGTTTCTATTTTTGGAAAGTTTTTAAGTTAGGAAAGTTTCCTTATTTAGAAAGTCAACAAAAGTCAACTGAAAGTCAAAGTCAACTGAAAGTCAACTCAAAAGTCAACCTTGGTCAAACATAGTCAACATTAATTTGAAAAGTGTAAATTATAATAATAACATAAGTTATAATGTTTATTAAAGTTAAAAGTGTATAATTAAGTCATAACATAAGTTTAATTAAATAAAATGAATTATTAAAGTTAATATAAGTTGAAGTGATATAATTAATATATCATAAGTATTTAATTAATTAATTAAATATTAATCATAATATAAGTATTATTGATTAATAATAAATTTTTAAATCATATCATAAGTATTATTAATTAATAATGAATTATTAACCATATCATAAGTTTCTAATTATAATTATTAAATCATAAGTATTTAATAATTAAATCGTAATTAAATAATAATTAAGTCTTATAATAATTAAATAATTATTTAATCTTTATTATAAGTCTTATAATAATATTCTCATAAAATAAATTTAATACTTATCATAAGTATTTTCCAATAATAATAAAAGTATTATTAATCGTAAGTTAAATTAAAATGTTAATTAAATCATAAATAATGATTAAATGATATAATAAATATTTATATCATAAGTCTTAAATAATAATAATTACTTCTTTTATCATAAGTAATTAATTAATAATGAAATTCATTATTTTTATCATAAGTTTTAGAATTAATCATAAGTTTTAATTCAAAAGTTCATCAGGTCGTATCTTGAACCCCGGGTGTCGATTTCTGGCGAGCCTTATATGCATCTCCGCCTATTCAAACCACCCGACACAATGGTGCACTTAAGAACACACCAAGAACAGTCCACAAATCATGGTAATCATCCATGACACCACTTGGACCTTCAATTTACTCAAAACCGTGTTTTAGTCAAAACGGGTGAACCGTGGCTCGGATTTAGGTGACCCAAACATGAAAGTTCGTCCCACCATCAGTCCTAACACACTAACACTCCCTAAAGACTCCAAGGAAGGTCACAAAGTCGGACCAGCCTGGTTTCATGTCAATCCACATTTCAATTTTAACAAAATACTAAATCGATCATAACAAGGGCTCCGGGAATCGAAACGACATGAATCCGGAGTCTAAAATTAATGTCTTGATTAGAGGAACTCATCTAAATAGTTTATTTTAACATTTATATAAGTCACAAACTCAGAATACACGAATTAGAGACTGTCCAGAATTTTACAAACCGAAAACATGTGATTTTGAGTACATCTATGCATACAAACACCATTACAATAATCCACAAACATCACACTACTAAATAATCATCAAAATACAGAAAATAAATGAAAAATTGAAAGTTCTAGGGTTAGGGTTTATACCCTAATCGAGAAACAATCTATGTAATCGCGTAGAGAACGAAGAGAGGAACGCGTTTATACTAATCAATCCTTGATCCAAGCTTGAAAAATGATGAAGATTGTGATATTTGTGGTGGATGGCGATGGCTAGGAGAGAGCAAAAAGGGAGAGCACAAAATAAATTAGGTTTTGGTGAAATAAAATTGAAATGCCAAAAAAATGAGAAGCAAGGGAGCCTAACACCCCCTCCCCTTGGGTGTTCGGCCGAGTTTGGTGTGGGGTAGGCCCCTTAGTGGGCCAAGTTTGCTAAATGTCCAATTCCTTGTAGCCCGAAAGCTCGAACGAATCCCGAAACGCGAAAACGCACTTACGCGATTAAAAATTCAGAAAGATAACAAACGCGGGAAGAAAAATAAATATAAATACACTATATAATAATATGATCTTAAAATATCATATTTAAAATATTTAGGATTTAAATGTCCCAAAAACTCGACCGTTGGTTTGAAAACCAAAAAGATTCGCCGGATGGAAATCCGCGAGACGTAGAAACGTATAAATTTAAAATATGAATACAAATATTCACATAACACACAATAATTAATATATATATATATATATATATATATATATATATATATATATATATATATATATATATTACAAAAATAATAATATAGGTCATAGAAATGACGTGGCACACTAACAGTTAATGGCAGTTAAATAATTAACTGAAAAGGATAACGGAAAAAAGTAGGGTCGTGACACTTAGCATCAATAACATAAGCCATAAAAGACTCACATCCTTTAGAAAGTGACTTCTTCGCCTTCATCATAGAAATTAATGAAAAACTGAACCCACTACGTTCTGTCAACCGGAAGGTCACAATCTTCTTATCACACTTAATATGGGCATTATGTAGGCTCATCCAGTTCATCCCTAACACTACATCAAAACTAGGGATAGGCAGTACTAAATAGGACATAGCAAGCGGGCTACCATCAATTTCTATACTAGCTCCAGACACATATGTTGTGACTAGAACCGTCTTACCATCAGCTACCTCTACTCTAACAGGCTCAGGCAGCACAGTAGCAGGTAACCCTAACTTAGTACATAAATCTATAGACATAAACGTCCTATTTGCACCCGAATCAAACAATACTCTAGCAGGTATTGAGTTGATCAAGAACATACCGGTTATGACATCATCATTATTAGTTGCAGCCTCAACTGTCATCTGAAAGGCCCTGGCTTTCGCAGTCGGCGGGTTCTTTCTCTTCTGTCCACTAGAGGCTGTGGAACCCCCGACAGATGCCGAATGTGCCCCTTACCATGCACCGAAACTTGCATCCTTAGACGTCTGACAACTTGCTGAGCGATAACCCGGCTGATGACAACTCCAACACACATTCTCCCTGAAGGAACACCCTTGAGTTTCATGACCTACTATACCACATCTTAAACACCTTCTCGTTGCCTCTGAACACTGCCTACTGTGAGAAGACTTACATCCCTTACACCATTCTTTCTTTCCAGAACCTGAACCTGAACTACCTTGATTACCCTTACCCTTTTGTCTAAACCCAAACGATTTCTTAGACTTCGAACCAGATTGATTGGTAGCCTGACTACCCTGCGGTGCAATGTTTCCCCAGTTCATTCCTCTGGCTGCTCTTACATCACTTTCCACCATCTTTGCCATCACAAAAGCTTGATACAACGTCGGTGCTGACCTCACAAAGGTCCTGTACTCTGGCAGGATCATGTTCACAAAATGCTGAATTCGAGATTGTTCATCCGGCACCCACTGTTGCACAAACCTCAACTTGTACATGTACTTCTCAATTACCTCGTCAATTGACATCTGCGGCGTCATCCTCATTTCAAGGAACTCCATCTTAATTCTATTCATGTCGAACACATTACAATACTGCTCACATACCTTACTGTAAAACTGTTCCCACGTAATCATTTTAACTTGCTCTGGAGGGACACTAGCTATCACAGAATCCCACCACACCATTGCTCTATCTTTTAATAACCTGCTCGCATAAGTCACCCTTAATTCTGGCTCACACTGACAGGCATCAAATGCCTTTTCAACCTCTCATAACTAATTGAGAGTCACGGCTGGGTCATTACTTCCCGAGAAAGGAGAAGGTCCACAATCCCTGAACTGTTTAAAGGTACATCTTTTTTGTGGCTGGTATTGTGGTTGGAATTGCTGTTGTGGAAATGACTGGTGATAAATGGGTGGCTGAACTTGGTTCATCATCATGGGATTTTGGTATTGGTAGTTAAACTGAGGTGGCATGACATGCTGAGGAAATTGGTTCTGTAATGGGTATTGATACTGGTTCTGGTTTATATGTGGTACGGTATGCGACTGAGTAGTAGCAAAACCTGGTGGTGTATCCTCATTACCCAACTGTCTAGCTAATTCAAGCTCAGTAATCTTTTCTTGGGCTTCCTTAAGCTTACTTTCAAGTTCATGTACATAATCAGCCTCGTAAACTACCGCCTCATCCTCAACATCTGGAGCACTGAACGTTCCGGGGTGGATCGGGTTTGTAGCGTTCGCATCCCTGTTGTCTGCCATCTGTGCTACAAAACACTCGCACAAAATCTTAGTGGATAACTGTTAGTTTACTAAACACTAACATGTACAAACATCCTACATTCACTTAGCCCCCATCCCACGGACATGTTTTACTTAACTCAGGGTTTAGGAACAAATACGCGCAAGTACTTGCTGCTAAACCACGCTCTGATACCAAGTTGTAACACCCTATATATATATATATATATATATATATATATATATATATATATATATATATATATATATATATATATATATATATATATATATATATATATCACAGCAGAAGTCTGAATTTACATAAATACTCTTAGATAACATTTACAAAACATAGTTATTAATTCATCTTAGTTAACATTATTACAATATTTCAAAACGACGGTGTTACATAAAATATTCAAAATCGAGAACATCAGAGTTTAGCATAATGTCAAACATGTCTTCAAACCCGTCCGCAACACCCATCCTAACAGCAGTACCTATACCTGCAAGGGGTGGAAATGTGGGGGAGTTAGCACACAGCTAAGTGAATGGATTCTATCAAACAGACCAAGCATAAGCAACTGAACATGCAAGGGTCACAACTATGCTAACGTCCTGAACTAGCATACAACAACAGACAATATGAGGATCGGAAGCTTGTACGAGCACACAACTTAGTTGATCAAGCTACAGTCTACCGATAGTCCGCTTTACTGATTCTACTGCATAACCGTCCAGACGCAACACATGCGTCCTTCTATGCTATACTGAACAATCAGTAACATCATGACCCGACCAGGCTACCACGATCGACCTCACATCAACCCTACCTTGCCGCCTCGGTGGGTTCCCAACCTTGCCGCCTCGGTTGGTGTCCAACTAACAGTGCACACATAAGATCACAAAATCAAACATGCAATCGTCCTAACTAGCATGGCAATATCTAACTACACATGGTATTCATACTGAATATAAACATAAGTATAAAGAGTCTGAACAAGTAGCGTGTCAGCTACTTAATACTCTATTCGGAGATAGACCCACTCACCGAATACCAGCAACTAGCTCAGATAATCTATTACTGAGCGGCTTCCTTATCCTTATCACCTGAACATAAGGCAAATCAAGTTAGTTTCTGTCTGTTTACACAAAAAAACACAGTACAGAAATCAGTCACAAAAAGCACCACTAAAAAGTCTATTTAACACTTATGCATTTTCAGAATTTACATCCTGAACATCAGAATTCACGCGGGCAGCATAACGGCTAGACAACAACACTTGGTAAAATATTCTGCCCTCAAAGACACACGGCCGATTGACCCACACAGTCGGTCGATTATATCCACACACACGGCCGTGTGTGTTCCCTCACTCGGTTGACTGAGTAAAATAAATCATCTGATCAGGACACAGACACACTCGGTTGAGTGTGCCACTCAACCGGTCGATCGTCTACATGGTCGGTCGAGTGTCAAGAGACACTCGACCGAGTGTGTGCATCTGATGAAGAAGATGAACACAGCTATGGGTTTAACCCAAAATTATCCATTTCTTGCTCTAGAGCTCGTTTCTTGCCTCAAAACTGACCAAATCGACTACACTAAACATCAATAAGCATAAACCCACAAGATTTTGACACAAACAACATCAAAATCAACCCATTTGACACTAAAACCAACTTTTAACAAACTTGACACAAAAACTTCAATTTCACAAAAAATAAAGCTTGATACACTATGAATCTTACCTTAAAAGATTCAGTAAACTGTAAAGAACAAGATAGTATGAAAGATTTGAGCTCTAGAACACAATTTAGCAATCTAGGGTTTGAGATTGAGGAGAAAGTGAGTACGGGAGTGTTTAGGAGAAAATTCTAGAGAAAAGGAGAAAATGAGGGAAGAAGGCAGCACTATACACTTAATTTGGGATAAAATCCCATACCCCATCACACACGGGTATTTACCAGTTATCTGATAACTTTTGTACTTAATTTGACTGCCCTAACGGAATCCAAATTAAATAAACGAACCTGTTCTGTGACCCTTGTCACAAACTGGTCTTAACCAAATAATAAAATAACATTACCAATATAAATAAAATAAAGGCATAAATAATCGCACAAATATGCTTAAGGGCACAATAGTCATCTTACTTCTAGGCCCGATTGGAGGATGTTACAGCCACCACCACCTTGCCACCCCATCACCTCCTATAAAAACCAAGCTATTTCCGCACATTTCACACTTGATCTCATTCATAATTTACACACACTTACTCTCTTATTTTCTCTCTAGTCTTTCTCACTCTAAAAATTGTAAGTTTTATGTTTTATTTTCTTCTTTTCTTCTTCTTGTAGTCGACATCATCATCATAATGTGGAGATCAAGCTCTTTAGCTTTTTGATCTTGTTATATCTTGTAGATTCAAACTTGGGTTTGAATCCTTCAAGAACATTGAAGATTCAAGCTTTCTAGTTTTGAATCTTCACTTATTTTGTTAGATCTAAATCTTTTAGTTTATAATCTTTTTATTTTGTTGTAAAGATCAAAACTTGTGTTTGTGGTCTTCATGTAACTTGAAGATCTAGCTTCATGCTTCAAGGATCTTCAAGAACAATCAAGATTCAAGCTTTCTAGCTTTGAATCTTCATTACTTTTGTTAGATCTAAGCTTTCTAGCTTATGGTCTCTTTATTTTGTTATAAAGATCTAAACTTGTGTTTATGGTCTTCATGAAACTTGAAGATCTAGTTTTATGCTTTCAAGGTCTTCAAGAACATAAAAGATTCAAGCTTTCTAGCTTTGTAATCTCATAACTTTTGTGAAAAGGATCCAAGCTCTCTAGCTTAGGGTTCCATTACTTTGTTTGATCAAATTTATGTCTTGTTTGTTTGGTTGAATGAAAGTTTGTAGCTTTTGTTGTAGATAGGATTTGTGTTTGTGTTAAGGCTAAGAATATGATGTAACCTTGGTTCATCATCCTTCTAAAACTCTTAAGTGAGTTGTATTCTTACTTAGTCTTAATACTTTGTGTGTTGATGTTTGAATCTTGGTCAAAGTGATGCTAACACATCAATGAGTAGTACACTTGAAGCTACAAGCATCAAGGATGAGAACCGTGATGAGCATCAAGCACCAAGAATCCCACCGGAGCACTTGTTTACTGTTTTTCGGGGTCTGATCAGACTCTTTGGGCTTCTGTAAAATTTATTTTCAGATAGTTCGTTTCGAGTAGATGACTTTTCGTTTAAGACCCACCTAAATCCGATATACAGTTTAGAATTTATAGCCTTTTTAAAACCACTACGCCTTTGTAACGTTGTGCTGAAATTTCTGACCTACTCGCACTTAAACCATCGCCACAGTCAAACGAAGATGAGTTAGGTTCTGAAAATTGGTCAGCGTTTAGAGGACTCATATACGGAGCCATGACCACTGACTACACGTCTTTTCATTTTGTATAGAGGTCGTAACAGCTGTCCAAAGTCAGCCTATTGTTTCGATATCTATTCTTGTTAAACTTACTTTAACTTTGATGAATGAGGATGATGATGATGACACTTAAACTTATTTTATGAACTTTTACACTTATGGGGACAACAGACTGACCTAGTGACCTTTGACTTAGGTTGACGACCTTTCAGACCGACTTACTACTTGCATACTTTTCGTATCAACTTTTACTAATTATTCACTGTGAGTTATAGCATCCCTTTACTACTTTTTACTATTTTTGGGACTGAGAATACATGCGCTTTTTACGTTTTACATACTAGACATGAGTACTTAAACTTTACATATGTGTGGGTAACATAACGGCACAAAGATTCCCCTTAGCTCGGTAACGTTTAATCATTGGTTTCCTAACCTTGAACGTGAATCTTAGATATGGATCCATAAGGTTTGACATCCCCACTCGGGCTAGTCGCGCTAGCATTGAACGGGTATTTAATACTTCGAGGACAAACGCACTCGCCAAGTGCACTTTTAGGGGGTGATATACATACGTTAAGTCTAGTTACCGGGTGCCCACGGTTAAGCATATACTTTTCATACTGATTTCAACTGCTGGTTGAAGCACTGAAATCTCGTGGTCTACATTACTTTACTGATAACAAACTATAGCTCACCAACATTCGTGTTGACTTTTTAAGTGTGTATTTCTCAGGTGCTTAGACGTTATTGCTTCCATTGTTAGACTTGCTGTCTTGGTGTTATAGACTTGCTGTTACGGACCTGATGTGTTAGATTTCCGTTACATTACTTAGAGATGTCTCAATCATGGAACTTATATTTTGCATTTGTAACTTACGTTATTTTCAAACAATGACTTTGTAACAACCTTTGGGTCACATACTTATGTTTATGCTTCTACTCATAGGAAGTACGTTATCTTTTGTAAAACGCTATCTTTTCATGAATGCAAAATTGGTTTTCAATCAGCATATAGTGTTTGACCTTGTAATGATCCTGTTATTGATGAACCGTACACGATGGTTTTGTACGGGGCATCACAGATTTCATTGGATAATGCATAAATTGACTAAGGACATACACAGTCAAAAAGATATCTGGTTTGGTTAGGGTAAGGCATATCAATCTCCTATAAGTCTTTGATATTGATTAATATTTTCAATAGGAACATATACCTTTTCATCAGCAAAAGAAACTTTAATAGGAGTTAAAGCTGGTTTACAACCAATATGACCAAATTCAGCTAACAAATCAAGACAATACTTCCTTTGTGACAAACACAGCCCTTGTTCAGATTTTAAAACTTCAATACCCAAAAAAATACTTTAACACTCCAAGATCTTTTATCATAAATTTTGTAGATAGAAATTTTTTAACTTTGTTAACTTCACTAACATCACTACTAGTGATAACAATATCATCTACATAAACTAACAACCCAACAAATGACTCATCATTAGATTTCACAAACAAAGAATAATCATTTTTACTTTGCACAAAACCATATTCAATTAATGAACAAGTCAATTTTTCATTCCACTTCCTAGGTGCCTGGTTAAGGGCTTAAGGCCATTCAATGATTTAACAAGTTTGCATACTTTATTCTGTGGTAGGTCACAATACCCTAGAGGAGGTGTCATGTAGACATCCTCATCCAGGTCACCATAAAGAAAGGCATTGTTTATATCTAATTGATATAAATCCCAACCTGTTTGAACATCCATATTAATTAGACATCTCACAATAATCATTTTGACTACTGGAGAGAAGGTTTCATCAAAATCTATGCCCTCCCTCCGGTTTTACCCTTTTGCAACTAATCTTGCTTTATACCTATCCACTTCACCATTGGACTTATACTTAATCTTGTAAACCCATTTACAACCAATTGGTTTTCTACTAACAGGAAGATCAGTAATTACCCATGTACTATTCCTATGAAGGGCCTCAATTTCTTGATTCATAGCATCTATCCATTTAGGGTCTTTTGATGCTTCCTAATAAGTATCAGGTTCAATAGACTTGTTTAAAGAAGCAACAAAACATTTATTATCAACACTAAGATTAGCATAGTTAACAACTTTGTTTATACTATACTTAACCTTATTATTCATCACATACTCATTAAACATAACAGGTAAAGTTGACTTTCTAGTGGACCTCCTTAGGTCAGTTTGTTGAACTTGTGTAGGAATTTGGCCAGAAGGTTCATTATTGCCCTCAAGAGGACTATCATCATCATTTGATGTTGCAGAAGTAGAAGGAGTACTATCAGTGTGCTCTTTTGAACCATCACTGTCTCTCTCTCTCTCTCCCTTGTCATCACCTGAATGATTGTCTTTCCCTTCATCACTGGGTCTTTGAGAATCTTAGTTATCAAAGTTAAAAAAGTTTAATGTGTTTATATTACTAGATTCCTCATTATCATAATCATTCACAACTGTTTTGAAAGGAAATATATTTTCATAAAACTTGACATCTCTACTAAAGTAATAGATTTTTTTTATCAAAACTGTACAATTTATATCCCTTCCTGACATTGGAATACCCAATAAGAGCACATTTTTCAGATCTGGAACCAAACTTTTCAGTAGAATTTAAAATTGAAGCAAAACAGAGACATCAAAAGACTCTCAAATGGGAAAGACTAGGTTACCTGCCATACACAAGTTCATATGGACATTTACCAGCAATAACAGAAGATGGAAGCATATTAATCAAATAAACAACAGTCAACACACAAACCCCACATATTAAGAGGGATTCCCCCTTGAAATATAAGAGCCCTTGCAACTTTTAGCAAGTACCTATGTTTCCTTTCAGCAATCCCATTTTGCCGTGGAGTATAGGCACATGAAGTTTGATGTACAATACCCATATCTTTCACAAACATATTCATTCTTTAATTAACAAATTTTGTACCATTGTCACTTCTTAGCGTCTTAACACATTTACCAAACTGAGTTTCAAGTAAAGTACAATATGTTTTAACAAATTCAAAAACTTCTTCTTTACTTTTTAATAGATATACCCAAACAGCCCTTGAGAAGTCATCAACAATAGTAAGAGACAATTTATAACCACCTTTACAAGCAACTTTATATGGCCCCCGCCCCCCAAACATCAAGATGTACTAATTCACCCAACTCAGTAGTCTTGTGATCACTTAGAGGAAAAGGTTCTCTAGTTTGTTTTGCATTATGGAAAATTTCACAAGGACCATGTTTTTCAAAATCTCCTAATCTAAGATCATTTTTAATACATGTAAAACAGGGTCAGCAGGATGCCCTAATCTATCATGCCAAACATTTTTAGACAACATGCAATTAACAATACTTGAAGTATAATCACTACTTTAACACAATTATTAAACACATATAAGCCCCCACTTTGTCTACCTGTCACAACATTCTTTCTGGTTTTCAATTCCTGAATATAACAAGCAGACTCATCAAATCCAACAAACAACTTGCTATCTCTGGAAATGAAATAAACAGATAACAGACTCACACAATACTCTAGAACAACCAGCACATCATATAAAACAAAGTTAGGTTCCAACCTAAGATCTCCTATTTTTCTTACCCTAGCCTTAGTATCATTAGGGTGTGCAATAGTAAGATTTAGGTCATAAACATCAATACAATTTTCAAAACCTTTATCACTATTGGTCATATGTTGATTAACACCAGAGTCAATGATCCACCCATAATTAGGATTAATATGATCATTTGTGTTAAAAGACCTAAAACATTTATCAAAGTTGGAATTAAAATACACATTCAGATTCATAAATTCACATGTCATATTAGATTGAACATTATTTTTCCCAACTTTATAATCCAAAATAGCTAAAAGTTTGCTCAACTAATCATTAGTAACATTCACAGAATTTTGAGAAGAACTGGATGTTCCTGCAACTTCAGACACACTACTAATATTGATTTAGAAAGCATTATTGGACTTCAAATTTCTTCTTTTAAAATTAGGTGGATACCCAACAATTTCAAAACATTTATCAACTGTATGATTTGTCATACCACATTTAGTACACTTTAGATTATTAACCCTTGGAGGATATCCCACCACCTCATAACACTTTTCAATAGTATGCCCAGATCTACCACACTTACCACATTTTAGTTCGTTACTAAAATTATTTGTTCTGGGTCTATTTGTGAAAAAAGCAACAGATTCACTTCTAGTTTTCTCATCATTGACACTTCTATGTGATTCTTCTCTAGAGATTATTGAAAAAGCAGTTTTGACACTTGGAAGAGGGTCTCTTGTCAAAATATTACTTCTTACAGGTTGATAAATGTCATCAAGACCCATAAGAAATTGCATTAATTTTTGTTGGTCAATAATATCATGTCTAGCCTTATTAGAACCACATTCACATGCAGGAATTTTACACAGAATATCATATTGTTTTCACAAATAATTTAACTTATGATAATAATCTAAAATAGCTAAGCCATTTTGAGTCAAAGAATTTATCTTTTGATGAAGATTGAACAACACAGAACCATTAACTTTATCATATGTTTCTTTCAACTCTTCCCGAACAACAGAAGCAATTTTAGAATAGATTTGACCATAGTATAACTCTTCGGAAATTGACCCAAGAAACCAAGATAACAAAACAACATTACATCTATCCCATTGATTAGCAAGAACATCATCAGTTTCAGACTTTTCAAGTGTACCATTTATAAATCCAGTTTTATTTTAGTTTGAATGGCTAATTCCATTGCACAAGACCAAGATTTATAATTCTATTACCCTTCAATTTAAAATTTATCGATGGTGTACTACTAATGTCACTAGCATGCAAATAAAGTAGGTCACCAAAATCTAAATCACTAATCATAGTAGCAGTATCCTCAGAAGTAGACATAATTATAAAATATCAAATAGCACTAAGAAAAAAAAACAAGACAAAGAACACAAAGAAAGCAAATAAAAACCCTAAAACGTAATCCAAGCAGTGATCCAGATAAGTAAGTTCTCAAAGGAATTTACTCCAGGTCTTACTTGGGACCTTCTCTTTTACAGAAACAACGAAAAGCAAACAACAATCAGAAGAATATATGTAAGAAAGGAAAGATCTCACAGAGTACTCCCTGCTCGGTTGTATGCTTTGAAATTAACTTGCAATAGCAGCGGAAGAACACTTTGAACCAGCGATTGAAACTAGAGATCTGAAGAATCCCCAATTTCTTTCAAAAAATCGTAACCCTAGAATTGAAAATTGATTTTCCTTTTCTGATAAAATGAAACGTAATCACCAATGATCGATCGCTCTGATACCATGAACAAAGATACAAACTAAAACAATCAACAGATTCAACACTAGAAACCAAGAAATCAAACGATTTATTAACCACCAAACAATCCAGAAATTAACAACTGGAAACACAAAACCACAAGTGTAAACTCTACACTTCGAATCTATATGACTAACACTGTTAGATTGTTCATCAATGAGATGAATCAATCACAATACCAGAACAATGAGAGAGGACAAAGATGAATCGAATGAGATGATACAGATCAAATGACTAAAACCCAAATTCGATCTATTTTAACATAGGCAAAATAAAATAATGACAAACTGATCTCTCAACTTTAACTTTGGTGGTTTGTCAGTTTAGTCATTGAACTTTTCAATCTTTGTCAACAGGCCTCTCATTGTTATAAACACAAGCTCAACTATATCCCACCTGTATACCACTAATATAAAGCTCCTTACCAGGTATGCTACTTATATAAAAGTGATATGTGATTCACAAAGAGCTTGTACCTTCAAAACACTATAAAACTTGATCATCTAGCTGGAACTAAACAGCATCAAACATCTACAGAAACTGGTCACCTTCTTGAATCACCAGAACCCTACACATGCTCAACGTCTCTTTAAGTACATGAATATAGCTAAGAACACTTACTTAGATTGCTTATTTTAATAGTTTAAAAGCAGACATAGGGTTAGGGAAAATCCTTGCAACAGGTCATGGATTTTGCCGGAATCTGTGGAGGCAAAGAAGTTGAATTTAGGGCAGAAAATTGGTTGGAAATGGATATGGAGGGATTCATTGGTTGAAAAATATATAGATAATGGTGAAATTGATGGTGAATTTTGCACATGTTGTTTGTGGAATGCAAATAAAGAGTGAATTTGATGAGGTAGATGGAATAAAAATGAGTAAATATGGTGGTGAAGAGAGTTCATGGGAGGAGTAAATGAAAGTAGGGAAAAAAGGGAAGAATTGAAGCTGAAAGGGTTTTTTGATGGTGGTTAAAGGTGGACGGAACGATGGTAGCTCCACAACTCATAACTTATGTGGAGCTATTATACGTCGAAATTTAATGTCATTTTGTAAACTAATCAGACTGGTTGCAGTCTTTTAAATTATTATTTTTTTTTTTGAAAGGCCGGTCCGCTCTTATATAGTTATAGTTATATATATAAACGGGTGGTTAAAATCTCCCTCGAGTGATCCCAATCGCTGTTAAAAAAAAAAAAAAAAAAAAAAAAAACTATTAATATCTCAAATTCGTAAGTAATATTAAAGCAATTACAATTATTTATTTTGGTGAACTTACCCAACTAAAAATAAAATGGGTCATTATTTATTCTATAAAAGATAAGCCCAATTAGAAAAAACAAATGAAACCAATAAAAAATATAGGGTTTTTTTCCGTAAACTATATTCAAAACTCATATAGGTGCACGATATTTAAGTTTCATTAGTTGAGAGACATTCAGTTCGTAGGGTTTTAAGTCGATCGTACCGTAAGAGTTAATCATAATACCTCAGTATTATATAAAGTTTTGAGATTAAAGAAGAAAGCAATGTCTGCCCTTTTCGATTCAAAGGATTGGTCTGAGATGCTCGCTGAAATACTCGATATCATAGCAAAGAAGCATAATTTGTATCATGAAGATTACATGTCTTTTGCCGGAGTATGTAAATCCTGGCGTTCAGCCGCCGTCCGGGCTGCTAACAAGGACCACTACCCCAATGGACTTCCTTCCCGTTTTCCTTCTCTATTGTCTGTTAGGAAAAAGTACCGTCCAGATGATTATCTAGAATTGTTTTGTCTCTCAAACAATAGCATCCGTAAAATAAGGCTACCTAAAGCAATTAGTGGTAAGTTATGCATGTCTTCATCTGGCTGGCTGTTAACTGTGGGAGACGATTTTGTTCCAAAACTTATACATCCTTTCTCACGTAAAATCATCAATCTTCCAAAGTTCTATACCTTTTCGAGATCTGAATTCTGGTATAGAGAAGGTTTGGGAATCAGGAAGCTCGTCCTTGTGGATTCATCGTTGGTGGTGATGTTATTGGGAGCTTATGAGAAGCTAGGGTTCTGTCGGTTAGGAGATGAAAAGTGGACAACTATCATTGATAGTAAGATTGGTATGTTTTTAGATATCACGTATCACAAGGGTCGTATTTTTAGTTTTGATTGTAACGGCCGGATCTAGGCTTGTGATGTTTCTGAAGAGAACCACCCAACAACTATTGTAACTGTTTCAACGCTGCCTGATGAATTTTATGATGAATGGTCAGGAGGAAATAAAAACAGAGCATATATTTTGGGATTTGAAGCCAATGGGTTGTTGGTGGTTATTAGAAAAGTACTGTATAGTAATATTTTTGACAGGATTTACAAGACAAGGAGTTTCAAGGTTTTCAAGTATGATTTTGATAGTGAAGAATGGTCGGAAGTAAAGGATTTGGGTACCAAGGCTTTGTTTGTGGGACATGGTCCGTCGTTTTGGATGGAGGAGGACACTAGAGGGGTGATAAAGGGGAATTGCATCTATTTTAATCATGATTTTTGTGATTACAATGGTGGCAGCGTAAATGGCGCAGAGAGAGATATGGGGGTGTACCATATGTCTAGTCAAACTGTTGAGCCTCACTTTAACCGACGCACACGTAGTCACTTCCCCCCACCAATCTGGCTTCCACATGTCTAAGATTTATTCTATGGTGTTAAAAACATGCTTCATTTTAATTATCTCTGTTTAACTATTCAAAATCAGGTTATTAATATTTGTTCTGTTTGATGAACGTTAATTAATCAATGGAGATTTTTTTTGTATAGTGTTTGCAATTGCAATCAACTATTTCTGAATACCGGCCGGTATGTATATGTTCATCAGCACCTTCTGATTGTTTATTACATGACTACATATATATCACAGCAATCACAATGTTGAAAACTGCATTAGTGAATTTAGAGATCCCACTACATGTATTAAGAATATAATCAAACGTGTGAACACATTTTGTCATTAAAACAATCTTGAAGGCTCATTATTCCAGGGCCCAATTTATTCATATACTTCCTGAATCTTGACTCTTTGAAACTGAGAATGAATTTACCCAAAATTTAGCTTCAACATCTTCCAAAAAATTTACTGATACTGATATCAAACAATGTGGAAAACATTTGGATTCTGTATCTAAAACCTTTCATAGCCAGGTACAACATGTTAATATTGTAGTTACTCGATTGCTTGAAACAATATTATAATTAAAGACACATTTGAACAGATGAAACGAAAGACATTGATTAGTATCCTATGAAGGGTAAAATTTTCGCTGTACATTAACGCTAGGGGACCATCTTGCCTTTGCCTCGGGTTGGAATGGGTTTGTACGTGTCCAGTCAAATGGGTTTCAATCAAAACGGATTAAACTTTTTAGACGTGTCTAACGGGCCAGGTCGAACTTTAGTCAGGTTGGGTGGGGTGAATGTGTTGGTTATAGTTTTGGTTAGAAGATGAATATGGTTGCTAGCTATATTGGTAAAATGGATGTTATCCCACATAGGTGGGAGGAAGAACTTGGAAGGGGTGACTTGGTTATAAAAGGAGTGTTAAGCCTCACTTCCAAATTGCACCAATCAATACACTTTAAGTATTTGATTATTTCTTTCTTTCTTACCCTTGTTTGAGAGTTGTATTAGTTAAATATTTTGGAGAGTGTAGTTGGCTTAAGAGAGTCGTCTATATCATTGTAACAATTTGTGATATAGTGTATTTCTCTCTTTGGGGGCCGGTGGTTTTTCTCCTGTTTTGGAGTTTCCACGTTAAATCTTGTGTTGTGTATTCTTCTTATTTCTTTACTATTATTGTTGGGCTGGGTGGTGGGAATTACTGAGACCGTAATTTCCCAACAACTGGTATCAGAGCGTCAGGTTTGACGGGGGTCTCGGTTATAGGAGTCGGAGTATGCTCTGTGGTTGCCACGGGAGTGGATCGTCCACATCAGAAACGAGTTCTATTGATCGTATAGGGTATCTGGTTAGACAATATTTTTCTGATTCGTAGTAATAGTTGGATTTGTCAGTGGCGAGTTGTGGATTTCCGATTTAAAGGGTCCTGGCTACCTGCTACATCTTTTGGCTATTCGAAACGTGAGCAAAATCAGAGAAAGTGTTGTTTATAGGATACGGATACGATGTCGAAGTTCAGTCCAATGACGTTTGATGTAGAGAAATTTGATGGGAGGATCAATTTTGGCTTATGGCAGGTTCAAGTCAAAGATGTGTTGATTCAGTCCGGTTTACACAAGGCTTTGAAGGGTAAACCCACCCTTGTTCCTGGCAGTGATTCTAGCAGTAAGTTCGATGAAGAAGAATGGGATGATATGGATTTGAGGGCAGCAAGTGCGATTCGTTTGTGTCTTGCAAAGAACGTGCTTGCAAATGTGCACGGGTTATCAACGGCAAAGGAGCTTTGGGTTAAACTAGAGCAGTTGTACCAGGGCAAGGGCATCTCAAATCGGTTGTGTCTTAAAGAACAATTTCATACTCTGCGTATGGATGGGGGTTCAAAGATTTCAGATCATCTAAGTATTCTTAACGGTATTGTTTCGGAACTGGAGGCTATTGGAGTTAAAACGGATGATGAAGATAAAGCTTTGAGGTTGATATTATCTTTATCATCGTCCTATGAGCACATGAAACCTATTCTAATGTACGGGAAAGAAACGTTGAAGTTTGAAGATGTTACTAGCAAGCTCCTATCCGAGGAGAAAAGATTGGAAGGTAACAGAGTCTCGTCATCAGAAGCTACGGTACTGTTGTGTTCGGATAGGCAGAAGAGAAACTCTAGAAAGAATCTGACATGCTGGAAGTGCGGGAAGACTGGGCATGTAAGGGTTAATTGTCCAGGTGGAGCTAATCCGTCAAATGGCTCCAAAGATGCTAACATTGTCTCCGTCGTTACGGAGAGTGACGAATTCTTCTGAAGTCACATCATCCTCATGGTGTGTCCGCGCCACCATGGAAAAGGATGTTCGTTAGCGGTTCCACAAATTGTACATGGGCATTGGTTTGGCGTTGATGCAAGGTGTGTGGTGGAAACTGATGTTGTAGCTGATGAAACTTCCAGGGAAAGCCAAACAGGAAGTTGCACCATAACTGTTCAGCTGGTTATACAACATGTGCCGAGGTGAAATGCTTGGAATGCGATATTCTAAGTGCTATACTCTTTATGGTGGAGTATGATAATTCTGTTAAGAGTTATGATTGTCTGTTATGACAATGATTGTCGGGTCTTGACAATATTCAATGAAGATGCAAATTTTATTTCTTGGGTTAGAGATAATGTCAGCGGCATGAAGATGAGGATCTTGAAGTTGTCGTCAAGGAAGCATCTACGTCGGTTATCCTTGCAATGTGGAAGCATGGTTATCTCCTTCTATCCAAAAGGTGGAGATTTGTTGGTTATAGTTTTGGTTAGAAGATGAATATGGTTGCTAGCTATATTGGTAAAATGGATGTTATCCCACATAGGTGGGAGGAAGAACTTGGAAGGGGTGACTTGGTTATAAAAGGAGTGTTAAGCCTCACTTCCAAATTGCACCAATCAATACACTTTAAGTATTTGATTATTTCTTTCTTTCTTACCCTTGTTTGAGAGTTGTATTAGTTAAATATTTTGGAGAGTGTAGTTGGCGTAAGAGAGTCGTCTATATCATTGTAACCATTTGTGATATAGTGTATTTCTCTCTTTGGAGGCCGGTGGTTTTTCTCCTGTTTTGGAGTTTCCACGTTAAATCTTGTGTTGTGTATTGTTCTTATTTCTTTACTATTATTGTTGGGCTGGGTGGTGGGAATTAGTGAGACCGTAATTTCCCAACAGAATGCTCGTTTTACCTCTAATTTTTCACAAGCCAACCGTTCTACTTGCTTCCTCAATCGTCATGATTTGACCTTTATATAGTTGACAGTTCACAGATGTGATCAAAAATTCAAAAACAATTGTTATATTTATTATCTTTTAGCCAAGACGACAAATCATTCTTTGTCATATCCCAATCTTGATTTCGTGTAACCCGCGGCTATTAGGGTCGTAATACTTGATTCGGAAAGTGACTACACGATTCAAGGAACAATCCGGCCATCATATTCTACAACCCTAGCCCCAAGTTATAACAGAGGCTCCCAGCTCCATTGTTAGATTTTGAGAAGTCGGATTCATACGATTAAATAAAATTGTGTCTCTGAATGTTTATTGAGATGATAGGCATTGTTTTATTGTAATTGTATTATTGTATTAACTGATAATACATAATACAGAGATGTTCATAAGTTATTTCTAATTTAACACGAGTATGATGTAAGATTATATACAACTTTTATCACGTTTGAAGAACTAACCCATCTATACATTTATATATCATCATTCATAGTAATAATCTAACATTAGTAATAGTTTAAGATTCATTTATAGAATTTGAGTAAAAGGTTTAAAATTCCAGAGGCAGTATAAAACTACAAAATTACGGTAACAAAGGGAGTTATTGAAAAGTAGAGACCAATGTAGTTTGATGCTTTGTAAATGATGTACGTTATATATGTTTGGGAATTAACATGTAAAAAGACGAAAAAGACCATCACATGTTTGGCACGTATTTCACTTAAGTGGATGGTATTAACGCTTTTTAAATGGTGAGACCAACCGTGTACAATGTTAAAAACGTGGAACTATTAAACTAATCATGATCGATTTAAACTTTTGGACTCATCTTGATTATTGGTACAGGTTTTGGGGACCAATCATAATATTTTTTCTAATTATTAATTCCTCTTCAAAAGTATCAATCGTCATGCATATTATAATCACACTATCGAATAATTGTTTTAATATATTGCAAATTATATCCTGCAACAACTCACAGTAGTCTCGCTACTTGGTTAAGGTAAATTCTAAGTTTAAAGCAATTACATTATTAATTTTGCAGAAACTTACCCAAGTAAAAAAAAAAAATTATCGAAAATAAAGAGTCATTATTCTATTAAGAAAAGCCCAATTACAAAAAAAAAAAAAATTCGAAGCCAATAAAATTTAGGGTTTTTAATTGTAACCCTTAAATATATGACTAGAACATGTATTCTGTATTTACAACTCACATTTCACATCAAATTCGTAGGGTTTAAATCTGTATTCTGTATTTACAATTTACATTTCACATCAAATTATTAATCAGTGGATTGGTCCAGTATGCTTCCAGAAATACTTGATATCATAGCCAAGAAGTATAAGATTTTGTATCATGAAGATTACGTGTGTTTCGCCGGAGTATGTAAATCATGGCTTTCAGCCGCCATCCGAGCTTCTAACAAGGACCGCTACCCCAATGGTCTTCCTTCCCGTTTTCCGTCTCTATTGCTTCTACACAAAAAAGAGGATTATGTTGGTATAAAAGAGGATGACCATCTAGAATTGTTTTGTCTCTCAAACAAGAGCATTCGTAAGATAACGTTACCTGAAGCAAGTGGTAAGTTATGCATATCTTCGGGTGGGTGGCTCTTAACTGTAGACGACAATTATGTTTCAAAACTCATTAATCCTTTTTCACGTGAAATCATTAATGTTCCAAGTATCTACGAATCACATTTGAGGAAGGTAGTCCTTGTTGAATCATCTTTGCCGGTGGTATTGTTGTGGGGATGTTCGTGGAATTTGGGGTTTTGTCGGGCTGAAGATAGAAAGTAGGCAGGTATCGTTAGTGATCTGGATAAGATGCTTCTAGATATCACATATCACAAGGGTCATATTTATAGTTATGGTCGTAACCACTTGATCAAAGCTTGTGATGTTTCTGAAGGGAATAATCCTACAACTATGGTGATTGTTTCAAGGCTGCCCAAACATCTCTATGGAGGTTTGGGACCACGTGACGAAGCATATATTATGGGATTGGAAGACAATAATGGGTTGTTGGTGGTTATCAGGGAAAGAGAATATGCTACGAATGAGACTCACTTATGTAGTAGTGGATGTTACAAGATAAATAAAAAGACAACGAGTTTCAGGGTTTTCAAGTATGATTTAAATACAGAACAATGGTCGGAAGTAAAGGATTTGGGTAACAAAGCTTTGTTTGTGGGATATGGTCAGTCGTTTTCGATGGAGGAGGACAGTAGAGGGGTGATAAAGGGGAACTGCATCTATTTTAATTATGATGTTTGTGATTTTTGTTGTGAGAGCCTAATGGGAAGATGTTGGTTTATTTTGGCTAGTAGAAGATATGTTTATCCCACATTGGTGGGAGGAAGATGTGAGGGGTGAGTGACTTGGTTATATAAGAGAGGCTAAGTCTTTCATTCCAAATTGCACCAATCAATACACTTTAAGTATTTGATTATTTCTTTCTTTCTTACCCTTGTTTGAGAGTTGTATTAGTTAAATATTTTGGAGAGTGTAGTTGGCTTAAGAGAGTCGTCTATATCATTGTAACAATTTATGATATAGTGTATTTTCTCTCTTTGGGGGCCGGTAGTTTTTCTCCTGTTTTGGAGTTTCCACGTTAAATCTTGTGTTGTGTATTGTTCTTATTTCTTTACTATTATTGTTGGGCTGGGTGGTGGGAATTAGTGAGACCATAATTTCCCAACAACTGGTATCAGAGCGTCAGGTTTGACGAGGGTCTCGGTTATAGGAGTCGGAGTATGCTCTGTGGTTGCCACGGGAGTGGATCGTCCACATCAGAAACGAGTTCTATTGATCGTATAGGGTATCTGGTTAGACAATATTTTTTCTGATTCGTAATAATAGTTGGATTTGTTAGTAGCGAGTTGTGGATTTCCGATTTAAAGTGTCCTGGCTACCTGCTACATCTTTTGGCTATTCGAAACGTGAGCAAAATCAGAGAAAGTTGTTGTCTATAGGATACGGATACGATGTCGAAGTTCAGTCCAATGAGGTTTGATGTAGAGAAATTTGATGGGATGATCAATTTTGGCTTATGGCAGGTTCAAGTCAAGGATGTGTTGATTCAGTCCGGTTTACACAAGGCTTTGAAGGGTAAACCCACCCTTGTTCCTGACAGTGATTCTAGCAGTAAGTTTGATGAAGAAGAATGGGATGATATGGATTTGAGGGCAGCAAGTGCGATTCGTTTGTGTCTTGCAAAGAACGTGCTTGCAAATGTGCACGGGTTATCAACGGCAAAGGAGCTTTGGGTTAAACTAGAGCAGTTGTACCAAGGCAAGGACATCTCAAATCGGTTGTGTCTTAAAGAACAATTTCATACTCTGCGTATGGATGGGGGTTCAAAGATTTCAGATCATCTAAGTATTCTTAACGGTATTGTTTCGGAACTGGACGCTATTGGAGTTAAAACGGATGATGAAGATAAAGCTTTGAGGTTGATATTATCTTTATCATCGTCCTATGAGCACATGAAACCTATTTTGATGTATGGGAAGAAAACTCTGAAGTTTGAAGATGTTACTAGCAAGCTCCTATCCGAGGAGAAAAGATTGGAAGGTAACGGAGTCTCGTCATCAGAAGCTACGGTACTGTTGTGTTCGGATAGGCAGAAGAGAAACTCTAGAAAGAATCTGACATGCTGGAAGTGCGGGAAGACTGGACATGTAAGGGTTAATTGTCCCGGTGGAGCTAATCCGGCAAATGGCTCCAAAGACGCTAACATTGTCTCCGTTGTTACGGAGAGTGACGAATTCCTCTGAAGTCACGTCATCCTCATGGTGTGTCTGCGCCACCGTGGAAAGGGATGTTCGTTAGCGGTTTCACAATTACACATGAGCATTGGTTTGGCGTTGATGCAGGTTGTGTGGTGAAAACTGATGTTGTAGCTGATGGGACTTTCGGGAAAGCCAAACAGGGAAGTTGCACCATAAAGTTTCAGCTGGTTGTTTAACAACATGTGCCGAGGTGAAATGCTTGGAATGTGATATTCTAAGTGTTATACTCTTAATGGTGGAGTATGATAATTCTTGTTAAGAGTTATGATTGTCTGTGATGACAATGATTGTCGGTTTAGACAATGTTCGATGAAGATGCAAGTTATGTCTCTTGGGAGATAATGTCAACGGCATGAAGATGAGGATCTTGAAGTTGTCGTCGAGGAAGCGTCTACATCGGTTATCTTTGCAATGTGGAAGCATGGTTATCTTCTTCTATCCAAAAGGTGGAGATTTGTTGGTTTATTTTGGCTAGTAGAAGATATGTTTATCCCACATTGGTGGGAGGAAGATGTGAGGGGTGAGTGACTTGGTTATATAAGAGGGGCTAAGTCTTCATTCCAAATTACACCAATCAATACACTTTAAGTATTTGATTATTTCTTTCTTTCTTACCCTTGTTTGAGAGTTGTATTAGTTAAATATTTTGGAGAGTGTAGTTGGCTTAAGAGAGTCGTCTATATCATTGTAACAATTTGTGATATAGTGTATTTTCTCTCTTTGGGGGCCGGTAGTTTTTCTCCTGTTTTGGAGTTTCCACGTTAAATCTTGTGTTGTGTATTGTTCTTATTTCTTTACTATTATTGTTGGGCTGGGTGGTGGGAATTAGTGAGACCGTAATTTCCCAACAGAAGAGATATAGGGATATACCATATGTCTAGTGGCACCATTGAATCTTGCTTTCACGAAGACTCACGTGGTCACTTTACCTTACCAATCTGGATTCAACCTGTCTAAATTTTATTTACGTTGTTATAACAAGCTTCATTAGAATTATCTCGATCTTAATGCCGATTATTCAAAATAAAGTTACTCAATGAAGATTTCTTATTGTATAGTGTTTGCAGTCTTAACTAATTCTGAATGCCAATATGTATATGTTCCTTAGGCCATCAGTATCTTCGAATTGTTTTTGGCATGACTAAATACCACAGCAATTAATCGATATTAATCCATGTTACTGTCTATATTATTGTACAGTGTTCAAATTCATTCATTCAGAATTGAATTAATGGTTCCATGTTTATCAATTAACACCAAATAATGAGACAGAGCTACCTCTGAGTTCCACCTAAAAGTATATCATAAAGAACCAGCAAAGGAGCACTATTTTTAACTCCATTTCTCCCAACAAATTATCATAGGAAAAGTCACTTGATCCCCATCACTCCAAATTTCTTAAAGTAAATTTGCAGCAAAGGAAACAGAAAAGGAACAAATAATAAAGTAAATTCGCACTCTTTTAAAAACATAATGGAGATATAAGCTGGGTGGAACTGGTCAACCATTGACCTTTTATATGTCGTCAATAAGTGTATTTGGGCGGATTAGGTTGAGATTGGAGATACTATTCGGAAATGTGCTGAAAGTGACACTGATAATAGCGAAGAGTTGTTATGGTGGACTTAAAAGAATAAATTATCAAGATAGATGTACAATTATCTCTAGAAATAAAAGCAATCGTGATAAATAAAAAATAAAAAATAAAAAATAAAAAATAAAGTTTAGTTTGATTGGTCAAAGTGATGATGGCAGGTTATTCAATTGTTCTTGATTGTGATGTTTAGTAAATGGTGTTGCTGGAATATAATTGGGATGGGATTATGCTTAAAGCGGTTGCTTCATATGATATGTGGATATGCCATGCATTTTTTGGAATGACGGGTTCAAACAATGACATTAATGTGTTAAATCATTCTCCGTTGTTTGATTCCCTTCGTAAGGATAGAGTCGCACCTTCACCGTTTGAAGTAAACGGAAACTAGTATCCCTTTGGTAACTACTTGGCGGACGGGATATATCCCGATTGGACAACACTAATAAAGGGGTATACGACTCCTATTGAAGAGCCTAGGAAAAAATTTACTAAATTTCAAGCGAGTGCTAGAAAGGATGTTGAACGTACATTTGGTGTTTTACAAGGTCGGTTTGCGATTTTAAAAACACCGGCACGAGTTATGAGTGTTAATAAGATGAGAAGGATAATGTATAGTTGTATTGTTATGCACAACATGGTACAAGAAGATAACGGGTTTGCGTTAAGTACTTGCGAACAAGAATGGTTAGATAAATCCGAAAACCGGCCTCGTCGCAATATTCGAAGAAGGGTCAAAGATCGTCGATCACGAGAGAAAGAGATTCGCGATCTAGACGTGCACGATCAACTTCGTGAAGATTTAACGGCTCATATTTGGAACCTCCTGCCAAACTTCCGCTCGATGCATAACTAGTGTTTTTTTTAATAATGTATTGTAATGTTTTTTTTTTGCGTGTATTTTTTTTAATTGTAATGTTTTTTTTTAAATAATTAATGTACTTTTGTCTAATTTATTTTATATTTTGTATTAAACAAAATAAAAAATAATTTAAAAACAATTAAAAAAAAAGAAAAAGAAAATGTCACGTCACAGTCTTACCATGACAAAAGTCCCCCATTACAACTCCCCCCAAAATGTCATGGCCCAGTCACAGTTTTTCCCCAAAAAGTGCATCTCACCCACTCCACGTCACAATCACCAATATCTATGGTCTAACGGGTCAAGTAATAGTCAAGTTATAGTAAAGGCTAAAAGGGGGCAATGGGAATGAAGATAAAAAGATTTGGTCTTTGAAATTGAGTTAATTGTAACAGTAAGTGGTTTTATAGTATTCATAGAGTGTATGTATATAGATTTTTTTTTTAAATTGTAATAATACATTTAACTGTTACAAAAATAGAAATGTTGAAATTTGTTTTAAAAAAATAGTAAAACCGGAGTTTGAAACTCCAGTTTGTCACTTTTTACCCGAAACCGGAGTTTGGAACTTCGATTTGCATTCTCTCTCCTCAAATTTCTACAATTAGAGCACTAGAAGTCGTTCAGTGTTAAATCTCGGTGTTAAATTTAACAATGGATTTAACACTGAGGTCAAAACAGGAGAAATCGTTCAGTATTAAATCTCAGTGTTAAATTTATTATTTAATTCATTTTAATACTTTTATTTACTATTACTTAATTCATTTTTAATACTTTTATTTATTATTTAAATATTTATAATATTTATTTATTATTTATATAATTCAAATAATAAAAATATATAATTTTTAACCATTTGGCTCATAGTATTCATTCATCAATTGACCCATATATTTTTTAGTTGTATGGCCTAAAACAAAAGTCTTTTAGCCCACCATAAAATCTAAGTTAAAAGTCTATAAAAAAAATAAAACCTAAATAGTACAGCAGCCTCGTTTTTTTTTCTTCCTTCTCTTTCTACTACATCTTCCCTAAAGCTCTTCCCTAAAATCTACAGCAACAATGGTGAAATTAAACGGCTGTGAAAAAACGAAAAAAAGAAGGAAAAAGGAAACGAAAACAAAGAAAACAAAAAAAAAAAAAATTCAAGAAAACGGCAAACTCAACGTTACCTGGCTAACGGTGGGAGGCGACGCCGGCGGGGTGTCGGGGAGCCCACCGTCCACACCGTTAAATTGTGAAAACGCTGAAAAAAACCATCGACTCCTGGTGCTCTTATGATCATTGAAAACAAACTATCGGTACGCAAACCGGAGTTCCAAACTCCGGTTTCGGATAAAAAGTGACAAACCGGAGTTCCAAACTCCGATTTTTACTATTTTTGCAAAAAAGATTACAACATTTTTATTTTTGCAACATTTAAATGTATTATTACTAATTCAAAAAAAAAAAAAAAAAAAAAAATCATGTATATAGGTATATTAACATTTCTGTGTACAGTGGCCCAATGTAATGTAGCCCTTCCATATTTATCAAGTTCAAAATATTATATACAACTCCTTCTGAGTTCTCCTGCAGAATCCGACTATTACTTTCCACCTAAAAGTTATGAAACTGCATTAGTAAAGTTAGAGATCCCACTACAAGTATATTATAGATATATAAAACGAGTTAACAAATTTTTTCATTAAAAGAATCTTGAACCCCAATTAGATTTCATCCTGGATAAGCTACTGCTCCAAACCTCGTTGGCATATAAAAGCACTATGTTTTACCTACATTTAGCCAACCCTCCTACACATTTTTAGTTTCAACTTTTAGGAGTGGATCCCATCCAAATGATGATAAAAAGAATGTTTTGATCCGCATCAATTTATAAACAATAATTTACACCCACTCTAAATCCAATAAGTAAACTTGTAGGAAGGAGAACAGAACAACAAATAGCTACTCTTTGAACGTAGGCAGGAACGCCGGAGGAGAGTGGTGGAAAAACGAAATTCCGGCGGTTCAGATGGTAAATGGCGAAAAAAACTTACAAGATGTGTGAACATGTATGAATCTTTTAACCTTTTATGTCCCACTTTTATGGCGGTTTTCAATCCAATACTCGTGATATTATAAGATGTTAATCATCTTGTTCAAATTGAAATAGCTACTTCTTGTATTAACATCTCAAATTCCAAGGAATTATAAAGCAATTACATTTTATCTATTTTGGGGAACATACTCACCTAAAAATAATAAGCCTCATTGTTCTATAGAAAAGCCCAAATAGAAAGAAAAGAAATGAAACCAATTACTAATGATACCGCAACCCGCAGGCGCACCGCGAATGTATGCGGACAATCACTATTGTGCGTATGCGTGTTCTTGTGTGCGGTATGCGGCGTGCGAATGCCTTTGTTCCCGGTACGGCGGTTTCTTAGCTGTCAAGTAAAAATCTTTTCCATAATTATATCCGTGATTCGGGGGAGTCAGTTATGGATGAGATTATGATGATCTGGGACGGTTCAAGAATTAGGGTTTGCCTATAAATACAAACCGTGATCATCGTTTACCGGACACAGCACATTACGTAACCATCGCATACGATACACATTACGTAAAACAGCATCATTCAGCATCTTTTCAAGGTTAACAGGTTAGTCTTTTGTAAGCTAGTACCTACGACCTTATTTGGGGCCTTTCGATCAGCGACCGCTATCGAAGGTGGACTTAATCACTTGGCCACCCCGCCGACATCATCATGTCGGCCAGGGTTATTCACGGTAGCCGGACCGGAGAGCCACGTTCTAAGATCCTTAAACCCCTCTTTACGTATTGAGCAGACATATTAAACCCCTCGGTTAAAATATGCATGATCAAGTGGTGCTTTCATTGAGAGTCGAATTAATTCAAGACTGTTTAATTGCTTTTTCTTTTAAGGTTTTGAATTGTATGACTCGTTATTTACAAAATTTTTAAATTTTTTCTTTAACAGTATCATGACTTCCGAGGAATCATCGGAACATACCCAAACAGATGTTCAGAACGCACCGTCTGGTAGTCAACATACACCGGTTATGACTACGGAGGCCGCTACTCAGGCGGGATACACGATATACCCTCCACCTATATCCGGCGAACCCTTTCAGAGGTACAAGCCGATATATTCAGACGGGGTCACACCGCCAAGAGCAAACTCACCAGTCACAACCACGCGGCTGGACTTTTCGTCAGTGGATCCAAGGGTCATCTTTGCAGGCGCTGGCGGTGGAACAACGGGGCCGCATGTGGTTTGCTGCGTCCAGGTACCTATTTACAGTACCACTGTTTCAATACCTCTGCATAAGCAGAGCATTCAGCAGAATTCGTCATTTACACCGTTGCAACCTTGGCAACCACCGCGCCCAGTTTCACAATTTTTAACTCCTGCGGATGCGCAGGCGTTACTTAATAGTTGGGGATTTTGGGTCATCCCAGATGCGAACTCTCATTGGGCGCCGATAACAGCGCAGCAGCAAAGCACAGCGCATACAGTTGGGCTTTTAAGTGTGTATCCTCAAGTTTCGTAGATATCTGCGCCACAGGTTTCGCTTCCTTTACAGCCACCTGTGCACTCTGCGTCTTCAAGTTATCCCTCTTTTCCAACGCAGCAGCCTTGGTTATATCCGCAGACGCAGGGTCAACCTTGGCAAAATGTTCAAGGGCAGGCAAATCTAGCAAGTCAATTCATGCAGGCCGCACCTCCCGATATGGTTCACTTATTTTTACAACCTGACTTTGTTCAGGACATGATGAAGCGTTTCTTTGCAAATTTGAAAGGGGATCCTGTTAAACCACCCTTCGAGCTACCGACTACCTTTGACAAGTTTCCTCCGCATATATCCGCATACCCGTTTCCATCAGCACCAAAGATACCTAGCACGTTGGGTACTTACAATGGCCTGACCGATCCAGATGATTTTTTACAGCGCTTCGAAGGTGCAATGCGCACTCAAGGCTGGGTGGATCCGGTTGCGTGTCAGATATTTCCTATGACACTACAGGGTATTGCTCGTGAGTGGTTTAATAAGTTGCCGGCGGGTAGTATTGCCGGGTTTATGGATCTGCGGACGAAGTTTTTACTGCAATATCAGAATCAGAGACCACGCAAGCGCACTCACATTGAATGCCATGACATCGTGCAGAAGCCCAAGGAATCTTTGGGCGAATTTCTCACAAGGTATACTAATGAGTGCCTGCGTATACCAGATCTCAAACCAGAGCAACAGATTTCCGGACTCATACATGGTATAAACTCAGAACGTCATCCAACACTGGTAAGGCGTCTGCGCCATACAGTCCCAACAACTTATGCTGAGGCGCTTAATGAATGCCACGACTATATGCGGAGTGGCGAAGATAATGACATTCCAACAGCTAGCTCACGCAACGAGAGAAAGGACGATGATGATCGTTCGCGCGATCAAGGTCGCGGTAACAACTCTCGTGGAAGGTATCCTAGCGGTGGTCCAATCAGGAATGATAAAGGGAAATCAAGTGGCAATTATCGAAACAATAATCAGCGCGGCATCAATAATCAGAACTATGCGCTACTAAAAAGTTTGTCCAAAACGCCCAAGGAAATTTTGGCAACGGAGCCAGTATGCGTGACCTTCGAGGTTCCAACTCCGCTTACAGAATTTGGCAAGCGGGACAAAACAAAGTATTGTGAATTTCATGACGATTATGGTCACGACACCAATCGATGTAAAAATTTGATGGAACGGGTTCTGGAAGCGCTTCGCGCAGGCAAGTTGGATCATCTAAAACCACCTAAAAAGGACAAGGGAAAGGCCGCAGAAGAGGCTCCGAAGTCTAAGACTTTCGCGTGGCAGAAAGTTGACAAAGCGAAAAATGCCGACTTAACCATTAACATGGTTGACGCAGAGAAAATCAGCCAGCGGAGAAAGTACAACGATCATCAGTATTGGGAGCTTCTCCCGATCACTTTCCCTCCTGTAATGTCAATTGATTCTATTAATGAGCCCATTATCATCAAGTGTCGCATCCCCGATTGCGGAATCCAGGTTAAGCGCATGCATGTTGACACTGGCAGCGGTGTCGATATTATGTATGAGCATTGTTATCGTTTCCTTCCTACAGAAGTCAAAGCGCAGTAACGTCAGCCTGATATTACGCTATCAGGGTTTTCTGGAGAAAACTCGTGGCCGCTAGGCCGCATAGAATTAATGATAGAGCTTGAGGATGACAGGAACCCGCAGATGATCAGGCGTGAATTGGTCGATTTTTATGTGGTTCGTTCAACTTCACGATATAATGCACTGCTAGGGAGAAACTTTATACGGCGTTTTAACATTATCCCATCGGTAGTGCATGGTTTGATTAAGTTTCCCACAGTAGGAGGCGTTGCCACAGTTGCATCACATCAAGCAACAGAGCTGTGTGGCTCTGTCGCGTCTGTAAGCGCTCCTAGCGTAGGAGAGCAACTTGCAAACTGTGCAGTAATAGCAAATCGCTTGCATCCGGATAAGCGAATTAAAATCGGCGCAGGCTTGTCAGTCGAAACGAAGGGCAAGTTGCATGGAATACTGTCAGCTAACGCAGATATTTTCGCATGGCGCGAGTCAGACATGACAGGGGTTCCGCGGGATATTGCGGAGCATAAGTTAAACGTTAATCCATCATTGACACCCGTTAGGCAAAAGAAGCGGCATATGGCCCTAGACCGCAGTGATTGGTTGTGCGCAGAGGTGGACAACCTTGTCAAAGCAGGCATTCTGCGGGAAGTGCGTTATCAGACATGGGTTGCAAATCCTGTGTTGGTAAAAAAGGCTGACGGTAACTGGAGGATGTGCGTTGATTTCAAAGATATCAATAAGGCATGTCCCAAGGACAATTACCCTTTCCCGGAGATAGACTGGAAGGTAGAATCACTATCGGGATTTAGGTACAAGTGTTTTCTGGATGCGTACAAGGGTTATCACCAAATCTTAATGGCTGCGGAGGATGAGGATAAGACTGCTTTTCATACGCCGTAGGGTATTTATTGTTACACGAAGATGCCTTTCGGTTTAAAGAATGCTGGCGCGACCTATCAGCGTGTAATTGACGCAGCATTCAAGCACCAAATCGGTAGAAATCTTGAAGCGTACGTCGACGACTTGGTAATTAAAAGTAACACCGAAGAAGACATGCTCGCAGACATCCTGGAAACGTTTGCATCTCTGCGCAGGATCAACATGAAGCTTAACCCACTAAAATGTAGTTTTGGGGAAGAGGAAGGCAAGTTTTTAGGTCATGTGGTGACAGCGCGGGGTATCAAGGCCAATCCCAAAAAGATTGAAGCCATTGATAATTTGCCATCTCCGAAGACAAAGAAAGATGTGCAGAGTCTAACGGGGAAGCTTGCGGCTATCACACGGTTTCTGTCGAAAGCCGCAGAACGACAGTTGCCATTCTTCAATACTTTGAAAAATTGTTTGAAGAAAAAAGACTTCGTATGGACTCAGGAAGCGGAATCAGCCTTTCATGAGATGAAAAAGGTGCTTGCAGAATTACCAACACTTACTGCGCCAGTATCAGGAGAAACGCTAACGCTGTACCTCGCGGCATCGAAGGAAGCTGTCAGCTCAGTCCTCATCGCGGATCGCGGAAAGGTAATCCATTAATTTACATGCTTTATTTATATCGCAGAAATTTAACGACTGAGGTTTTTCTCAGACGCAAATGCCGGTCTACTTCGTAAGCAAGATGCTGACATCAAGCGAAGTAAACTACTCACCAATAGAAAAGCTTGTATATGCGCTGGTCCATACGGCGCGGCGTTTGCGCCGATATTTTCAAGCACATCCAATCGTGGTTCTAACTGATCAACCAATCAAACAGGTTGGTAAACGCCTACTTTACGGCAATGACCGGGGTTACCGCATTGACTAACGCAATCATTTTTCTTTCAGGTGTTGTACAAGCCTGAGATTTCTGGCCGAATGGCTAAGTGGGCAGTTGAATTAGGTGAACATGAAATAAATTTTTCTTCGCGCAGTGCGGTTAAGGGTCAAATACTTGCTGATTACCTAGCAGAATTACCTGCGGAGGTCGAGGCATCAGCAGAACATCAGGATCCACCTGCACCAACTTTGTCACCATGGGAATTGTACACCGATGGTGCATGCAGCGCATCTGGTGCAGGTGCCGGTGTAATTTTAACAGGCCCGGATGGCGAAGAGCATACATACGCACTGCGGTTTAATTTTGCTGTTACAAACAACGAAGCAGAGTATGAGGCTCTGTTAGCAGGTATGCGCATTGCGCATAGGTTAAATGTTAAAATTTTGCACGCTTATGTGGATTCAAAGCTAGTATGCAGTCAAGTCAGCGGAGATTTCGAAGCGCATGACATAGCCATGCAGCAATATCTATCGCTTATTCATAACCTCGCTGACCAGTTTGAAGCTTTTCAAATCTCCCACGTAATGCGGGGGCAAAATAAGAAAGCGGATGAGCTAAGCAAACTGGCTGCCTTGGCTTTTGATCATATGGGGAAGAAAGTTCTAATAGAAGAACTCAATGCGAAATCCATTGTTATGATGCCTTTAGTGGCACCAGTCGAGGAATCAAGCTCAACATGGATGACGCCCATCGTGGCTTTTCTGCGGGATGGCACTTCTCCTACAGATTCCGCTGATGCAAAGAAAGTCCGCGTTAAGGCACCGCTGTATGCCCTTGAGGGTAACGTCCTATATCGAAAGAATTATTTGGGACCGCACTTAAGGTGCATTGGCCCGAAAGAGGCGGAGGAAGTTGTACGCGAGGTGCATGAGGGTGCATGCGCACTCCATTTGGGGCACAGGTCCATTGTGTCAAAAATAATGCGGCTAGGATATTATTGGCCCACCATGTACGCGGATACTGCGCGCATAGTTAAGCAATGTGAATCATGCCAAATACATGCACCTATTAGCAGAGCACCTGCGCATCCAATGATACCAGTCTCCTCACCGTGGCCATTCTGCAAATGGGCAATCGACATAGTCGGACCATTCCCAAAAGGCCGAGGTAATTTTATCATTTATTTTCTTAACATGTTACTCACATCAGTACCTTACGCACATTCTGCACACGCAGGAAACATCAAATTCTTGATTGTTGCAATCGACTATTTCACAAAGTGGGTCGAAGCGAGACCGCTGGCAGCAATCTCAGGAAAAAGGGTGCGAAATTTTGTATGGGAAGACATCGTCTGTCGATTTGGTATACCAAACGAAATTGTTAGCGATAACGGTACGCAGTTCGTGGGTGACCCTTTCCGCAGCTGGTGCGCGGAGCTTAATATTAAGCAAACTTTTACATCTGTCGCGCATCCGCAGGCGAATGGAAAGTGCAAAGTCACCAACCGGGATATAGTAGCTGGAATCATAGCTAGGTTGGGTCATGGTCACGTTGGTTGGGTGGATGAACTACCGAAGGTTTTATGGGCGCATAGAACAACACCCAAAGCAAGCACTGGTGAGACCCCGTTCAGTTTGGTCTATGGATCAGAAGCTGTTGTACCCGCAGAAATTGGGGTACCAACGTTCCGCATACAAAATTTTGATGAGCAAAATAACTCTGAAGCTTTGCGGGAAAATCTTAATTTACTGGAAGAGCGCAGACTCTCTGCGGCTGTCAACGAAGCAAATAACAAGCAAAAAATCGCAAAGTACTATAATCAGCGTGTGCGTTCGCGCTCTTACAAGTGCGGTGACTTGGTTTGGCGTCAAAACGACGCAAGTCATGCGGAGGATACTGGGAAGCTGGACCCCCGTTGGGAAGGTCCATACAGGGTAGCGAAGGCAAACAATACCGGGGCGTACCATCTCGAGACACTAGATGGAAAACCTGTGAAACGCACTTGGCATCCGACGTTATTGTAAAAATGTTATATGTAGCTAGGTGGACCTGATCACTCCAGTTTATTGTAGCACATTATTTTTTCTATGTATTTTTCGTCCGTTTGGATGTGTCGCGGTTGTAATTGTGATTAATGCCAATTAAATATTTACTCGCGCATACTTTTGTTGTTTAAATCTTTTTTGTATGCCGTTCCTGCCTACTTAAGGGGTGTCCTCTAGCCCCCGTGCGGCAGAAGCCTGTTTGGTTACAAGGCTAGACGTTAACGGCAGGCAAAGGGAATTGGTTTTCCCCTAGCCAAGCGCCACGCAGACTAGATGGCTGCAAAGTCGACTTAAAAAATTACAAGCATTGGTTTGCTTGTGCGTAATTACTCTCGCATTGGTTTGCGTGAGGAACTCAAAGCATAAAAACATTGGCTTGTTTTTAGTTGCGTTGCTTACCATACAGCTATAGTGCACCTCTAGTACATGACAAAGCGATAACGCAGTAGCTTTCGAGTCTAAATTATTAAAGGGTAATTGTTAAAGTATTGTTTTATTTTACGCAGTAATACCCGCATACGCATGAGTTTTGGTTAACTATGCGCATGGGCATGCGGTTCACATTTTGTTTTGATTCGCGATATATAAACAAATAAACACACTACGCATGCATATCAGGAATATATATACATCAAATTAAGTTGTTACATAAGAGGTAATTGTTTGTAACGCCTACCCAACACGGGACTTAGGGCTGCAAAAATACAAATACCTGCCTAAGCATAGGACTTACGGCGCAATCCAACACTAATAATCCTCCTTTAAAAACCCATCGATTGACATGTTCGGGTCCGCAGCGAATGCGTTGATTAGGGGGATAGGGATGGACTTGATGGCTTCTTCTGCCTCCATTAACGCTGCAGCCGTTCCCTCTTTTAGCTTCTTTTGAACGATGTTGGGGAACGGCGGTGTTAGACTGCAAGCTTGGATTACCTCCTGCACAGCCTTGTTGATCTCATGGTCCCTGACCGCATCAACGTAGGCATTGAACTTGTCGGACACAGGCTCTGAGTCCATCACCTTTTGCGCAATGGTAGGGAGTGCGGTGCGCAGCTTCGCTAGATCCGCCTCTGCCAGCTCACGGTTGGTTACCGCGTCATCCCTTTCCCTCGTAACTTTCTCAAGCTCCGAACGCAAACGTTCTGCATCCCCCTTCGCCTGCTCAACCGCACCAACCAGCTCACGGCTCTTTTTTCTTTCCTCAATCAGCGCGGCTTTGGTTTCATTCGCGGTCGACTCAACCGCCTTACGCGCCTCCTCAGCAGCATCCCTATCCTTCTTGACCTGATCTACACCCGCCTGCAGAAGTCCCAGCTCTACCTCTTTGCACAAAGCTAGCTGGTATATGCTGGAAGAGCTGCGGGCCTGATCCGCAAACATGCCGAAAAATACAAGGCCGTTTTGAATAAAGGCATTGTGTGCCTGGTTAAACGGTAGAGCGGCCAGTTGCTCGCGGAATTCGTCCGGAAAGATTTGCTGCAGGAACGCAGACTGCTCTGCGGCATTTTCTGCGGAAGACTGTATGAGTTGGCTGAGGTTGGCAACGCGGAAGCTACCTTGCGGAGGAGTTGGTGTGGAATCGGAATCCACGTGTATTGTCTTATCCTTTGATGTGGCGGTAGCTTGGAGATCTGGGTTGACCCGCGGGGTGGACGGCTGCGTCTCCTCCACATGCTCTGCATATCAGTAAATAGTTATAACGTGAACTTTATTATGCGGTGAAGACGCAAGAAATGGACGCTTACCAGTGATGGGGGGAAGTAGTTCTACGGAGCGTGGGTCGATTGGAACAAAGTTATCGTTCCGCATGTCCTCCCTTTGTTTGGGAGTCATCTTCTTCTTCTTCTGCTGAGCCGCATAGGTCTCAGCTGCTTTGCGTTTGTTGCCGGATGCCGCCGGCGATTGCTCCACGTTTTCGCTAGTTTTCTCCTGCTCTAGCTGTACGTTCACATCTTGCTTGCGGAAGGAGATTCCCGCAATCTCTTCCGCAGTCAGCTCCTTCTTCATCCTCATTTCTGCAAAGATACGCGCATGCGTTAGATAATATACATACAAAAACAGTTTAGTACGCGATTATACTATTCCTACCCTTTCCATCCGGTCCGACTATGGCTGGGCGCACATCCTCCCATGGCCAGTGTGCGGATATCTTCCCTAGCCGCAGCATTACGTTCCCATATGATCGATGCACTAGCTGTGCGTTTGCACACTCCGCTAATAGTTTCCTTTCATCCTCATCCAGGGCGGGGGTCTTGTTTACATCCTTCTCCACCTTCTCGAACCATATCAGCGTTTGCGGGAAGTTTGCACTCACCACAGTTTGGTCGACGAAAAAGAATGTCTCTTTCCAATTCCCCGCATTCGATTTTGGGGTCTTGGTGAAGTTTTGACGAGCGAAGAAGGTGAACCAAGATTTGTGGTGGTGGGCTAGTCGGTATAAATGGCAAAACACCTTCACCAGGGGCACTTTCTTGAGTGCAACGCACCACATCTCGAACAAGACTATTTTTCCTATAGCGTAAGGGTGTAACTGACCTAATCCGACCTTAAAATGATCTAGCACGCCCAGGAAGAAATCAGTGGGAGGAACCCTAAAGTTGCCATGCTTAAAAGCATGTTCGTAAATAGCCACCTTTTTCTCCGGTGGCTCGTGGGCTCGCTGATTGGACAAAGGGGGCACCGGATTGTACTTGGCTAAGGGGGGATACTGTTTCACTAAGTAATCTATGTGCTTCTGCTCTATAACAGACTCTACGCTATCTACATACGTCTCGTTAGCTTTAGTCATTTTCTAGGAGTAATCGGATGAATACTAACCTTTAAATGGTGGCCGGAATGTTCGATTTTTGATCGGAATTCAAATTGGCAGCGTAACGAGGAAGCTTGAAGCAGGAAAGTGGAAATGAGCTGTGACATGGAGTATTTATAGGGCAGATTGGATGGAGTGGTGTGATCGTGGCTGTACACGTGTTATGCAATCGACGGCCAGCACTTTATTTATGCGCGTGGATGCTAGTTGGGTATGATTACATGTGCGCGCGTGGTTGGCACGCGCCTGACACATTGCCACTTTATGTCATGTCCGCCGAATGGGCTTCTGCGATTGTGACAGGCATTTAATGGCATCGAGGCGCACGCGGAATATTAAATGCTAGTCGTTATCTTGTTTTTTCTTTCGCTTAATAGTTTGATATCATACGCCTCGTGCCGTATAACATCAAACTGGGGGGGCATAATGATACCGCAACCCGCAGGCGCACCGCGAATGTATGCGGACAATCACTATTGTCCGTATGCGTGTTCTTGTGTGCGGTATGCGGCGTGCGAATGCCTTTGTTCCCGGTACGGCGGTTGCTTAGCTGTCAAGTAAAAATCTTTTCCATAATTATATCCGTGATTCGGGGGAGTCAGTTATGGATGAGATTATGATGATCTGGGACGGTTCAAGAATTAGGGTTTACCTATAAATACAAACCGTGATCATCGTTTACCGGACACAACACATTATGTAACCATCGCATACGATACACATTACGTAAAACAGCATCATTCAGCATCTTTTCAAGGTTAACAGATTAGTCTTTTGTGTAACATCCCGCGTTTTTCCGTTAAATTTAATTTTAACACCGTTTTTTTTTAATATCTTTCGTTATTTAAATTCGTATTTTCTGATGACTAACGTTCTTAATATTCCCGTTATTTAATTATAACATCACTCGTTTAATCGAGCGTTTTAAGAAATATTCGTTTGGTTAACTCCCGCACCCGACAACAAACTTGAGGGACTAATCTTGGCATTTGGCCAGATGTTTGGTGACTAGTCACCACCTCCCCATCTCATCCATTCATTTTCCTCTTCTCCTTCTACCTCCTTTCTCCTCTTTTTCTTTCTAGTTGCAAGAACAACCATAACACCCAATTCATTCAATCATCATCTAAATTCGATCTAGGAGGCCAACATCAAAACAAATTACATATTCGTGATCCTCTCTTCATCCTCTACATTTTGGTACCAATTTCATCTCGTTTGGGTAACATTTCTAAAACTCTAGATTTCTCTAAATTCGTGTTTTTGACTTGAAATGATGTTAGTTAGTGTCTATGGCTCATTGTGATGTCGTGTATGTAATTTGTATGCTCGATCTTGTTATTTGGTGTAACTAGCATGCACACTCAAAATGGGTTAGTTTAATCTTTGATTTTGATTGATTAAATGTTGTTAGATGTTAAACCCATTGTGTTAAAAGTGTTACTAGCATCGTTAGTTTCGTTTTGGTATGTTGGATGATATGAAAACCTTGCGTTAACATGATTATTGATTTTGTGATTCTTGATCAGGGTTTGATGAACTTGAAATGAACTTTTGATACTTTGGATGCCATGCAATATTGTTAGTAAGTGTTTAGTTGTAATGCACGTTTCATTACCTTCAAAACGGCATATCATATGTGTGAATTGGATTCCCGAAACTTAAAAATGCATTTGATGAACTTGAACTTTGAAAATAAACCTTTATTGATCAATTGACGAGTTTGTGGTTATTGTAATTGATGTTTTTGCTTGGTGAAAAGTAGTTAGTTGTATTCCTTGTCAAAATACCTTTCCAACGATATAAGATACTTGTTTTGGATGTTTACGGTTTAGGATTTATGGGTATTTGAAGTTGGATTCGTGCTTGAGTGTGAAAACTGCCAGAATTCTCTGCACATGTAATGGCGCGGCGCGCCATATACCCGCGCGGCTCGCCAAAGTGGCCTGTCCAATTTTGTCGATTTTTGAATAATGTTTGCTATGCTACACACCCCCGATCAACATGAAACTTGGACAACATGCTCATATATGATTTCTAAGCTCATGAAAATAGTTCGGGACCCGACCCGACCCCATTGACTTTTTCGTTGACTTTGACCAAGTTTGACTTTTAGTCAAACTTAACAAAACACCTATGCAATCGTTCTAATCTTATTTTATACTTGATTCTTGCATGAAACTTGACAACGTGATTCACATGCTACATAATCGAGTCGTAAGGAGCCATAGGACTAATTGAACACATTTCACCCGACCATGTGTCGTAACCGGTTAATTGATACAACTTACTTGATTAGGACAAGGCTAAGCAACTTTCATGCACACGTTTACTTTGTGAAGTACATTTATACTCGTGCACTCGAGGTGAGATCATAGTCCCACCTTTTCAACAACTTTTTATACTTTTAAATTGTGGGCTGAGGAACATATACTTTGTTACATTTTGTACTACTTACTTTTATACTTTGAACACAAGTACGATGAAACAAACATTCCACAGCGAGTTAGAACAAAAAATCCTCAATTCGATTATCATTAGTTACACTTTCAGGGTGTAAGCGAGAACTTATATTGTGTGGCCATACGGGTTTGACAAACCCTCATTTCGGACGGTTCGCTACTGTCTACGGATGAAATATATTTTCGAGAAACAGTGTATGTTCTAACACTATTGTGATGGGGTTCTATGGAAGGAAACGTTAAGTCTTGATAATTGGGTGCTCGCGAACAAACTTTTGGAATGCAAACGATTTGGATAATCAACATATTGGAAATACTAAATCTTGTGGTTCAAAATATAACATTTACTAATACACCTATGATTTCACCAACGTTTTTCGTTGACAGTTTTCTATATGTTTTTCTCAGGTTCCTACATGGCTATTTTGATACATGCTTCCGCGTACATACATTTTGCTTGGGGTCAAGCATACATGCATACACTCTGATTACTTGCTTGGAGTCAAGCATACATACATACATACGCTAGTGATAGCACCTTTGGATTCAAACATTTGTTTACATACTTACGCTATTTATAGCAACCGTGATTTTCAACTTATTATGTCGCAAGTTATTTCATTATACTTTATAACTTTTGTAAACTTAATTGTTGTCAAACCGTTTAGTAAACTAAACTTTGTAAGTCTTGTACCTTTCAAATGGATGCGACATAATTTCGGTCAAACGAGTCTCATATAGGGACTATGACCACGTAACGGGACCTCAGTTAGTGATGCCGTCAATGACGATTTTGGTCGGGTCGCTACAGATGGTATCAGAGCGTTGGTTGTAGGGAACTAGGATATGCATTAGTGTGTCTGACAGAGTCGTTAAGACGCATTAGTGAATCTAGACTACAACCGGATAGTTAGCCATTGCATTCTGACATACATTTGCTATAGATAGCACTTACTTGACTACTTGTGCATTATACTTGAATCATTCTTAGGCAAACTTTTTAATGGTACCCAACCTTCATAATACGAACTCGTATTCCGCCACTTTTTGGTAACACACGTGAATTCAAGGTTTATACGCGTACGGATGACCACGACTTCGTTAGTCACTCTAGTTCGGGAATTCTGACTCCTTGGTTGTTATCCACCCCATCTCAGCTTACTATCCACAAGTGTTGTAAAGTTACCACCACTACTCTAGATGAGTATCGTCATCACTATTTATCACTACGGTTGCGTACTACTCGTTATCATGACTCGTTACTCTTTTCATACCTAAATACATTATTGTCTAACTCGAACCGCATTGACGTGAACAATCATTTATACACTTCCCTTGGGGAACGCTTCCTTAGAGTTGCAGAAATTCTTTCGATTTAATACGAGTCACGTTTAAGACGTCGTTACATTTTGTTCATTTTAGATCTTCACGATGACACGAACTTGAATCTATGTAGTGATGTGGGAATGGAGGTATGAGTTAGCGTAATATAATGACACTCGATCAACGTGGTTATATAATGGTAAGACATACCAAAGTTCTAATGACACGTGATGGTGGTTAGACTCGATCAACCTAATCACCACCATGTGCCATGTACATGACTTCATCTATTCATGTTTGGACATCTGAAAACTCCGAAAGTACTGACAACAACCATACCGGGGACACACCTTCGAATATTGTCGAACCATATTTATGCTTCCGAATGAATGACGAATTCTTTCAACTTCAAACATACGTTATACATGAATACTATCTCGTCCTCGCACAGTTTTATCAACGAACTACAATATACCGGTTATGCTCACACCGAGGTGGAAACTTCTCTCGTATTACACTCGTACTTCCGTATAAGGAAATCTTTGATTCTAAATTTTCAATGGAGAGATAGACTCTTCACGTTATACTAGTACTCGCCTCGAGGGTGAATCGCCCCGACGAACGTTTTCAGAAACCGATGAGAACTGGCTCCGACAAACATTTTTGGAAACAGTTTTCGCGACGCAAATTTCTTGAGAAACTTGTTCTAACTAATGTTTTCGAGTCCTGATGTACCCGTTCAAACGTACCTTACAGAAATGTACCTAGTTTCAGATCGAGATTTTTGTTTCACTTCTAGATTTCGGAGTGCTTTACGAAAAGCCTCGAGACCACGTTTAAACATGAGTACAACACATCAACGCATCTCGAAGGACCAAACAAACATACGATTCAAACCTTGGAAACCATAAAACGAATTCGTGTTATCGACTTCAAAATTTCTTGAGAAAAGTCATTGCCTTTACTAAATTCTCTTACGCCGATGGTTATCATTCAAGTCTTAACGTCACACCTTTTGAAATCTTATGTGACCGGAAACGTCATTCTCCTTTTGTAGAACTAAGTAAATGATAATCAAACCACCGAACCCGAGCTCATTCATGGAACAACCAAGAAACTTCTTTAACCTCAGAAAGGCTCGAGACGACCGTAGTCGCCAAAAGAGCTATGCCACTATTAGACGTAAACTTTTCAAATTCCATGTGGGAAACCGCGTAATGAAAAAAAGTCGCACCTTGAGGAGGTTTAATTCATTTCGGGAAACGTAGAAAGCTAAATTCGCGATATTTTGATCCTTTTAAAAAAATCTTGGGGCGTTTTGGACCCGTTGCTAGCCATTTAGATTTTCCGACTCGTTTGAGTCTCCGTTCATCCTACATTCCATGCGCTAAACTTAAAGACGTGTCTCGCGAAACAAAAACTTATTATTCCTATTGATGAAACTATGAATCGTGAAACCAACTTTAAAACAACGTAAAATCCCGACCGTCAAAGTTCGTCGAAATGCCCAAGGTAGTACCCTCACTTATTCGTAGAGTTTACAATGCAAGGTTTCGAAGAAGAAACAGCAACTACTACTTCCAACTAAATTTCGGGACGAAATTTCTTTTGAGGTGTGGATAATGTAACATCCCGCGTTTTTCCGTTAAATTTAATTTTAACACCGTTTTTTTTAATATCTTTCGTTATTTAAATTCGTATTTTCTGATGACTAACGTTCTTAATATTCCCGTTATTTAATTATAACATCACTCGTTTAATCGAGCGTTTTAAGAAATATTCGTTTGGTTAACTCCCGCACCCGACAACAAACTTGAGGGACTAATCTTGGCATTTGGCCAGATGTTTGGTGACTAGTCACCACCTCCCCATCTCATCCATTCATTTTCCTCTTCTCCTTCTACCTCCTTTCTCCTCTTTTTCTCTCTAGTTGCAAGAACAACCATAACACCCAATTCATTCAATCATCATCTAAATTCGATCTAGGAGGCCAACATCAAAACAAATTACATATTCGTGATCCTCTCTTCATCCTCTACATTTTGGTACCAATTTCATCTCGTTTGGGTAACATTTCTAAAACTCTAGATTTCTCTAAATTCGTGTTTTTGACTTGAAATGATGTTAGTTAGTGTCTATGGCTCATTGTGATGTCGTGTATGTAATTTGTATGCTCGATCTTGTTATTTGGTGTAACTAGCATGAACACTCAAAATGGGTTAGTTTAATCTTTGATTTTGATTGATTAAATGTTGTTAGATGTTAAACCCATTGTGTTAAAAGTGTTACTAGCATCGTTAGTTTCGTTTTGGTATGTTGGATGATATGAAAACCTTGCGTTAACATGATTATTGATTTTGTGATTCTTGATTAGGGTTTGATGAACTTGAAATGAACTTTTGATACTTTGGATGCCATGAAATATTGTTAGTAAGTGTTTAGTTGTAATGCACATTTCATTACCTTCAAAACGGCATATCATATGTGTGAATTGGATTCCCGAAACTTAAAAATGCATTTGATGAACTTGAACTTTGAAAATAAACCTTTATTGATCAATTGACGAGTTTTCGGTTATTGTAATTGATGTTTTTGCTTGGTGAAAAGTAGTTAGTTGTATTCCGTGTCAAAATACCTTTCCAACGATATAAGATACTTGTTTTGGATGTTTACGGTTTAGGATTTATGGGTATTTGAAGTTGGATTCGTGCTTGAGTGTGAAAACTGCCAGAATTCTCTGCACAGGTAATGGCGCGGCGCGCCATATACCCGCGCGGCGCGCCAAAGTGGCCTGTCCAATTTTGTCGATTTTTGAATAATGTTTGCTATGCTACACACCCCCGATCAACATGAAACTTGGACAACATGCTCATATATGATTTCTAAGCTCATGAAAATAGTTCGGGACCCGACCCGACCCCATTGACTTTTTCGTTGACTTTGACCAAGTTTGACTTTTAGTCAAACTTAACAAAACACCTATGCAATCGTTCTAATCTTATTTTATACTTGATTCTTGCATGAAACTTGACAACGTGATTCACATGCTACATAATCGAGTCGTAACGAGCCATAGGACTAATTGAACACATTTCACCCGACCATGTGTCGTAACCGGTTAATTGATACAACTTACTTGATTAGGTCATGTAATGACCCGCACTTTTTCGATCGTTCTATACTTATAAGATTAATATTTACATAAATTAAACCTTACCAACATGATAAGCAATCCAAATTGTTGAGACTTATGTTTTTGAAATGAGTTTTACACAACGTTTGACCGTCTAGTTTGACCGATGATATCACGAACTATATAACATATGATAATTATACGTTTGTGTATATATATGTATATATACATATTTAACATGATCTAAGGATGTTTTAATATCTCATTTTGTATTAATAACAATAAGTTATAAGTATATTTTGAAACTACTAACTTAAGTTTTCAAAACGATAACCATACGTAACGTTATTTGACATAAATACTTATAACATATAATGTTTATACATATATCGTATATGTAATGTATTTAATCACTTTTAAAGACTTAAATACATAAAACAATATAAGTATATTCACAAAAGATAGCTATATTTGAATTCTCATTCCATTTTTCACAAGATTTTCTATACGTATATCTAGAGTATATGTACTCGTATCATACCTAGCTTCTATACGTATTTACTATTGGTATATACACATCAAATCACCACCAACCAGCCCTTGTTCATGCCTTATGTATAAGGTAACTCTCTTGTTCATGCCTTATGTATAAGGTAACTACTTTTGATGTTTAGTATGACTAATTACATAAAAATACAACATGAAATTTTGTCCATGTTTTTCCATTAATCATGTTTTTATGGCCTTAAATACATCTTCCATTTTCAAATTTTATTACCTCATTTCTTTAACCAAAAACACACTCTTAAGAAACTCCATAACCATTCAGCTAGTATCCATGAAGATCTAGCCATAAAAACATCACTTAAACACCATAAGAAAAACCTTACAAAAACACTTCAAGAATCCTTTCAAGAACACAAGTTTACTTCCAATCTTTCATCCAACTCCATCACTCTTTTGGTTCTAGATTTTTACTTCTCTTTTACAGCAATCTTGTCCAAGTAACTTGAGGTAGTAACTTTGTTCATAACCTTATTCGATTCATATATATATATCTATCTTATTTTGTGGTATAAAATTTTAACAACAAGAACATAGTTTGAATGTTTTCAAACTTGTTTGCAAACTAAATAGATCCTTCTCACTTAACTTTTAAAATACTTTAAGACCTGTAATATATCATAAATATATGCTAATTTAACAAGGTATAACTTGGTTTTTCAAAGAACACCTTAAAAACTGAATTTACGACGTCGGAGTGCAACCGGGGGCTGTTTTGGGTTGGATAATTAAAAACCATCTTAAACTTTGAATTGGAGGTTTATTTTCTGGAAAAATGATTTTTACTATGAATATGATAACACATGAAAATTTCATGATTTAACTCAAAGTATAAGTATTTTTAGAAAAATAATCATTTAAGGTTGTTTACATGATGGAAAATGATTAACTTCATAAGTTTCACTAAAGTTTGACCTATGACCTGTGATTTCGAATACAAACTAAGGTATTTACAGTTCATAGTCTTAAAGAGGGACTCGATCCAAGGAAGTGGCAAGTTGAATCAACGAAAACGGAGTTGTAACGAAGAAACTATGACCAAAACGAGATCGGATATCTAAGACTAGTTTAGCTACGAAAATAATTGGAGAAAATTAAATAAATCACATCTTTTTAAAATAACATGATATTTTATATATATGTACTCATAATTTAATTTTATATGGTTCAGGATCACCCGTAAACAATACGAGAAGATTAATCATAAGATCCCATGATTGTACGCAACACGTCATTTGACAACACCGGTACTTTATGTACGCAACACGTCATTTGACAACACCGGTACCGTGGGTCAAGATTAATCTCGACCAATACATATACGATGGGGGTTTTTATTTATTTCGTTGGGGGTTTATTAAACACCTAAAAATGAACCATTAAAATTGAATTACTAACATCGGACTGCTAACTACGGACTAAGGAATTATTAAAAGTATTAAAAGTATTATAAGTATATATATGTGACGTTTGTTTAAAAAGAAAAGGTATTGATATATTATATATGGATAGGTTCGTGATATCAATCGGAGACCAAGTCAAAATTACATATCTTCAAGACGAAATTGAGTATATAGTCCCACTTTTAAACTCTAAGTATTTTGGGATGAGAATACATGTATTTTATGTTTTACGTTATGGACACAAGTAACTGAAAAATATATTCTACGTTGAGTTGTACCACTGGCATACTTCCCTGTAGCTTGGTAACTGTTATTTACAGCGGTATTGTAAACGCGAATCCTGTTGATAGATCTATCGGGCCTGACAACCCCAACCGGACTGGATGACCAGTATTCAACGGTTGCACAGTACTTCGTTTTGTGACTACACTTGGTACGGTGTAGTAAGATTTCATAATAATGGGAATATGCGACGTGATTAAATGTTAAGTATGGTTACCAAGTGCTCAACCACTTAGAATATTTTTATTAAAACGTTTATATATGAAATCTTGTGGTCTATATATATATATTGCTGCCGGCATTAAACCTATATCTCACCAACTTTATGTTGACGTTTTAAGCATGTCTATTCTCAGGTGATAATTAGAAGCTTCCGCTGCAACATGTTGAATTTAAGCAGGATCTTGCGTACTCATATTTGTGTCAAAAATAAAACTGCATATCCGAGGATTTGTATTGTAAAATATGCTAGAAATCGTGTTGTTATCATCATTTGTAAAGTTTGTAAGTCTAAGATTATCGCTAAACGATAATCATCTTTATTTTGTCTAAAGCTTGTATCAAAATAAGAATTATGGTTTGTAATGTAAAATATATGCAGTTGTTCTTTTAAAAATGTCGCATATAGAGGTCAATACCTCGCAATGAAATCATACGTTATCTAACACGTTCTTATGGTTAAGGACGGGTTATGACATGTGGTATCAGAGCGGTGGTCTTAGCGAACCAGGTTTACATTAGTGTGTCTAACTGATAAGTCGTTAGGATACATTAGTAAGTCTGGACTTTGACCGGATCTGATTTAACAACCATTGCTTATCATTGTTGGTTAAAATTTATATGTAAATATTATGTAGTACTAATGGGTTAGTTGTTGTGTGATAGATGTCGGGCTCAAAACTTATTATCACATTCAGCGACTCCGAACCAGAATCTTCAGATGGTGTTCCAGTCATTAACCTATCCGATGACGAAAATAATATCTTTGGGGAAGACTCACAAATTCCGGATGAACCAACAATAAAGAACCCGGAAAGTGAACCCGAGGAGGAAAGTGAACCCGAGGAGGAAAGTGAACCCGAGGAAGAAATACAAGAAATTACGAAAGACAAGTTCGAACTAGGAAAGAAACAAAAGGCTAATGAATTAGAAAATTCAAATCCTGAGTTTAGTAAGGATGATGTGGCACCAACTCCACTAGACACTACCACCCCTATTCCCGCTATTCCTATTCGTTCTATCCCGGCATCTAGTTCTTCAGCCCCACAGCCAAAATATAGGCAGACAGCTAGGATAAGTGTTAGGCCATTCCTTGAACCTAAACGTCCTAGAAAATAGACCAAACGATGCGCTGCCGTATTAAACCATGGGATCATATAATGTTTTGTATAATATTATTAGGGTGGTTTGCTTAATGTTCGATGTAAGATAAGCATATGTAAAATAATGAAGTATGAAATGCAATAATTTTCCATGGTTAAGTATTATTTAGATTGTAGTAATTGGTTCTGTACTAAGCTATTAAGTATGAACATTAACGGGTAGGTACTACCCTAGATATAATTATAAAATGCTAATAAGAAGAAAAGGCTTTTATAATAATACCTGGTTCATATTGTTAACAAGCTATAATGTACTATAAATACACACTACATCTATAATATTCCATGTGAATAATTATTTTCTTTCATTAGGAAATGGCGCGATTGAATCGAATGACGGAACAAGAAGTCGAGGAATTCATCAACCAGCGAGTGAACGACAGAATGTTATGGGTTTAAGCTGCAAGAGCTGCTGCAGTTAACCCAAATCCTCGTGTAGGATGTACCTACAAGACTTTTCAAGCTTGCAAGCCCTCATCATTCAGTGGAACGGAAGGACCGATCGGTTTAACCCGGTGGATAGAAAAGATGGAGACTGTGTTTAAAATCAGTGGTTGTGTTGAAAAGGACATGACCAAGTATGCATCATGCACTTTACAAGATAGTGCACTCACGTGGTGGAAAAATTACGTGAAGGCTGTAGGAGGAGATGTAGCTTATGATACCCCATGGGAAGAATTCAAAATAATGTTAATCAATGAGTATTGTCCAAGGAACGAGGTTAGGAAGTTGGAAGATGAATTACGAAGCCTGAAGGTTGTTGGTACTGAAATCACCAACTACAATCAGCGATTCATGGAATTAGTTTTGCTATGTCCTGAATTGGTTCCAACCGAAGAACGGAAGATTGAAATGTACAAAGATGGTTTGCCCAAAAAGGTCAAGGCAAATGTTACAGCATCGAAACCTAAGACAATTCATGAAGCTATAACCATGGCAAACGAGCTAATGGATCAGGTCATCATGGATAAGAAAGTATCCAATACTGATGTGAAGGTATCAGGTAACAAGAGAAAGTGGAATGGAAATTATGATCGAGGTAACCAACAACAATCTTTTAAGAAACAAGAAATCACGCAAGGTGCGGGTAGTGGTTTAAGCTTTGGTTACAAAGGACAAAATCCTTTATGTAACCGATGCCACAAACATCATTCTGGCTACTGTAATGTGGTATGCAACAAATGTAATCAAAAGGGTCATCTTGCTGAAGATTGTAGGGCTCTCGTTACAAATACAAATGGTACCAAGACTCCTGCCACCAATGCAAATAGAACTGCTTTGGCTACCGTTACTTGTTTTGGGTGTGGAAAACAAGGTCACTATAAGAGCCAGTGCCCGAATCCAGAGAAGAATATCGGACCTGCACGTGGGAGAGCATTTGTTATTAATGCTAGAGAGGCATGTGAAGACCCGGAGCTTGTTACGGGTACGTTTACCATTAATAACTTATCCGCATCTATTATATTTGATACTGGTGCCGATAGAAGTTACGTGAGTAGAGGCTTTTACGCTAAATTGAATTGTTCATCATTACCTCTAGATGCTAAGTACATGATTGAGTTAGCTAATGGTAAACTAATTAAAGCCGATAAAATTTACCATGATTGTAAAATAAATTTAGCCGGAGTAACATTTAAAATTGACTTAATACCCGTAGAATTAGGAAGTTTTGATGTAATAGTTGGCATGGACTGGATGTCCAAAGTAGGAGCTGAAGTTGTGTGTGCCAAGAAGGCAATTCGCATTCCTAGTAAGGATAAAATGCCGGTGATGATTTATGGAGAGAAGGGTAATTCAAAGCTAAAACTCATTAGCTGTTTGAAAGCCAAGAAGTGTTTAGAAAAGGGATGTTATGCTATTCTAGCACATGTTAATAAAGTCGAAAAGAAAGAAAAAGAGAAGTGCATCAACGATGTGCCTGTGGCAAGAGATTTTCCTGAAGTTTTTCCGGAAGAGTTGCCGGGATTACCTCCATTTAGATCTGTAGAATTTCAAATAGATTTAGTACCAGGAGCTGCACCAGTGGCTCGTGCTCCATATAGACTTGTACCATCCAAATTAAAAGAACTTCAAAGTCAGTTAAAAGAATTACTAGACCGTGGATTCATACGACCAAGCACTTCACCGTGGGGAGCTCCAATTTTGTTTGTTAAGAAGAAAGATGGATCTTTTAGGATGTGTATAGATTATCGTGAATTAAATAAGTTAACTATCAAGAATCGGTATCCACTACCGAGAATTGATGACTTATTTGATCAACTGCAAGGATCATGTGTTTATTCAAAAATCGACCTAAGATCGGGTTATCATCAATTACGTGTCAAAGAAGAGGACATTCCGAAAACTGCTTTTCGGACACGCTACGGTCATTACGAATTTTTGGTCATGCCGTTTGGGTTGACAAATGCGCCAGCTGTATTCATGGACCTCATGAATCGAGTTTGTAGTCCATATTTAGATAAGTTTGTTATCATTTTCATTGATGATATTCTTATCTATTCCAAGAGTGAGCAAGAGCATGAGCAGCATTTAAGGTTGATATTAGAGTTGTTGAGAAAAGAACAGCTATATGCTAAATTTTCTAAGTGTGCTTTCTGGTTGAAAGAAGTGCAATTTCTTGGTCACGTTGTTAGTAGCAAAGGAATTCAGGTTGATCCAGCAAAAATTGAAGCCATTGAAAAATGGGAGACTCCTAAGACACCAATGCAGATACGCCAATTTTTGGGTTTAGCCGGTTATTATAGAAGGTTTATTCAAGATTTTTCCCGAATAGCTAAGCCGTTGACAGCATTAACGCAAAAAGGGAAGAAATACGAATGGACCTCGGAGCAGGAGAACGCATTTCAATTACTGAAGAAGAAGTTGACTTCGGCGCCTATTTTATCGTTACCATAAGGGAACGATGATTTTGAAATATATTGTGACGCTTCGCGACAAGGTTTTGGTTGCGTTCTTATGCAACGGAAGAAAGTTATTGCATACGCATCCCGACAATTGAAGATTCATGAGCGGAATTATACGACGCATGATCTAGAATTGGGAGCAGTCGTGTTTGCATTGAAGATGTGGAGACACTACTTGTATGGGGTTAAATGCACTGTGTTTACTGATCATAAAAGCCTTCAACATATTTTTGATCAGAAACAGCTGAACATGAGGCAACGTAGGTGGGTCGAGTTAATAAATGACTATGATTGTGAAATTCGTTATCATCCCGGGAAAGCGAATGTGGTGGCTGACGCATTAAGCAGAAAGGAACGAGAACCAATTCGAGTACGAGCGATGAACATAAAAATTCGCATGAATCTCAACTCACAAATCAAAGAAGTTCAACGAGAAGCACTTACTAAAGAAAACATAAGAAATGAAATAATGAAGAAGTATGAGAAGCAACTCGTTATACGGGAAGATGGAATTCGATATTTTGCAAATCGTATTTGGGTACCGAAGTTGGGTGGATTAAGGAAGTTGATATTGAACGAGGCACATAAGACAAGATACTCGATACATCCTGGAGTTGGAAAGATGTACCAAGATCTTAAGACACGTTATTGGTGGCCTAATTTAAAGACAGACGTTGCAACATATGTTGGGGAGTGTTTAACTTGTTCTAAGGTCAAAGCAGAACACCAGAAGCCGTCAGGGTTACTTCAACAACCAGAAATCCCAGAATGGAAATGGGATGGTATTACCATGGATTTCATCACGAAGTTACCAAAGACTGCCTGGGGATACGACACCATTTGGGTGATTGTTGATCGTCTCACCAAGTCTGCACATTTCTTGCCTATAAAGGAAACGGATAGGATGGAGAAACTATTACGATTGTATATAAAGGAAATTGTTTCAAGGCATGGAATACCTATTTCCATTATATCTGATCGTGATAGTAGATTTACCTCAAAGTTCTGGCAATCACTACAGGAGGCACTAGGAACTCGTTTGGATATGAGTACCGCATATCATCCGCAAACGGACGGGCAGAGTGAAAGAACAATTCAGACTCTTGAAGACATGCTCAGGGCATGTGTGATCGATTTTGGAAATGGATGGGATAAGTATCTACCATTAGCAGAATTCTCGTATAATAATAGTTATCATGCGAGCATTAAAGCTGCACCATTTGAAGCATTGTACGGAAGGAAGTGTAGATCTCCTATCTGTTGGAATGAAGTAGGAGATCGACAATTAACTGGTCCCGAGATCATACATGAAACTACTGAAAAGATAGTACAAATCAAGGAGAGATTGAAAACAGCCCGTAGTCGCCAAAAGAGCTACGCCGATGTCCGAAGGAAACCATTAGAGTTTCAGATCGGTGACATGGTTATGTTAAAGGTGTCACCATGGAAAGGTGTAATACGTTTTGGAAAAAGGGGTAAACTGAACCCAAGATATGTAGGCCCGTTCAAGATCATCGAACGCATTGGACCGGTAGCTTATCGACTCGAGTTACCGCAACAACTCGCCGGAGTACATAATACCTTTCACGTCTCAAACCTTAAGAAGTGTCTTGCAAAGGAAGATTTCACCATTCCTCTTGAAGAAATCCATGTCGACGAGAAACTACAATTCGTCGAAGAACCAATCGAAATCATGGACCGTGAAGTTAAACAGCTCAAGCAGAGCAACATACCGATCGTTAAGGTTCGTTGGAATGCTCGAAGGGGTCCCGAGTTTACTTGGGAACGAGAGGATCAGATGAAACAAAAGTATCCACACTTGTTTCTCGATGACGCAAAATAGGTACAATTTTAAAATTTCGGGACGAAATTTATTTAACGGGTAGGTACTGTAATGACCCGCAATTTTTCGATCGTTCTATACTTATAAGATTAATATTTACATAAATTAAACCTTACCAACATGATAAGCAATCCAAATTGTTGAGACTTATGTTTTTGAAATGAGTTTTACACAACGTTTGACCGTCTAGTTTGACCGATGATATCACGAACTATATAACATATGATAATTATACGTTTGTGTATATATATGTATATATACATATTTAACATGATCTAAGGATGTTTTAATATCTCATTTTGTATTAATAACAATAAGTTATAAGTATATTTTGAAACTACTAACTTAAGTTTTCAAAACGATAACCATACGTAACGTTATTTGACATAAATACTTATAACATATAATGTTTATACATATATCGTATATGTAATGTATTTAATCACTTTTAAAGACTTAAATACATAAAACAATATAAGTATATTCACAAAAGATAGCTATATTTGAATTCTCATTCCATTTTTCACAAGATTTTCTATACGTATATCTAGAGTATATGTACTCGTATCATACCTAGCTTCTATACGTATTTACTATTGGTATATACACATCAAATCACCACCAACCAGCCCTTGTTCATGCCTTATGTATAAGGTAACTCTCTTGTTCATGCCTTATGTATAAGGTAACTACTTTTGATGTTTAGTATGACTAATTACATAAAAATACAACATGAAATTTTGTCCATGTTTTTCCATTAATCATGTTTTTATGGCCTTAAATACATCTTCCATTTTCAAATTTTATTACCTCATTTCTTTAACCAAAAACACACTCTTAAGAAACTCCATAACCATTCAGCTAGTATCCATGAAGATCTAGCCATAAAAACATCACTTAAACACCATAAGAAAAACCTTACAAAAACACTTCAAGAATCCTTTCAAGAACACAAGTTTACTTCCAATCTTTCATCCAACTCCATCACTCTTTTGGTTCTAGATTTTTACTTCTCTTTTACAGCAATCTTTTCCAAGTAACTTGAGGTAGTAACTTTGTTCATAACCTTATTCGATTCATATATATATAACTATCTTATTTTGTGGTATAGAATTTTAACAACAAGAACATAGTTTGAATGTTTTCAAACTTGTTTGCAAACTAAATAGATCCTTCTCACTTAACTTTTAAAATACTTCAAGACCTGTAATATATCATAAATATATGCTAATTTAACAAGGTATAACTTGGTTTTTCAAAGAACACCTTAAAAACTGAATTTACGACGTCGGAGTGCAACCGGGGGCTGTTTTGGGTTGGATAATTAAAAACCATCTTAAACTTTGAATTGGAGGTTTATTTTCTGGAAAAATGATTTTTACTATGAATATGATAACACATAAAAATTTCATGATTTAACTCAAAGTATAAGTATTTTTAGAAAAATAATCATTTAAGGTTGTTTACATGATGGAAAATGATTAACTTCATAAGTTTCACTAAAGTTTGACTTATGACCTGTGATTTCGAATACAAACTAAGGTATTTACAGTTCATAATCTTAAAGAGGGACTCGATCCAAGGAAGTGGCAAGTTGAATCAACGAAAACGGAGTTGTAACGAAGAAACTATGACCAAAACGAGATCGGATATCTAAGACTAGTTTAGCTACGAAAATAATTGGAGAAAATTAAATAAATCACATCTTTTTAAAATAACATGATATTTTATATATATGTACTCATAATTTAATTTTATATGGTTCAGGATCACCCGTAAACAATACGAGAAGATTAATCATAAGATCCCATGATTGTACGCAACACGTCATTTGACAACACCGGTACTTTATGTACGCAACACGTCATTTGACAACACCGGTACCGTGGGTCAAGATTAATCTCGACCAATACATATACGATGGGGGTTTTTATTTATTTCGTTGGGGGTTTATTAAACACCTAAAAATGAACCATTAAAATTGAATTACTAACATCGGACTGCTAACTACGGACTAAGGAATTATTAAAAGTATTAAAAGTATTATAAGTATATATATGTTACGTTTGTTTAAAAAGAAAAGGTATTGATATATTATATATGGATAGGTTCGTGATATCAATCGGAGACCAAGTCAAAATTACATATCTTCAAGACGAAAGTGAGTATATAGTCCCACTTTTAAACTCTAAGTATTTCGGGATGAGAATACATGTATTTTATGTTTTACGTTATGGACACAAGTAACTGAAAAATATATTCTACGTTGAGTTGTACCACTGGCATACTTCCCTGTAGCTTGGTAACTGTTATTTACAGCGGTATTGTAAACGCGAATCCTGTTGATAGATCTATCGGGCCTGACAACCCCAACCGGACTGGACGACCAGTATTCAACGGTTGCACAGTACTTCGTTTTGTGACTACACTTGGTACGGTGTAGTAAGATTTCATAATAAAGGGAATATGCGACGTGATTAAATGTTAAGTATGGTTACCAAGTGCTCAACCACTTAGAATATTTTTATTAAAACGTTTATATTTGAAATCTTGTGGTCTATATATATATATATTGCTGCCGGCATTAAACCTATATCTCACCAACTTTATGTTGACGTTTTAAGCATGTCTATTCTCAGGTGATAATTAAAAGCTTCCGCTGCAACATGTTGAATTTAAGCAGGAACTTGCGTACTCATATTTGTGTCAAAAATAAAACTGCATATCCGAGGATTTGTATTGTAAAATATGCTAGAAATCGTGTTGTTATAATCATTTGTAAAGTTTGTAAGTCTAAGATTATCGCTAAACGATAATCATCTATATTTTGTCTAAAGCTTGTATCAAAATAAGAATTATGGTTTGTAATGTAAAATATATGCAGTTGTTCTTTTAAAAATGTCGCATATAGAGGTCAATACCTCGCAATGAAATCATACGTTATCTAACACGTTCTTATGGTTAAGGACGGGTTATGACAGGTCAAGGCTAAGCAACTTTCATGCACACGTTTACTTTGTGAAGTACATTTATACTCGTGCACTCGAGGTGAGATCATAGTCCCACCTTTTCAACAACTTTTTATACTTTTAAATTGTGGGCTGAGGAACATATACTTTGTTACATTTTGTACTACTTACTTTTATACTTTGAACACAAGTACGATGAAACAAACATTCCACAGCGAGTTAGAACAAAAAATCCTCAATTCGATTATCATTAGTTACACTTGCAGGGTGTAAGCGAGAACTTATATTGTGTAGCCATACGGGTTTGACAAACCCTCATTTCGGACGGTTCGCTACCGTCTACGGATGAAATATATTTTCGAGAAACAGTGTATGTTCTAACACTATTGTGATGGGGTTCTATGGAAGGAAACGTTAAGTCTTGATAATTGGGTGCTCGCGAACAAACTTTTGGAATGCAAACGATTTGGATAATCAACATATTGGAAATACTAAATCTTGTGGTTCAAAATATAACATTTACTAATACACCTATGATTTCACCAACGTTTTTCGTTGATAGTTTTCTATATGTTTTTCTCAGGTTCCTACATGGCTATTTTGATACATGCTTCCGCGTACATACATTTTGCTTGGGGTCAAGCATACATGCATACACTCTGATTACTTGCTTGGAGTCAAGCATACATACATACATACGCTAGTGATAGCACCTTTGGATTCAAACATTTGTTTACATACTTACGCTATTTATAACAACCGTGATTTTCAACTTATTATGTCGCAAGTTATTTCATTATACTTTATAACTTTTGTAAACTTAATTGTTGTCAAACCGTTTAGTAAACTAAACTTTGTAAGTCTTGTACCTTTCAAATGGATGCGACATAATTTCGGTCAAACGAGTCTCATATAGGGACTATGACCACGTAACGGGACCTCAGTTAGCGACGCCGTCAATGACGATTTTGGTCGGGTCGCTACATTTTGTAAGCTAGTACCTACGACCTTATTTGGGGCCTTCCGATCAGCGACCGCTATCGAAGGTGGACTTAATCACTTGGCCACCCCGCCGACATCATCATGTCGGCCAGGGTTATTCACGGTAGCCGGACCGGAAAGCCACGTTCTAAGATCCTTAAACCCCCTCTTTACGTATTGAGCAGGCATATTAAACCCCTCGGTTAAAATATGCATGATCAATTACATTTCAATTTTATGTTTATTAGTATTAGTATAGTATGTTTGTTATTGTTGCAGGTCTCCAACTACCACTTTAACTGCAATTTGATTGTTAACATCACCATCAAAAATTGTATTACCAGTATCGATATCATATTAATCACGAAGGAGTACTGTACCGAGGAATTCTACTGTACTTTGCGCAATTATTGTTGTTGATCCTGCAGAGCCTACCCAAACCTTCAGGTCGGATTGTTTCTCATCGTAAAACATAAAAACACTAGCCACAACTGCGCCAATCGACCTCCCTCTTGTTATCAAGTTTTTTTTTTTTTTTTTTTTTTTTTTTTTGAATTGCAGTTTGGGATCACCCAGGGGGTTTAAACCACAAACGCAATTATCTCTTGCAGTTGCATAATCCACCCCCAACTGTTACCCATGAGGAAACCCGGACCAATCCGAAGGCATGGCCGGTACAACCCCCTCCCTACTGCACCCGCAACGCAATATGCGAAAGGCGACTTTGGCTGGATTTCAACGTCAAAGGATAACCTTGTGTGCAATGTTGTAAATCACGGGAGTCAAACTCTTAACCTCTAAAAAAGAGTGTCAGACAACTATCACTTGAGCTACAATACAAAGTTCCTGTTGTTATCATAGTTAGGGTGGCTGGACACCCCTAGCCTCTTACTAGCTACGCCACTCACAATCACTAAAGACAAAATTTGTTAAAAACTTACATGATGTGTGACACACCACATATAAACGTTTTTATCTTTTGTCCTACTTTTATGGGTGTTTCAATCCAAAATATATATATATATATATATATATATATATATATATATATATATATATATATATATATATATATATATATGAAGCTTTAAAATGATGTTATAATTATTTCACTAATTACTCTTAAATTTTGATGATAATAATGTCATTATTTTATACTAATTTAACTAAAAAAAAATAATACAACATGTTTTATAAAAGGAAATACTAATCTCTCCTAAATAAAAATTAACAAACTCTCATCCGTTATAAATTATTCTTCTGCCAATTTTATTATTCAACAACCATGCTTTTCTTCTTTACAATCAATTTAATTCTACATTCTAGCCTTGAAAATACGATTACTCGATTCAACTCGGTTTTTTGTTAACATTTACATTCAATTTTGTTTGATTATATGTTATCAGTTTTTATCTGATGGAACCACGGTATTGTTTGATTGATGGAACCACAATTAATACACTCAAAGTTTTATTGATGTTTCTCTTAGTTGTGTTATCATGTGGGAAGTCACTCAATGAATATGCTCGCCTTTGGAATGAAGATGGATGAACAGCCAGCAGCCGTCAGCTCCTAACTCTAATACATATAGGAAAAAATCTTCAAGTTGAATATTCTTACTACACTCAACGCAATTACGATTATTAGATTCAACCAGTTAAGGGAATATCCATTTGCAATAAATAGATACAATTTTTATGATAATATTCAACTCTGAATTTGTAGTATATATCTTATTATTGTGGTGACATCTTTTCTTATAATGTAGGTTACAACAATACAACATCCATAATGGATATGTACCTATTGTAGTGATGTTGATAAGTTTAGATTGTTCTTCTTCAACTAACCCGTAAAATCACCTCATTCATCTAGTTATAATATTATAAAGAAAGAAATGATATATTCAACATTAAAATTAATATATCAACTATAATAGTTCATCAAATATTTGTATAGAACAAATATTGGACGTGAATCCTCTTGTTCAAATAGCTACTCAACAATTATTTATTGGACAATGCTAAACGTAGCCCTTAGGGCTACGTTTAAGCTTACCAAATCTAGGTTTAAAAACTCTAGTTAATAAATTACAAAGTATAAATATTCATTTTTTAATATCGACTTTCCTTATATAATTTGAGGAATAATGTTATTCATGGCAGAATTTTGTTATATAAATGAAATAAAATCAAATTTGGTAAGCTTAAACGTAACCCTTAGCATTTTCCTTATTTATTTTGGTGATTGCTGAATACCCAACTAAAATAATACAGCTCTTTTTATTATAAAAAGAGTTTGTAACATATATATCCCTGATAATATTTAAAATCACATATATACTCACTTAAAACTTTAATATCATATATGCCCATTACTAACACTTAGAATAACATATTAATTCACCTAAAAGAATAATATCATAAATACTCATTTTAAACACTTTTGGCCCGTTTAATTTTTTTCTTATTAAGTCCCGAATCTGAACGAATATATGATTTCTGTGAGGAATAAGTGACGAATACATAATTAGTGTTTGTTTTATGTGCTGAAAATTTGTCTGAATAATCAAAATTACTAAATTAACCCTATATGTGAGCAGTTACAAGAGCAGTTATTAAAAGTAAGAACTTAAATGGAAATTCCCACTTAATTTAGTTTTTTTATTAGGACGTTTCTTTTTAATAAGTTAAAAACAAACATTCCTTCATGACTTTTTAAATTAAGTTTCTTATTCTAATTGTTCTTACTTTCCAACATTTTGATCATGTACTTCGTATGTAATATAAGATTCAATGGTTCTAATGAATTGACTTTCACTTAAAGATTTATGATGTTTCTTCTTTGTTTATTGTTCAAATTGCATATATAGTAGAATGTGTTTGTCAAACGAACTGTGATTGACAACTGAAGTGTATGCATTTCGAATCAATTGAAACTGTGATTGCCATTTGGTTGACCAAAACTGAACATATGTAATTTGCCCAGACTAATAGCATTTAGTTTTAGGATGTTTTAATTTCTTTATTTGTGTAAGACATATATGATACTTATAGCTATTTGTATGCAGTCTCCTACTTGTTAAGCTTCTTCACTTGTGTATGCAAGTTATTGACACAATATTTAAAATACCAAAAGAGTTATTGTATTCAAGTTACCAACATATCAATCTGCAACTCATCTAAAGTGAACTGTTTTAGCCAAAATACCAATATCAAAACTCATCTAAAGTGTAACTGTTTTAAGACCAAGACTCACCAAGTCAACTCCATTCAAATTAAGACCATTTGACTCATTTAACAACTCCAGTCAAATCTACCCTCACATGCGTGGCACATGTGAGGTGGAAACTGTTAATTTTTGACGGATGTTATGTGTATGTACTATCCACGAAACATACACAAAACTCAGGTACTAACGACGTCAAAAATAAAGTTTAGGTGCTGTGGTGAAAAACTTAGCAAACCACAGGTACTATCGAGGTAATTTTTTCTTTTTTAAGCTTTATGTATACTGATCATTACTTGAATGAGTATTAGTGAATTACCAGTTACTTTATGGAAATGTCAAATTTCATGAAACATTCAAAATCTAAAATAACACTAGGTAACAGGTTCGTTACATGGAGAGGCAATCAAACATTTCCTTTATTTAAGTGTCTAACATAAATGGGTTTTTAATGATTTAATGAATGAATGGGTATAAATGATGAATTTATTTGTTTAAAATGAACATTTATGATATTATATTTTTAGGTAGGTAAAATTGTTATTTTAAAGGTTAGTAATGGACATATATATGATATTAATTCATTTAAGTGGGTATATATATGTGATTTCAAATGTTAAGAAGGGTATATATTTAAAACCTCTTATAAAAAAGCCCAATTAGAAAGAAAAAACTAAAATAAAACCAATAAAAATGTAGGGTTTTTTTTACTTCCGTAAACGCTGTACGACAAGAAATACATATTCGAAAGGTATGCACGATATCCAATTGAGTTTCAGTATATAATGTTATGAAATTGAAGAAAAAGGCAATTTTCGATTCAGTGGATTGGTCGGAGATGCTTCCAGATATACTTGAAATCATAGCCAAGAAGCATAATTTGTATCATGAAGATTACATATCTTTTGGCAGGAGTATGTAAATCCTGGCTTTCTGCCGCCGTCCGGGCTGCTAACAAGGACCCCTACCCCAACGGATTTCCTTCCCGCTTTCCGTGTCTATTGCTTCTAGACAAAAACCAGGGTTATGATCATAAAAGGTACTAATTGAAGCGGCCGTCTCAATTTAAATGTAATCTTCATGTATTCTAGTTGTTGCGTTAATTTTAGTGAGACTAGAATTTATATAATTCTGCAGACTAGCATTTCACATTTCCGGAATGTTGGAATTGTGAATTTTCGGATATAATTCGGCTTATTTATTGCTCGATGTCTATATTTCAGGTGACGAATTTTGTCAGTAAATTTCTCAAAAGTTCGGGATTATTTTTATGTGGTTCATGTTTATGGAATTGATGCCGCACATGAAACACATTTTGATAGTAGTTAAACGGACGTAACTAAAAACCTTTGTACAGTTTTGATAGTAATCTGTTACCTAGAAACTTTGTAACCTTTAAACAATGTTGTATGTAAATTATGTGTGTAATCAAACTGATAATTTTTAGCAGCGACGCGCTTGCCTCTTAATCTTGTTATTACCATGAATGCCAATGACATTAATAAGGGATTAATAATCAACTCAAAAGACACTGATCAAGGTTACACCAACAAATTAAGGGCAACATAACAATACAAAAGTGCTGTGGCATGGCACATATTATCGAATACACCGACTCTTTTCTTCCATGTATCTCGAGAGAAAACTAATACCCGCAATAGTGACGGATCCAGGAATGTGTAATAGCGGAGGCAAAATAAAATAATTCAAAATTGTAGGCTTTGTGCTGCCAGCCCTGTCTAAAGCTAGTTCCACCACTGCGGTCCACAGGACCACAATATATCAACAAGGTGAGAAGAAACCAAAATAAAAATATGATCAAATATAAAATCTCGTTTTTCTATAAATAAAAAAAGGCCGACTACAAAAAAATAAATAAATAAAATAAACCCAGTAAGAATTTACGGAGTATGTAAATAGTGGTGTTCAGCCTCCGCCAGGGCTGGTAACAAGGACCGCTACCCCAATGGTCTTCCTTCCCATTTTCCGTGTCTATTGCTTTTAAACAGAAAACAGGGTTATGCAGACTAGACGGTCTCTATTTTATAATACTGAGAAAAAAGAGGATGATGATCTACAATTGTTTTGTCCCTTAAACAATAGCATCCGTAAGATAATTCTACCTGAAGGAAGTGGTAAGTTATACATTTCTTCGGGTGGGCGGCTCTTAACAATCGGAGACGATTTTGTTCCAAAACTCATTAATCCTTTTTCACGTGAAATCATCTATCTTCCAAACATCTGCACTTTTCCAGATTTGAGATACACTTCAAATAGGGATGATATATGTTTTAGGAAGGTAGTCCTTGTTGAATCATCATCGTTGGTGGTGGTACTGTTATGGGCATGTAATGTGAACTTAATGTTTTGTCGGTCTAAAGATGAAAGGTGGACATCTATCGGTGATAGTCAGGATACAATGTTACTAGATATCACTTATCACAAGGGTCATATTTAATTTATAGTATTAGTTATGACTACCAGATCAAAGCTTGTGATGTTTCTCAAGGGAATCCTACAACTATTGTGACTGTTCCAACACTGCCCAAATATCTTTATAGCAGAAGTTTGGAAAAATATATTTACAGAGCGTATATTATGGGATTGGAAGACAATAATGGGTTGTTGGTGGTTATCAGGATAGGAGAATATGTCAGGCTGATATGTGAAATCGTACCTTAAAATAACTAGCTAAAAGCTTAACAATTATCACACAAATTCAGGCAACTAGAACCCGATCATGCAATAACTAATAAATAATTTGACCAATTCGCTCCACAGAGAGCAGTTTAATTAAGATTCTATAACTAATAATTATCCTAAGAGTTTAATAAAAGGGGGTTTGAATTGTATTTCAATCACGGAAATAATGTGAAGTAAAGAGAACGAAGTAACTAATAAAGAGAAAACGGTGCCTAATTGAATGATTCACTATCGATACGGATTGTTCTTTGTAAATTACTGATTATTATGCCTATGATATTGTCTTATGACTTCTCACAAAGTTTAATTCAATTGAAGTCAATAAACTCACATAAACCTTCTTCAAGAGATTAAACTATATTTGATAAAATTAGTGAGACTTGATTTGGACTAAACTCACGTAAAATCCCAACTATAACAATCACTTGAAACAGTTACACGATTGTGTTGTTCACTACTCTTTCAATCACCAATTAAACTTATGATACAATCACTTAAAATCACTTATCTAATTGTCTAGATCACCTAAGTGTTGAAACATAAATTTCATCTCAATTTAACTCACATTAAACGATTAACAATCTATGTAATTAAATTAAGAGTATAGATCATACATAACAATGGTTATTTAATCAAGCACACATAATTTAAATCAATAAGACATTAAATCCAATAGATGGAACAATCCAATATCTCAAGTTTCACATTCAAGTAAACACACTAAGAATTTATCCTAGCATATTAAAAGTGCAAGAAACAAAATAATGAAAACTAAGAGAATTCATGATTACAAAACTGAAAATAATTAAGGAATTAAGTACCGAATGTAATTAATGATGGAAACAATTAAATTGATGAACTAATCTTCAAGGAATGGATGGTAGTCTTTAAAACCCTCCAGAATTCATAGGTGAAAAGCTGCATAACCTAATTTGGGGGTAAAACCCGTCTATTCAGAGCCATCGCATCGCGACCGCGATGCACATGCCCTATTGCGACCGGAATTCATATATCGCGACCGCGATTGACTGCGTTTAAAAATCCTAAAGTTCTGCCAATGTATTACGACCGCAATCACCTACATCGCGACCGTGATTCGCCCAGCTGCAACAATTCTTCGCTTTTTTACGTTTTATCTTATCTTGAGTTTGTTCGAAGCTAATACCTTGCTGAAACCATCCAAAACATTGAACCAAAGACTTTTTGAGCACAAATCATCATTTTCTCTAAAATACCCGCAAAAGTCTTCAAGTCTTCGTGAAATAATAACCATAAAGAACCGATATCGCGACATAATATGTGTATAATTGGAGCGATATCACAGGCCTTACAAGACAACGAATTTGTGGGTTTTCAAGTATGATTTAAATAGTGAAGAATGGTCAGAAGTAAAAAATTTAGGTACGAAATCTTTGTTTGTGGGATATGGTCAGTCGTTTTTGATGGAGGAGGATAGTAGAAGGGTGATAAAGGGTAATTACATCTATTTTACTAGTGATTTTATAATTTAATGTGGACCATTGTAATGAGGATTGTTTGTGTAACAAATTGCTTTATAATAACTTGGACTACTATCTTCAATGAAAATTTATATCGGTCGATCGATATTCCAGTTCCGAACAGCGGATACAAATTCTTCTTTATTTCTAAAACCATCCCCCTTCTAGGTACACCGTCATTGTTATAACAATCCCATCCTAGCCCGTCATCCTCATCGAACGTAGCTCGATTAGAATCTTCTTCAATATTAAGAAACCCGAAAGGATTGCTCACGGGAGGTTGGATAGGCCTCTCGACCACGTTTTGATCATCTTCATATATATCTCCTTCAACACTATATTTATCTAACGAACCTTCACTCGGTGTTGACATACCATCATCGGAATCAACTTCTTCATTTTGTTCTTCAGCCACCACTTCATCTTCATCTACAAATACACCTCCTGATTGAGATGTGGATGCACCACCGCCCCCAGTTTGTATAACTTGAGAATATTGAATTAAACTTTGTAACTGATCTGCAAAATCGGATGCTGTGTCGAAAGGACTTGCTCAAACTGAATTTAAATTTGACCAATGTATTGTGGATTTTGACCAGCCAAGAAATACATTGATTCCAAAGAATTATCATCGTGCATTTCAGTCACACACGCACTGCCGAAGTACTCATTCCACATAATCATCTTCAACGTATGTGTTCTTGGGTCAGCACCCGCATATTTATAAGCCATTTCGTTTAACTTCATGCAATTAATCTTTTGGTATAGTGAAAAAGTGGTTCTAAATGATGTTTCAACACCAGTTAACCACCCATTTTGAAATGTAATTCCACCACCCCAAACAAAATGAATTATAAATTCACGAAATTCATCCATTCTATGTGATGAGTATAAGGTGTTTTAGTGTTTTACTAACTGAAGAAACATGTAATGGTTTTGAGATTAAGTGATTCCAGTTTAACTCTATAAATAAAAGATATTTCTGGCAATTCAAACTGAAATTACTTGTAATAATGGACTATGATATGATAGGGTTGCAGCCTTTTAGTAATAATAGTCTGAAAAACTGGAAAAAAAAAAAAAACAGGAAAAATCATGTATGCAAACCGGCATTTCAATTGCCGGTTTGACAATGTGTCAGGTATACTGGAAAAGCAAAACAGATTAGGTAACGTGGCTACAAACAGGCATTTCAAACCGGTTTGGGTTAAAATACTCCAAACCGGCAATTGAAAGTTCAGTTTCCCTATTTTTTAAATTTTCCAGTTTGAAAAAACATTTCTGTTATTATACATGTAAAAATCATTATTTAAAAAAAAATCGAAATTTTTGTGGATTATAGTACTATGTGGCAAGTGTGATGACGTGATAAAGTTTGTAATAGTACGTGAGTGTAATAGAACAATAGGTCCTACCTTATAATTTTTTTTAGTTTTATTTTATTTCCTTAATTATTTTTTATAAAAGAAAAACATATATAAGTTATTTAAATCAATAAAAACACACTTAAATTCATATAAATAAAAAAATTATAATTTATTAAAAGTTCTAATGAAAAATTATAATATTAAAACTTCGACATAATTAAAGTAAAAACAACGACAAGTTACTTAATCGGATTCGGAATCCGAAAAAAAGGCCATCAATATTGTAACCAGAATGAAATGGTACATCATCTTCTTCTTTAGATACCAAATAAAGAGATATTCGATTTGAACGTAGAAGGAGGGTTTCTTTGATACCATACCATGCTTCGTCGGTACGAAGGTACGTACATAGCGGACAATCGGGGTGATCGCCATGTGATAAAAATGGTCTAAGGGCAACATAACAATCTGATCGAATACACGGATATTTCCTGCCATGTACCTCGAGAGAAAACTAAGAACCGCAAACGACCCTCCTACATATTAGAGGATAAATTATTTTAGATGTTTCCTACTAAATGGTCCACAACATGTGAATACAGCCGGAAGAAACCCAAATAAAAATATGATCAAATATATAAAAGCACGTCTTTTCTATTAAAAAAAAAAGAGCCCAACTAAAAAAAATTAACCCAATCAAAATTTAGGGTTTTTACTCTAAACCTTGTACATGTGCGAGATAATCTATTTAAGTTTCGTTATTTCAGAAACTTTCAATTCGTAGGGTTTTAAGTCGATCGGTACTTGTAAGGGTTAATTCATAATACTCCATTATTCTGTATACAGTTATGAAATTAAAGAATAAGAATAAGAAGAAGGATAAGAAGAAGAAAGCAATTTTCGATTCAAGGGACTGGACTGAGATGCTCCCTGAAATACTTGATATCATAGCCAAGAAGCATAATTTGTATTATGAAGATTACATGTCTTTCGCCGGAGTATGTAAATCGTGGTGTTCAGCTACCGTCCGGGCTGGTAACAAGGACCGCTACCCGAATGGTCTTCCTTCACGTTTTCGTTGTCTATTTCTTAAAGACAGAAAACAGGGTTATAATCATAAAAGGTACTACTTGCAGACTAGACTCTCTCTATTTCATAATAGAGAGAAAAAAGAGGATGATGATCTACAATTGTTTTGTCCCTTAAACAAGAACATCCGTAAGATAAGGCTACCTGAAGGACGTGGTAGTTTATACATTTCTTCTGGTGGGCGGCTCTTAACTATCGGACACGATAATGTTCCAAAACTCATCAATCCTTTTTCAAGTGAAATTATCTATCTTCCAAACATATGCACTTTTCCAGAATTTGGATACACTTCATATAGGGATGATATACCGTTTAGGAAGGTAGTCCTTGTTGAATCATCATCGTTGGTGGTGGTACTGTTATGGGGATGTTTGGTGAACTTAAAGTTTTGTCGGTATAAAGATGAAAAGTGGACATCTATCGGTAATAGTCAGAATAAAATGTTACTAGATATCACTTATCACAAGGGTCGTATTTACAGTATTAGTTATTGTAGACGCTGAGAGAGGATCTTAGAATCAACCTAACACGATCTAGAGGCGGAATAACACTAGAAAGAGCTTAAACGAATATCTATGGGTTTTCGGGTTTGTACAAGTCAAACCAAGATTAGATCTTGATAAACACGAAGCCTAGACTGACATTCTGTGGTATTTGGACATGAAGATTGAGAGAGACTCGACCTAGAACTGTTTTCGTGTGTGTGTAATGTGCAGAGTTGTTAACTAAATTAATGAAGATTAATTAGGCTTAAATACCTCAGTTCCTATGTCGGTCGATAGTGGATGACAGTCGGTCGACTGACCATGTCAGTCGGCCGACTGTCGAGTAATATTTCGAATTATATTTAAACGTTTACAAATATAAAATAACACATCGACAATCAACGTTTAACAATATTACAGGTTACAACATGATCGAATAAAACGTTAAAGTTCATGGAACTAGGGATTACAAAATATGCACTAACAAACTCCCCCTAAGACCTAGTTCCTCATAAGTCTTCGATCTGCTTCAATCTCTGTACGGATCTGTAACCATATTATTCAAATAGCAAACCTTTGCAACACGAATGTACTGTTGTGCTTGAACTCTATTTTCTGGCCTGTACAGCATCCGATTGTAGTACAATGTGAAGATGTCAGCTTCACAGCAATTTCTCAACCAAACGGGATCTAAAACCCGTATCGAGTCTGTCTCATTTTCCTTCAATTTGTCCAAAACGATGACTGCCTCCTCTGAGCGTTCATCGTAGTACCACCAGCGAAAACATGGGCTAAAGTTCTACGGCATTTTCATCACAGGAACCTTTCTCATATAATTTACTGGCTTGTATTTGAAAATCTTTCTTCGTTCGCCCGTTTTCTTGTTTGTTCGATAAGTGATCGTGGGAAATTGAGGGCTGAATCCCTCAAAGTTCTTTGACAAGTACGAGTGTCTTATCTTCTTGCAGACAATATTAGGAATTCCGTCATAATCCCTATAGAACATTTTGAGCCTAGCCACCTGCATAAATTCAAAGTACGGTAGAGACGTGAACTCGTATCCATGTTTGATGTAATCCACTCCGTACTCCTTCTTTATTGCGTATATATTCAACTCTTTAATGTAGGCCCACACAATTATTTTTTCTTTAGCCAAAAGATTCGCCGGTCTATTAATGTAATTCATCCATTCAGGTTCCGGCGCTGGCTTCTCACAATATTTTCTGATCCTCAACAGGATCTTCCACTCAGCTTCTAGAACTTCTATCTTTTCTTTATTTATCTTGACCGGTAAAAACCCTGGAGGCAAATCTTCCGTCTTTTCTTTTTCTTCGCATTTACGGTTTAGAAGCTCTTCATTCATTTTGAAGTAGTCTTGAAATGTAGGTAGATCTTTATCGTTATTACATTCGTACTCCAGAAAATCACCTATTGGTTCATCTTCAATAATTACTTCATCAAAATCTTTGTCGTTTTCATTACTTACGACAATTTCCTCAAAATCATCACTAGAATCGTAACGATTCTCAAAAGATGAGCTAGCAGTTGCGTCAGCTGAAGTACTTGCTTGTTGCTCTTGACGCACTAGCTCGGCCTGCTCCTTAGCGCTTAGATCCGGCGGAATCTCCCCTTCTTCTAAATCATCAAATACAACTGAGTGATTCAGACGATCCTGCTTTGCCAAAAAATCACGTAAAGAATAATCAATATTTAGAGGAATTACTGACGGTGGGTTCTCGCTTGTGCCTTTAGCAATATCCAAACCTAGCTCATCCTCGCCTTGATCGTTAAAATTACCAAAGTCTATATCCTCCTCGAGATCAACAGCCTCAATATCGAAATTATTTTCCCACTCAAGCACCTTCGACAGTGCCTTGTTCGCTGTAGTCTCAGCCTTTACAATCAGCAAATTCTGAGCATCAAATTTAGTTTGTAACTTCTTCAATTCAACCTGTTGATCTTCAACCTGCTTGGTCAGTTTGGCAATCTCAGCATCCTTTCTTCTCTCTCGTTCATCAGCTTTTTCTTTAAACTTTTCAAATTCAGAAGCCATATTGACAACCTTCTCACTTAATATAGAAACCGCAGCATCTTGTGTAATAGCAGTCGTGGATGCAGCAGCATGAACTCCTGTATCAGTTTCAGCACATGTTTCTTGAGTAGCAGCAGCTGAAGGTTGTCGTTGTGGTTGTGATTGCTGTGATTGTCGTTGTTCAGTAGCTGAGGACGACTCAGTCCTTTTTGCCTTCTTAATGAATCTTATGCGCCTCTGTTTCGGCTTTGTCGTAACCGAAGGACCCTCAGATTGTTTTCGCTTTCTCAGCTCGAATTGATCAGGGTCAAAGTCATCTCCTTCATCGTCTTCATCAACCAGTATCTGTTCAATTGCAACAACTGGCGGTGGCTGATTAACCTCTTGATCGTCTTCACCAACTGTGACGATATCATCTTCATTACCAGACGTACTGTTCTCATGACGACAGGCAGCACCTGGTGGACATACATAGTTTTCATTTGCGAAGTGGCCAACCAATCTCTTGAATGGTTCATCCGGACCTCTCTTTTGCTTGACTCGATTGAAAGTCAAATCGTTCAGATGATTCAGCTTAATCTCATCCTCCCAAACCTTATTCAATCCTTGCACTTGCTTTTCAATCATCACCTGCAAGAACCTAGGAAACATTAAGTGGCTCTTCTTTTTCACGTTCACCAACATGCTTCTGAAAATTACTTTGGAGAAATTGAAGTCCGCATGAAGAACTAGTGCTGCAAACATTGAGCTATAAGTCTCATTCAGCTCATCAAAACCGCCTACCATTGGACTCATGCATCTTAACAACACCAAAGTTAGGTATTTGTATTGATGACAGAATCGAGTTCTCTTAACAGCACCTTTCATTGGATCACCAGAGTATCCACATCTTACTAGACACCTTTGGACCTTAGTTCTATTCAGTGTGACTGGCATAGAATCATTATCTGGAAAACCTAAGTCTTCACGAACTGTCTGTGCCGAGATCTTTACAATTGTACCACCAACGCTGCTTCGTATCACCTTTCTTCCTTGTTCAGTGACAATAGAAGCATTGTTCCAGAATTCTCGTTGGTGTGAGTAGTATGCCTTGCATTCTAGAGTTATTGCAGTATGAATCCTGGACCTTTTCAAGAATTTGATAATATCAACGAAGCCTTCCTTTGCTTCAGGTCCTTCCTCATTTAGACATGCCTCTAGATTGGCATTTTCGCTTGCCGTCAGGCCTGGAAGATTCTTGGACAGAATCACCTCTTCCTCATGTACGTCTTCGTTCACTGGACTACCTAGTTGAGCCATTTATTCTGCTATACAAACATATATACAATAATCGAAAAGCGTTAAATCGAAAACCATAAAAAGAATACAGGAAACAACAGTCGGTCGACATACTATGTAATTCGGCCGATTTTCAAGGACAGTCGACCGACATTTATACAAATCGATCGACTTTAAAAGTCGCCCGACATAGGGTAAATCGGTCGACTTAGGAAGTCAATCGATCGATTTATCTAACGAAGCAAAAACGCAGATCCAAACTCAAATCCACCAATTTTATGGTGTTTTGTTTCAATCAAAGGCTAATAACGATCCAGAGAAAGCCGATATACATGATCTAGTATTCAACTAACTCTAACAGATCCTAATTCGCACTAATTTAATCGAAAATGAAAAATAAACAAGAAAACTTCAATAACTTTCGATTGAAAAAGAATTACCTTGATTGGTTAACGGCGCTGGAATCACAATTCAAAGATGTATACGAAAAACACGATCAAAAGCTCTTCCTTGCAAAGTTAGAATTTTTTGGTAAATCAACACAATCGTACGAAATAAAGAAAATCGGCCGTCTGAGGCCTTTTTATACCCAGCTCGACAATCGGTCGACTTTGGTGTTATGTCGGTCGACATATGTGACAATCGGTTGACATACTTGATAAACGGTCGACATTATAACAAACGAGTAAGTCGGTCGACTTTTGTCAACATCGACCGACTTATGTTATAAATCGGTCGACTGTCTCTTCCCTTTATAAAATAGTTTTGCGTTTTAGAAACCCCAATAATTCCTTCTATTCACTTCCACTGGCTGATTTTACACGCAAAATATTTTCATTTTGAAGACTTTAACAGGTTTATGATTTGAGATGTGTAGTTCGTTTCTTTTTGACGTCGAGACACAATTTGTAACTTCAAGGAAATATACACATATTCACATAAGCAAACAAATAAAATGTTTTTGTATTTTTCAAAATAAATATCAACACACTGAAAAATCTTTTTGTAGTTTTTAGGATTTTAAAACTTTTCACAATAACAATGCAAATGAAGTACAATTCATGTCAGAAAGTCAATGATCAAGCTTAAGAAAGATCCAAGATTGTATGGCATAAAACATGTTATTTACAGGAAGCAGTTTCAGTAAGTCATAAACCTAAGGAAGCTAAATTATCCAAATGTATACATGTTCAATTAACATTCAGACAACAGTATGTACACAAAATTTCACAAGTAAAAGCAAACAATAACAGAGAAATGATTTTAACATGGTTTCTATTTTCATCAACCTTTTACAGACTTTCCTCTTAGACATTTTGATGATCAAGTTAATTAATTACATTAACATATTGCTATGTTAGATTCAATCACAGACTCAGTCATCAATGTGAGATCGCACGATTTTTTAGGTAGTCAATTGAGCACAAGTCTATTGACGCTTTCCGTTACCACAAACACATACGTTAGGTCCAATTGAACAGGAAGGTTCTCATAGTAATTTTGGAATATCCCTGTCAGCCATTAGCTTCTATCGTAACGTATACTTTTCAATTCATATGATTCTGATGGATCTCATAGTATATTCAATATTCTATCAATCATGCAATCAACCAACTGCTATCAATCTCATTCCTTCTTTATTATTAAAGTTATTGGAGGAAATGGAATGAAAGACGTAGCTTTCTTAATAAGTGAGTATTCAGAATATCTCTCTGAAAACATCTTTCGCTGTCTAGGCCTTAATGGGTACAGTCCCATATCACAGACAATGATAATAAGTCCAATAGAATGGTTTTGTTGAAGTATGAATGATTTAAGTTCTTCTTGGTAATCTTCACACTCATTTGTATTCTTGCAAAGACTTCTCTTCTCGATTTCATCATTATCTTGACCTTGATATTTTCGTCTTCCATGATTTCACTTCTGTTTTCATGATATAATAACTTGATATGCAATGTGCCATTTTTTTTTTTTTTTAAAACAACACATTGCAGTCTTGACTTTGATTTAGTTCTCGAATTGACTTCCTTGCGATGAAGATCTCTTTTCTTCATTTGTGTATCAATTAACTTAAATCATTCATTCATGGACTGTCTGTAATATAGAACCACACTTTTCAACCCGTTCACAGGAAAGACACTCTTATTGAGATAAACTTACTATTTTGGAGTTTAGGTACGATTCAAGAATTAAAGTTTGATAGAAGTCGGTATGCATAGTCAATTAGAACATTTTCAACGCTTATTGATCGCTTGAATATCCCAATTAGTCATGAGACTCAATGGTGCAGCAATTTGGAATTTGCTTGGGGATATTCTACATCATGTGTTTCTAGATTATACGTCATGATAGGGGATACCCTCACCTTTTGTTGATTTACTCAACAATTTTCTTTAAAGTATGCACCTGTGGTAATTAAGTGACTACCCTCAACCGCTGTAAACCTTTCCATGAGTTCCTTATCAAGATATTTACATGATTGTGATTATGATCATCTCATTCTATGATTAAGTCCGTATCCCATTTTTATATAGATCAAACTCGTTTTTTTATTTTCTGAATATCTGATGTTGCATTCATTACTCCCCCTAAAATACTAAAAATCTAAAATCTTTTTGGTTTTTAGATTTTAAACACACAGAAACAATCAGAAAGAAAAGAAATATAACCACACAGTATATACAGCTATGCAAGCAGAACACATAAAATGAAGTTACTCGTTGGTCTCTTCGTCAGGAACGACATCTGACAATATTTTGACACTTAACTCAGTTAACAAGAAATCAAAACGTGGTTTATCAAAAGCTTTTGTGAAAAGATCAGCCCTTTGCGTAGTTGTGCCAATTTGGATAACATCAATTAGCCTTTTCTCATAACAGTCTCGAATAAAATGATATTTAATCCCTATGTGTTTGGTCTTAGAATGATTCACAGGATTTTTCGTAATAGCTATGGTAGCAGAATTATCAACAAAAATAGGAGTGTTAGAAATATTCAAACCGTAGTCACGAAGCTGCTGTTGTATCCACACAACCTGAGATGCACAGCTTGCTGCAGCAATGTATTCAGCTTCACAAGTGGATAAGGCCACTGCTGTCTGCTTCTTGCACTGCCATGTAACTAGTCTGATTCCAAGGAATTGACAACCTCCTGATGTTGACTTAAAATCTTTCTTGCATCCACCATAGTTGGAATCACTATAAGCCGTCAGTACAAAATCATTATCACAGGGATACCATAGGCCCAAATTCGGAGTTTGCTTTAAATAACGCATAATCTTTTTCACCACAAGCAAATGATGTACATTCGGATTTGCTTGATAGCGAGCACATAAACAAACTGCGAACAAGATATCAGGGCGAGACGCTGTTAGATACATCAACGAACCAATGATGGCTCTATATAAGGTTTGATCAACCTTATCACCTTCCTTATCCAGTGTAATCCCGTGATTCACCGATAGCGGCGTCCTTGCAGGACGTTCATCTTCCATTTTGAATCTTTTCAGAATATCTGATACATATTTTGTCTGATGTAAAAAGGTACCCTGATTTGTTTGTACAACCTGAATACCAAGGAAGAATTTGATAGTTCCCATTGAACTCATCTTGAACCGTTTCTGCATTACCTCCTCAAAATCATCCACCATCGTCTTATCTTTAGATCCAAAGATAATATCATCCACGTACACCTGTACTAGCATTATATGCTTGCCCTTTTCTTTGATGAAAAGTGTCTGATCGATGACACCTCTTCTAAAACCATTATCAATCATATAGTTGGACAACGTACCATACCACGCTCTTGGAGCTTGATGAAGCCCATACAGTGCTTTTTCTAGACGATATACCTTTTCTGGAGAGTGTGGATCTGTAAAACCCGGTGGTTGCTTAACAAACACGGTCTCATTGAGAGTCCCGTACAAAAAGGCGCTTTTGACATCCATTTGATAGACCTTGAAGCCTTTAAAAGATGCGAATGCCAAAAATATTCGAATTGCCTCAAGTCTAGCCACTGGTGCAAATACTTCATCATAATCTATATCAGGGATCTGTTGATATCCCTTCACAACCAGTCTAGCTTTATTTCGAATTACAATACCTTGCTCGTCTTTTTTATTCTTCCATACCCATCGAAGCCCATAAGGTTTGCAACCATGAGGCGGAGTCACTAGTTTCCATACTCCTAAATGCTTGAATTGCAAAAGCTCTTCTTGCATGGCATTTACCCAATCATCATAAAGAAGAGCTTCCTCAACAGAATTTGGTTCAATTTGACACACAAAGCATGAATATGCATGTAAGAAGAGTTTGCCTGACCTATTTAGTGAAGAATAGAAAGCTTGCATAACATTCTCAGTTGAAGCTTTCTGATTTTCAGACGTTGAGGCATCATTTGATGGTGCTCCAGAAACTCCTTTCGAATCAACAATAAAATCATCTAAGTGTCGAGGTAGGACAACTGTTCGTGATGATCTACGAACACCTTCAGGTTCTGGTTGTTCTTCCTGAACTTCTACAATTTGTGGCAGATTATGAAAACTTTCACCACTGTCTATAGGTTGTGACTCCTCTTCAGAATCAGATCCATCATAAGATGGATCATCTTGATAATCACCTGATTCTTCATCATCTTGAACAAGTTGTTGTTGCGGCACTGGGTGATGTTGTGGTGCCGTTTGAGATTTCGGAACCATTTGTGATGGAGACGTCTGCATTTCATTCAGTAATCTTGCAATAACTTCATCATCAGTAGCAACAGACGGAAGACCAAAAGAATCAAACAAATCTTCATAATCAAACTGCCATGAAAAACCTTTCCCAGCAGGAATAGCAGCATTTCTTTGAACATCTACTTCGAAATGTTCTTCAACATGTTTAGATACAGTGTTGAAAACTCTTTTGTTTGGATTCCCATAACCAAGAAATATACCAGGAACAGCCTTAGGATTAAATTTTCCTCCAGTATCTCGTATCATGATTGAACACGGTGCACCAAAGGGTTCGAAATGTTTAATGTTAGGTTTCCTTTTATGTAGCAATTCATAGCAAGTCTTTCCATGTCTCTTGACTACTAACAATCGGTTCATTGTATAACATGCTGTAGCCACAGCTTCACTCCAGAAGTTAACCGGTAAACTTGAATCGGCTAACATAGTTCTCGCAGTTTCAATTAACGTTCTGTTACGTCTTTCAGCAACACCATTTGATTGCGGAGTATAAGCTGGACTGAACTGTTGTGTAATGCCTTTCTCGTTACAGAAACTCTCCATCTGCTGATTCTTGAATTCAGTACCATTATCTGTTCGAGTCTTCCTAACCTTTAACTTGTACAAAGATTCCAGCTTCAAAAACAACAACTTTATATTTTCAAATGTGTCAGACTTCTTCTTTAACATCACTACCCAAGAGTATCGTGAGTATTCATCAGTCACTACTAAACAATATGAATCTCCAGAGATGCTTGTTCGATTAATCGAACCAAAAAGATCCATATGTAACAACTCTAGAGGAACAACAATTGAATGATGTTTCTTTATTGCATGTGACTTTTTAGTCTGTTTGCCTTTCTTACACGGAAGACATCCTTCAGGAATTTGAAAACTCTTAACATTTACTCCCTCAATCAGATTATTATGAACAAGATTGTTCATCTTTCTCAAGCTCAAATGACCCATACGCTTGTGCCATGAAATTGATTCTTGTTCTGTAGCTTTGGATATGAAAGCTTGAAGACCTGTTGCAGCTTTAACATGGGCTGTTGACATATCCAAAATATAAAAATCTTTATTTCTGGGAGCTGTCATAAGAATCATCTCTTCCGGTATTACATACTCTTTCTTCAAAATGTAGCATCTTTGATCATCAAAAGCAACCTTATGCTTTTTATCTGCTACTTGCGAAACTGACAGCAGATTATTTGACATCTGCTTCACAAAATTCACTTTATCAAAACTAACATTAGCATTAGCAATCACACCCTGAGCTGTAATAAAACCTCCTTCATCTCCTGCAAAAGAAACAGATCCTCCATTTACTGATTTGACATTAGAAAGTAAGGACATGTTTCCTGTCATGTGCCGGGACGCCCCACTATCAACAATCCAGGTATTTCTACTCGGATCGTAGGCGACCTGCACAACAAGAAAAGAAGTTAGTTTGAGATGGACACCCATGCCCGAATGGTAGTGGGTTTCCCATCGACACCAATAACTTGCACATCCATCCATTGACCCTTTGATCTTGATGGATCATTGGACTTGTCAACAACCTTTGTCTCGGTTTTAGGCTTCCAAACGGTACGTTTACCAACAGATTTCTCATAATAGTCATTCGTTTGAAAAATTTTATTCACACCTGACTGTACCCTTGTGGATGAATTAGCAATAGAATTTGACTTTGGTTTATAAAAACCTTTTGAACTATTACTTGAAGTACCTATGGAACTGGAACTAGAAGCATAGTGTGTAGTTTTCGTTTCAGTGTCAGATTTTCTTTTTGGTGTTTTCCAACGCTGTTGACAGTTAACAGCACAATGACCCTTTTTCCCACATTTATTACAGTTTTGAGTTTCTTTTGTACGTGTTTTTGAACTCAGATGCTTATTGGGAAAAGACTGTTTCATGGGTGACATAGGCTTCTCAACATGATGTTTCAAGCCTGGTCGACGGTTAGGATGCACATATTTAGGCACATTGTTAGTATTAGGGCTCCTTTTATTAAATAGTTCTTCAGGTGCTTGTGTAAGAACATATTCTTTATCTAGGTTGAGTCCCTGCTGATACTTGACAGGTGTCTGAAATATTTTCTTTCCATTAGCGTTCCTAGAGTTTACTTGTTTTCTAGGTGTGGGTTGTCCGCTTTCACTAGCCTTACTAGCATTCAATGGATTTTTCAGGATAGTAATTGGTTTGGATTTTGGTGTCACAAACTCTGAAACTTTTCCATACTATGAATCAGATTTACTGTCCTCAGCTAAGTCTTTAACAACCGGCTTAGTGATGTCTGATTTTTCATTCTCTACAGGCTTAACACTTAGGATTTCACTAAGGCAAGAATCAGAAGGTTTATTAATGTACTCATTCCTAAGAGGAGGAGGACACTCTTTATAACCTAAGCCCTTTTTACCATCATTCTTGTTATAGACAGTATAGTCAATGACATATGACATTCGCTGCCAAGTGTCATTTCTAGCCTTTTCTGACTCATACTTAATCTTAAACTCTTCCTTTTCTCTCTTAGCACATTCAAGTTGATTTAAGTACATCATTATGGCCTTTTGGTCACCTGAAATTGTAGCTCTTAAATCATGAACTTGATTTTCTAGAGTTTTGATTGTCTCCCTGAATTCCTTTTTATTGTTAAACTGAGTTAAATTAGTCTCGTATAGGCCTTTTACCTCAAGATAACTTGCTTTAACAATCCTAAGTTCCTGTTTTACTTCAGGACAGTAGATACATCCTAAGGGGATATCATTCAATTTAGAAACTATGGATTCAAGTTTAGCAATTTCTAACTTATGATCAGCACAATCGTTACATACCAAAGGAAATTCAGTTTGTACCTTAGAGTCACTTGATGTGTTTGCCATGAACGCATATTCCTTTTCTTCTGTCTCTGATTCAGGTTCAGATTCTGAACTGGAACTGGAACAGTCAGAATTATTCAACTCAACTGAAGTCTTGACATCATCTACTACAATAGTTTCTCCATCTGATGAAGACGAACTACTGTAATCCGTCCATACATCGCCATCATTGTGCATTGCGTACTTGAACTTCTCATACACTCTCTTGTTAAGAACACCTCTTCTAACATATCTGATCATTGCATAAGTTCGCTCAATTCTTGCTTCCATCTTGCAGATGTAACACATGCATTCATTCGCAGTACCAACACAACCAGCTTTCTCTCTCTCTTGTTTCTCACTTTCAGTTTCTTCTTCGGTCTTAGGCATTCTAACAACGTTAGCATGATTTTCATAATCAGCAAATACTGTCCAATCACAACCTTCGTCTGAATATGTTGCAATTAAGCCTTTTACTTTATCATTTCTGATAGTATCACTGCTCGTTGTTTCAACTGGCACATTAACCTTTGTCTTATTATATTGATTGTGAAATGGGTTGTGAAAACCAGTTTTCTGTGGCCTGGTACATGTTCTTTTGAAGTGTCCTAACTCATTGCAATTAAAACACCTCACTTTTGACATATCAAAACCTAACTTAGTATCTCTAGTAACACCTAAGCTCTGTTGACCTGTCCTTTTCAGAAATTTCTTCGCTCGTCTAATCACACTACCCATAGCCCAGAGGATATCCATCTTTTCAAGTTTATCCTCATCAATCTGCTCATAATCTTCTGCTTCTAAATGAGCATTACCAATTTGACCACCAACCATTTCATTATAAGAATTAACTACCAAAGCAACTAAAGCCATATCTTCCTCTACAACTGAAAGGGGCCTAGTTCTTAAATTCTCAGTGTTGAGAACTACAGTTTTTGGCTCCTGTCTAATGGTGGACTGATTTGTACTACTAGGCTTATTTACATGGGTTGGAAACATCACATTTTGAGCAGGTTGTGATCTATTTACAGCACTATCATTAGAAACAAACGCTGTTTGTAAGGGAGCATGAACATTGCTCAATCCAGAAGTACCAGCTTTGTAAATTATAGGACTCTGCTGACCCTCAAGACATTTCTTCTTGGTTTCCATATCCAAGTCCTTTACCATCAATTTTGATGTGAATTTATCTAGGGTCAGTGATTCACCAGCAGACGAAGCTCTGTCTTCTATCTGTTCAATAAACGCATCCCACTTGTGTGGTAAACCATCTGTTAATTGTTTGATAGCTTTCTGTTCTGTAACTTCTACACCTAAGTTACCCAATTCAGAGACAAGATGACGATAACGAATGATTGTCTCTTCTAACGTTTCATGACTTAGAGCAGCAAACCTTTTCCATTCACTTTTGATTACTTTAGCTTTCTTTTCACGATACGCCTTATTTCCTTCGACACCTATCTTAATAGCATTCCAAAGAGAATATGAAGTTAAGTGCATTTGATATTGATGATAAATATCACCGTCTAAACCCTGGGTCAATTGAGCATAACATCTACATTCTAAGGCATATGTTTCCTTTTCTGTCATGCTATAATCTTCATACTTTTTACTATTACCATCAGTACCTAAAGGCTCTTTATATTCATGTTGTATCAAATCCCACATTCTAGGATCAAGGCCTCTAATGTAATTCATGAACCTAGCCCTCCATCTAATGTAATCATTTGTATTATCAAGTCTAGGAGCACGATTGGCACTGCCTGATTCACTATCAGATAGTAAAATGTTTTGAACGCCGGAAGTAATTGCCATTGCCTGATCAGACATTTTAAAATTTAATTAAGGTTGAATCTGATCCTAAGTCGGTCGACTGTTGGTGACTGTCGGTCGATGAACAGCTACAGTCGGTCGATGAACAGCTACAGTCGGTCGATGAACTGCTACAGTCGGTCGACTGTCAATGATTAATTGGTCGAAGTTTTGTTTACATTTAGTCAAATGGTAGTATTTTTTTCAATCGGTCGATGTTCCTTCAATCGGTCGGTTTTGTACTTAAGTCGGTCGGTTTACAACTTAAGTCGGTCGGTTTAGCATATGTCGGTCGGTTTAAAGACAATCGGTCGAACTAATGACAATCGGTCGAAATACACGAAAATCGGTCGATTATCTCCTAAGTCGGTCGACTGTACTTTCTTTCAGAGCTAGAATCCAAAAAAAATCAGGTTTTTGACTTCTAAACGATTTCAAGCTCAATTTTCGAACTAAAACTACTGACCAACACCTTAAGCAACTTAGTATGACTTCTGTAAACACTCTAAAGCAATTAAAACCAAAGGTTTAACGTAAAAGTATACAAAATTCAATCCAAAACCAATTTTTTGACCCCAAAATATACCAAGAACTCGTTTAAAACAATTGATTCAGCAAGCCAAAGCTCTGATACCACTTTGTAGACGCTGAGAGAGGATCTTAGAATCAACCTAACACGATCTAGAGGCGGAATAACACTAGAAAGAGCTTAAACGAATATCTATGGGTTTTCGGGTTCGTACAAGTCAAACCAAGATTAGATCTTGATAAACACGAAGCCTAGACTGACATTCTGTGGTATTTGGACATGAAGATTGAGAGAGACTCGACCTAGAACTGTTTTCGTGTGTGTGTAATGTGCAGAGTTGTTAACTAAATTAATGAAGATTAATTAGGCTTAAATACCTCAGTTCCTATGTCGGTCGAAAGTGGATGACAGTCGGTCGACTGACCATGTCAGTCGGCCGACTGTCGAGTAATATTTCGAATTATATTTAAACGTTTACAAATATAAAATAACACATCGACAATCAACGTTTAACAATATTACAGGTTACAACATGATCGAATAAAACGTTAAAGTTCATGGAACTAGGGATTACAAAATATGCACTAACAGTTATGACTACCAGATCAAAGCTTGTGATGTTTCTCAAGGGAATCCTACAACTATTGTGACTGTTTCAACATTGCCTGAAGATCTTTATTGCCGAAGTTTGGAAAAGTATATTTACAGAGCATATATTATGGGATTAAAAGACGATAATGGGCTATTGGTGGTAATCAGGGAAGTAGCACTTGATACGACTAAGTACTATAACAGGTCTAACAAGACAACAAGTTTAAGGGTTTTCAAGTATGATTTAGAAACTGAAAAATGGTTGGAAGTAAAGGATTTGGGTGCCAAAGCATTGTTTGTGGGATATGGCCAGTCTTTTTGGATGGAGGAGGACACTAGAGGGGTGATTAAAGGTAATTGCATATATTTTAGTGATGATTTTTATGATTTATGCAGTGTGGGTGGAGGTAGAGATATGGGGGTGTATCATATGTCTAGTCAAACACGGAGAGTCACGTAGTCACTATACCCTACCAATCTGGATTCAACCCGTCTCTGTCTAATTTTTATTTACAGTGTTAAAACAAACTTTTATTATTTAATTTATCTCGATCGTTATTCGATTATTCAAAATAAAGTAATTACTCAATGAAGATTTCTTTTGTATATTGTTTGCAATCTTAACTAATTCTAAATACCTGTATGTATATGTTGATTCAGGTCATTAGTATCTTTGAATTGTTTTTGACATGACTGAATACCACCGCAATTAATCGAGATGGATCTATGTTTCTTCTGTTATTATTATTAATGTTCATATTCATATTCATTCATTCGGCATTGAGTAATGGTTCTAAACACAATGTACCTTCCATGTTTTATGTCTTTCAATTAACCCCAAATTAATAATGAGATTGAGCTACTCTGACTTCTACCTAAAATAATATCATAAATAACCAGAGCTGCATTAATAGTGAAATTTTGTCTTTAAAAGACGGCACTATTTTTAACTCCATTTCCCCAACAAATTATCATAAGAGTAGTGACTCCCATCACTTAACAAAATAAAAATTACATCTACTCCAAATATCCTAAAGTAAATTTGCAGCAAAGAGAACAGAACATAAACAAATAATAAAATTGCTATATTATTGTATACAATAATTCCAAATTTCCATAACCAGCTAATTGTTTTACATTCTAAATTAATCAAAATACAAACATCTTTCTCCTTCATAACATGGATTAGTTACAGTCATTAATTCATTCGGATTAGGCTGGGATTGGAGATACTGTTTGGAAATGGGCTGAGAGTGATACTGATATGCTGTGCAGTATTCGTTGAGTAATATGAGTCAAAGTGGTAATTGGATAAGAAGTTATTGCACCCGGGTTGAAGCAGATAATTGTGAAAAGTTGTTATGGTGGACTCAAAAGGATGAATATCAGGATGGGTGTACAATTATCTCTGGAAAAAAAAAAAAAAAAAAAAAGTTTAGTTTGATTGGTCAAAAGGGTCATATTTATAGTTTTAGTTTTGACTACCAGATCAAAGCTTGTGATGTTCCTGAAGGGAATAACCAACAACTATTGTGACTGTTTCAACGCTGCCCGAACATATTTATAGTGGATGTTTGGAAAAATATAATTACAGAGCATATATTATGGGATTGGAAGACAATGGGTTGTTGGTGGTTATCAGGGAAGCAACGCTTGATACCACCGAGTACGATGAAGACGATAATGGGTTGTTGGCTTTAAAAGTATTTGACAGGAATTACGTGACAATGAATTTCAGGGTTTTCAAGTATGATTTAGATAGTGAAGAATGGTCAGAAGAAGTAAAGGATATGGGAGCGAAAGCTTTGTTTGTGGGATATGGTCAGTCATTTTGGATGGAGGAGGATAGTATAGGGGTGATAAAGGGTAATTGCATCTATTTTTACTGATGATTTTATGGAATTATGTGGTGTGGGCAGAGGTAGAGATATGGGAGTGTACCATATGTCAAGTCAAACCATTGAACAACGCTTTCACGGAGACTCACATAGTCACTTTACTCTTCCAATCTGGATTCAACCTGTCTAAATTTTATTTACAGTGTTATAACAAGCTTTATTAAAATTATCTCAATCTTAATTCTATTATTCGAAATAAAGTTAGTCAATGAAGATTTCTTTTGGACGGTGTTTAGAATTTTAACTGATTCTGGATTACCGTTATGTATATGTTCCTCAATGTATCAGTATCTTTGATTTGTTTTATACATGACTAAATACCACAACAATTAATCGTGGTGGATCTATGTTTATGTCTATATTAATGTGCAGTGTTCATATTCATTCATTATTCTGTATGTACCTTGGCATCTCTTGTTCTTATTCATGCCTAAATAGTGAGATAAAGCTACATCTCTGAGTCCTACCTAAAATAATATCATAAAAAATCATCTGCATTAGTGAAACTTTTTCATACAAAAGCACAATTTTAGTTTAAATTTCTTTGAGCATTAGAAGATTGAAAACGAGACTCAGATATGCAAATATCTCTTGAGGATTGCCACGGCAATGTGGAACTTACATGTTGTGAAATTATGAATTTAAATGTGTTGTATGTGTGTATATTAACGTGTTCATATTCATGAGAAATTTAAAGGAGATAAAAGGGGGAGAAGGGTAGATGTATTCTCTACTGCTTGGAATGGTGTGTGTTTCCATTGTCCTCACATAAGAAAAAGAGGCTTGTGTTTATTAGGATGAGTTATAAAAAAGTGTGGTTTTTTAATTCTTGTGCTAAATGAGTCTCTGTACAATCAATAAGCATCAAGTCCAAACAATTTAAAGCAACTGGACCCCACAATTTCTAAGAGTATTCGCCAATGCGGGTAACTAACGCAGGTAACTAAGCTGTGCCTATGATTAGTTACGGGTGGCGACGTGTAAAGTGCTGGTAATAACGGGTAAAGTGACCGTGGTCTTATGGTGGATTCAAAAGGATGAATTATCAGGATGGATGTACAGTTATCTCTGGATATACAAGCAACTGTGATAAAAAAAAAAAGTGTAGTTTGATTGGTCAAAGAGATGAATTGTTCTTGATTGTGATGTTTAGTAAATAGTTATGCTGGGATTAGCTACTGGATTGGTCAAATGTCTATAATGGGTTCGAGTAATAGTCAAGTTACAGTAAAGGCTAAAGGGGGGAGGTGGGAGTGAAGATAGAAAGATTTGGTCTGATTTGATTTTTTTAATTAACAAATAAAAAAGCTCAATTACAACAACAACATAACTCAATACCAGATAAGTGGTATAATGGCGGATCGTGGCCGAATAACAAAGATAATCAACACGAATGTGGAAATAGCCAATAATGCCGATGTGGCTTCTGGACTTTTATTGCTAAGCAACTTTTCAATAATAATAAAAACTACTTCAAAATGAGTCTATCACGATTGATAAAGGCAATCGTGAATTATGGAACAAGAAACAGAATTCAAACTTAAAGATAAACATCAACAAGCTAAAAGATAAAATAGATATGAAGTTTGAATATAAGTCGCATGCAGTCCATCGACTATCAAACTTGTCACCTGCAGCCCCTCAAGGTATCCCTGCATCATCCTCCTCTTCTTCGGGAAGACTCGACCTCGAGTCTGCATCATCAGTGTCACCCCCCTCATACGATGCTAAGTCGGCCACGTTGAAAGTAGCCGAAACATTATAGTGACCGGGCAATTCAATCTTGTAAGCGTTGTCGTTTATCCGTTTGAGAACCCGAAAAGGACCATCAGCACGAGGTGTAAGTTTACTGAAACGCCACCTTAAAACCGCTCCTTCCTTAAGTAAATCCACACCAAATCTCCTTCTTTGTACACAACGCGCTTTCGATGTTTATTAGCATGATCACGATACACATTATTTTGGCGCACAATGCGATCGTGTACCTGCTGATGCATAGCTTTAATTTGATCAGCATGTGTAGCTCCCTCATCTGATGGTGTGTCTAAGGCTGGCTGAGGTAACAAATCTAATGGTGTAATCGGGTTACGGCCATACACGATCTCAAAAGGAGTCTTGCCCGTTGTGCAATTGAGAGAACTGTTAAAGGCAAATTATGCTTGAGCTAATGATAGATCCCACTGTTTTGGTTTTTCCCCTACTAAACTGCGCAGTAAATTACCCAAGCTCCGATTGATTACCTCTGTTTGACCATCGTTTTGCGGGTGGTACGAGCTACTAAAATTCAGTTTTGATCCCAACCGAGTCCATAGAGTAAGCCAAAAATGGCTAATAAATTTTACATCCCGATCAGAGGTGATGGTTTTTGGAATTCCATGTAATCGCACTATCTCCACAAAGTATAACCTAGCAACTTCGGCTTGCGTCAAAAGTCTTAGCACATGGCATGAAGTGTGCCATTTTAGAGAAACGGTCTACGACCACCATGACCGAATGTGATGACTCCGTCAAAACACTTAACGGATCCGTCAGTTGGTCCCATAGCTTGATCGGACTTAAATGAATTAAATAAACAAAGTTGCATTCTTTTATTTCAAAATGTTGCCCAAAAAGGAAACAAACCAAAATATGAAGTTTAAAACAACCCAACATATTAATAATCCAAAAGTTGACACAAAACCTTGCCAACAAACCCACAATTTAAATTATCCAAAATAGAATGCGAACTTAAGTTTCATAAATAGTTTCATAAAATCTGCCCAAATGCATGCAGACTCTTCTAACGACAGCGGAAGCATCAAATAACTCAAGTACCTGTGAAAACATGCAAGTAAACTGTCAACACAAAGGTTGAGTGAATTATAGGTTTAAATAAATAAGTAAACTTTAGACCACAAGATTTAAAAATGTTAGAAAACATTAAACATTATTCCATTATCAATGAGCCACCTGGTAACCACTTAACCCTTTATTTACCCTTGCCAAACACAATAAAAATATACACTTGGACAGTGTATCTACAACAAATTACGAAGTACTAAACATTCCGATTATAAATTGCTAGCGCGACTAGCTCGAAATGGGGTTGTCAAACCCGATAGATCTATCCGTAGGATTCGCGTTCACCGGTAGAAACCAATGATTACAGTTACCAGACTAGGGAATATTTTTGTCCAACTCACAATGAATAATTAAATTTAACTGTTACTTGTGTCTAACCGTAAATAAAAATCTGCATGTAATCACATCCCAAAAATATACTTTGAAAAGTATGTAAAAACGGGACTATAACTCACCTTAAATAGCAACTGAAGAAATCTCACAAACAAGCGAACAGCAAGTAAAGTAAAGTGATCAAGAAAGATCACAACGCCGACCTATAAATAAAGCAGGTCGAAATAAATAACTAACTTAGGCCAAGTCTTAGTATGATAGCTATTGTACATGTTGCAAGTAGGCATAGAACATTACTCAGCAAGCATCGGTTTGATTGGAACAGCATAAGGACACACACTTTCTATTTTTAGAAAGTTTCTATTTTTAGCAGGTTTCCATTTTTGGAAAGTTTTATATTTTAGGAAAGTTTCTATTTTTGGAAAGTTTCTATTTTTGGAAAGTTTCTATTTTTGGAAAGTTTCTATTTTTGAAAGTTTTGAAGTTAGGAAAGTTTCCTTATTTAGAAAGTCAACAGAAGTCAACTGAAAGTCAAAGTCAATCGAAAGTCAACTCAAAAGTCAACCTTGGTCAAACATAGTCAACATTAATTTTAAAAGTGTAAGTTATAATAATAACATAGGTTATAATGTTATTTAAAGTCAAAAGTGTATAATAATGTCTTAACATAAGTTTAATTAAATAAAATGAATTATTAAAGTTAATATAAGTTGAAATGTTATAATTAGTATAACATAAGTATTTAATTAATTAATTAAATATTAATCATAATATAAATATTATTAATTTATAATAAATTTTAAATCATATCATAAGTATTATTAATTAATAATGAATTATTAATCATATCATAAGTTTCTAATTAAAATTATTAAATCATAAGTATTTAATAATTAAATCATAATTAAATAATAATTAAGTCTTATAATAATTAAATAATTATTTAATATTTATTATAAGTCTCTTAATAATTTCTCAAAAACAAATTTAATACTTATCATAAGTATTTTCCTTAAATAATAAAAGTATTATTAATCATAAGTCTAATTAAAATGTTAATTAAATTATAATTAATAATTAAATGATATAATAAATATTTATATCATAAGTTTTAAATAATAATAATTACTTCTTTTATCATAAGTAATTAATTAATAATGAAATCCATAAATTTTACCATAAGTTTAGTCATTAACCATAAGTTTTAAGTTTAAAAGTTCGTCGGGTCGTATCTTGAGCCCCGGATGTCGGTTTCGGGCAAGCCACATATGCAACTTCACCTACTCAAACCACCCGACACAATTATGAACTCAAGAACACTCCAAGAACAGTCCCTAGGTCATGGATATCAGCCATGACAACATTTGGGAAATCAATTTACTCAAAACAGTAATTCGGGCACAACGGGTGAACCGTGGCTCGGATTTAGGTGACCCGAACATAAAAATTCGTCTCACCATCAGTCCTAACCAAATGACACACCCTAAAGACACCAAGGATGGTCACAAAGTCGGACCCAACCTTGTTCATGCCAAGAACACCTTTCAATCTTTAGCAAAAACCAAATTAAGCATAACTAGGGCTCCGGGAATCGAAACGACATGAATCCGGAGTCTAAAGTTAATGTCTTGATGAGAGGAACTCATTTATGTACTTTATTTTAACATTCATATCAGTTACAAAGTCAGAATATACGAATCAAACTGCTGTCCAAAATTTACAAACCGAAAACATGTACAAACGAGTAATTCTACGCATTCAAACAACATTACAACAACTTATACACATCATACTAATAATATAACATATAAAATCAGTAATATATATGAAAAATCAAAAAGCTAGGGTTAGGGTTTATACCCAAATCGAGAATCAAAGTATATGATCGCGTAGAGAACGAAGAGAGGAATCCGATTATGTGAACGATTTAATGATCCAAGTAATATATTGTTGATGGATGATGATGAATGGTGTTGGTGGTGGCGTCGCCCAAGGAAGAAGGAAAGAGGGAGGAGAGCAAAATTAATTTAGGTTTTTGATAAATTGGAAAGTGATAAGATGAAATCTCAAAAAAAAAAGAAAACAAGGAGAAGTAACCCCCTCCCCCCCTTGGCTTCGGCCGAATTTGCATGGGGGTGGGCCCCATGGGTCCAATTTTGTTAAAAGTTAATTTCCTTGTGGCCCGAAATCCCGAACGAAGCCCGAAACGCGAAAACACGCTTACGCGATTAAAAATCCGGAAAGATAACAAACGCGCGATGAAAAATAAATATAAATACACCTAATAATAATATGATCATAAAATATCATATTTAAAATATTTAGGATTTAAAAATCCCGAAAGCTCGACCGTTGGTTTAAAAACCGAAAAGATTCGCCGGATGGAAATCCGCGAGACGTAGAAACGTATAAATTAAAATATGAATACATATATTCACATAACACATAATAATTATTATATATATATATATATTATTACAAAAATAATAATATAGGTCATAGAAATGACGTGGCACACTAACAGTTAACGGTCGTTAAATAATTAACGGCAAAAGATAACGGAAAAAGTAGGGTCGTTACAGTACCTTCCCGTTACGGAAATTTCGTCCCGAAATTTAAGCAGGTGCAGGGGTTGACTCAGCATCTGAGAACAAATGCGGGTACTTCTGCCTCATCTAGTCTTCATGCTCCCAAGTGAACTCGGGACCGCGTCTGGCGTTCCATCGAACTCGAACAATAGGAATTTTGCTTTGCTTGAGAGTCTTAACCTCTCGGTTCATAATTTCGACAGGTTCCTCAATAAAATGGAGTTGTTTATCAACATGAAGTTCCTCCAAAGGAATAGTTTCACCGGCCTAGGCCAAACACTTCTTCAAATTCGATACATGAAAAACATCGTGAACAGCACTGAGTTCTCGTGGCAACTTCAAACGATAAACCGCCGGTCCAACTCTCTCAATAATCTCAAAAGGTCCAACAAAACGAGGACTCAACCTTCCCCTTTTACCAAAACGTATCACACCCTTCCAAGGTGAAACCTTTAACATAACACGGTCACCGACCTGAAATTCAATATCGTTCCTTCCCTTATTGGCATAACTCTTTTGCCGACTTCTGGCGGTTCTCAATCTTTCCTTAATCTGTACGATCTTCTCGGTAGTCTCATGAATAATTTCTGGACCTGTGAGTTGAGCATCCCCAACCTCATTCCAGCAGACAGGAGACCTACACTTTCTACCATACAGAGTTTCAAACGGTGCGGCTTTAATACTTCCATGATAACTATTATTATAAGAAAATTCGGCCAGTGGCAAGTACTTATCCCAACCCTTACCAAAATCAATGATTCATGCTCGTAACATGTCTTCCAACGTTTGAATGGTCCTTTCACTATGACCTTCCAAAACCTCGATGTAAATCGACTGTCTCGGTCCGAAATAATAGATACGGGAACACCATGTCTAGAAACAATCTCCTTCAAATACAAACGGGTAAGCTTTTCTATCGAATCTGTTTCCTTAATTGGCAAGGAATGAGTTGACTTAGCGAGTCGGTCAACAATCACCCAAATGGTATCATAACCACCCACAACTCTTGGTAACTTCGTAATAAAATCCATTGTAATACCTTCCTACTTCCACTCGGGAATCTCAGGTTGCACCAAAAGTCCAGGCGGTTTCTGATGTTCAGTTTTAACCTTAGCACAGGTCAAACACTTAGCCACATACGTAGCCACATCAGCTTTCAAATTAGGCCACCAATACAGCTCCTTAAGATCATGATACATCTTTCCTGAACCAGGATGAATAGAGTACCTAGACTTATGAGCCTTATCTAAAACAAGTTGTCGTAGATCACCAAACTTCGGAACCCAAAGGCGTCCCGCAAAAATACCGAGTGCCATCGGTTCGTACCTCAAACTGTTTACTTAAGCCTCGGACCTTCCCGTTACAAAATTTTCCTCTCTCAAGGCTTCTTGTTGAGCTGCAAGAATCTGCCTTGCGAGGTTTGTTCGAATGGTCATATTCAAGGCCCTAAACCTACGAGGTTCAACTCTCTCCTTTGTACTCAAAGCATCAGCCACAACATTGGCCTTTCCAGGATGATATAAAAGTTCAAAATCATAATCATTCAACGTCTCAACCCGTCATCGCTGCTTCACATATAGCTGTTTTTGATCAAGAATATGTTGACGACTCTTGTGATCAGTGTACACTGTACTTTTGACCCCATATAAATAATGTCTCCAAATCTTAAGTGTAAACACAACAGCTCCTAACACTACATCATGGGTTGTATAATTCTGCTCATGAATCTTCAACTGGCGTGACGCATGCGCAATAACTTTCTTTCGTTGCATAAAAATGCAACCAAAGCCTTAACGCGAAGCATTACAATAAACAACAAAATCATCATTACCCTCAGGTAGTGACAATATCGGAGCGGTAGTCAACTTCTTCTTCAAAATCTGAAAGTAGTCTCTTGTTCATTCTTCCACTCATACTTCTTCCCCTTATGCGTTAAAGCAGTTAGAGGTTTCGCTACTCGTGAAAAATCTTGAATGAACCTTCTATAATAGCCTGCTAATCCTAGAAACTGGCGAATCTGAGTATATATATATATATAGGCCTCAATCTTAGCAGGATCAACTTGTATTCCCTGTTTACTATCAATATGTCCGAGGAAATTGAACTTCTCTTAATCAGAAAGCACACTTAGAGAACTTAGCGTACAATTCTTCTTTTCTCAATAGATCAAGCACTAACTCCAAACGTTCTTCGTGCTCTTCATCACTCTTAGAATAAATAAGGATGTGGTCGATGAAAACAATAACGAATTTGTCCAGATAGGGTCTGCACACACGATTTATGAGGTCCATGAACACAGCAGGTGCATTTGTCAATCCGAACAACATAACAAGGAATTCGAAGTGACCATAATGGGTGCGAAAAGCAGTTTTCGGAATATCAGATTCTTTAACCCGTAGTTGAAGATATCCGGAACGAAGGTCGATCTTAGAATAAATAGATGAACCTTGAAGCTGATCGAACAGATCATCAATTCTCGGAAGAGGGTAACGGTTCTTAACCGTAAGCTTGTTCAACTTGCGATAACCAATACACAAACGAAACGAACCATCTTTCTTCTTAACAAAAAGAACAGGAGCTCCCCAAGGGGACGAACTGGGACGAATAAAATATAGTTGCAACAATGAAGGGAGAATTATATGGAGTAGTCACATCGGTGACATAGATATATAAGGCAATTCTCTCAAAGGAGATAACGAGGATCATGGTCTTCAAAGTAAATTTTCATTACATTCCCGAAAGTAATGCGTACGAAAGGTGTGATATTTCATCGAGAGTGAACTTCCTTGTACAACGAGCGAGGAAATCTAGAATTCATCCATATTCTTAAATTTATGTGAGGATGAAAAGAATGTGAATCATGGGTTATAAGGAATGTCCGACTCCAGGTGAGATGAATCTCCAAAAAATAATTTCATGTACCTCAAAGTATTGAATACTATGATTGATGTTTACGAGGGTGTTGCGGTTGACAGCGAAAATTGAGAGTAGAAACTCCTCAAACGGTCTAGTGTAATATATATCCATGATACCCACTATAAAACAGTTGGGGTAGAAATTCACCTAGCGCCTTTTCTACAATAGGGTAACCACCGAGGGTACCCCAGAAAATTGATTTATCGGCCCGCGTTTCGGCCTTGCCCAACCCTAAGAAATAAAATTTTATAAGCGCAAAGACTCTCCAACAAATTTTATAAAACCGGCATCCAAACTAGTGTAAGAATTTCTATCAATGAACTTAATGGTAAATTTCATCCTTAAACGGAGGATGAGAAGAACTGTGATCCAAACACTCCGAAAATTCTAATGTAATCAATCAAAGAAGTTTTGAAAAAGCTTTAAACGCCTGATGTAACCCCATAAACGGAACGAAGATCTTAGTAAACTTAGAAGTATGTATAACGTGTACCATTTTACGTAAAACAATTTGAGTTAATTAGACAACTCAATAAGAGTGGTTTTAAAATGTTAACTAGACAACTCAATAAAGGAGTGGTTTTAAAATAATTTTGAAGGTATAATTTAGTATATACTAGCCAAAATAGGTAAGAGTAAATTTATTCATTTGAACCCATACATACATATATGATTTTATAAATTGTATACATGACAAAATATCTCATTACTTCCATTCACCCATAAATCTCATGAGAACCGCCCAATTACACAAATGTGTAAAAATTTTAATGTAAAGCAGGGTATCCGCATTACAGAGGTTACGAGTTGAAGTAAGATCGTTGAAGCTCGGGTGAAGGACTTGAATCGTCTTGCGACATCTAATCAATAAATGCTACGAGGTTATGAAACCCAATGAGTTAAATATTGTTTTGACTTTTATCAGGACACAAGTCCTTGGGTCAAAACTAGTCACGTGCGAAGCTGTCACTAACAAGCGAGTTATGAATGATAAAACATGGGGTAAGTAGTTCGGTTAAGACGAGTCTCTCGTATATCAACAAATAAGATAATGAGTATCTTCCTTACTCATGTAACAACGTTAGAATTTCCGAATGAGTGGTGTACAAATTTTCTTTGACTCACTTTCTATTCCTCATGTCACAATATTGGGACTTTTTATGAATTAACGTAATATAATCACGTTGGCCTGACGCCATTATATTTCACTAACTCATAGTTCCATTCCAATATCACTACATAAGGTCAGGACACGTGGTCAACCTCGAATTTCAACACAATTTCCCTAAAACAATTTCTTAACAATGTGCTAAGGATAGCACAAGAGACAAAGACATCGAAAGTAATGAATATGAGTAACGATGACATAAAAATGTCTTCGAAGTACTAAGAATCTCTAAGAGTCAAGAATGACGTTTTTCGTTTCAACAACCAAGGCACATAGGCACAACGGCACAAAGGCGCGTAATATAACAAAAATGTTATATACCCAAACACAATAGCTGACATTGAAATGCCGAGCCTTTAGAAGTTAAGAATGACATATCGCGTAATATAACTCAAACGTTATATACATAACCATAATTGATGACATAGAAATGACGAGAATTCTAGAACACGTAATGTAACTCAAACGTTATATCAATAAACACAAATTATGACATAGAAATGTCGAGAATTTCAGAAGCCAAGAATGACACCCCCTCGGTTTCACTAACCGAGGTGTTCCTATGAAAGATGAACTCGCATGAGTCGGAGAATGCGTTTAAATCGGAATGGGAGTTCCTCCCGGATTCAGAACATAGTAGTAATGTATGTATGATAACAACATACATACCAACACGATACAAATAATCACATATAATAATATATAATATACCGGGCTGTAGACTAGACTCACTAATGCTCCCTATTGACTCGGGTAACGACATCAATGCAGCCTAATTCCCTACAACCAAGGCTCTGATACCAACTGTGACGACTCCGTCAAAACACTTAACGGATCCGTCAGTTGGTCCCATAGCTTGATCGGACTTAAATGAATTAAATAAACAAAGTTGCATTCTTTTATTTCAAAATGTTGCCCAAAAAGGAAACAAACCAAAATATGAAGTTTAAAACAACCCAACATATTAATAATCCAAAAGTTGACACAAAACCTTGCCAACAAACCCACAATTTAAATTATCCAAAATAGAATGCGAACTTAAGTTTCATAAATAGTTTCATAAAATCTGCCCAAATGCATGCAGACTCTTCTAACGACAGCGGAAGCATCAAATAACTCAAGTACCTGTGAAAACATGCAAATAAACTGTCAACACAAAGGTTGAGTGAATTATAGGTTTAAATAAATAAGTAAACTTTAGACCACAAGATTTAAAAATGTTAGAAAACATTAAACATTATTCCATTATCAATGAGCCACCTGGTAACCACTTAACCCTTTATTTACCCTTGCCAAACACAATAAAAATATACACTTGGACAGTGTATCTACAACAAATTACGAAGTACTAAACATTCCGATTATAAATTGCTAGCGCGACTAGCTCGAAATGGGGTTGTCAAACCCGATAGATCTATCCGTAGGATTCGCGTTCACCGGTAGAAACCAATGATTACAGTTACCAGACTAGGGAATATTTTTGTCCAACTCACAATGAATAATTAAATTTAACTGTTACTTGTGTCTAACCGTAAATAAAAATCTGCATGTACTCACATCCCAAAAATATACTTTGAAAAGTATGTAAAAACGGGACTATAACTCACCTTAAATAGCAACTGAAGAAATCTCACAAACAAGCGAACAGCAAGTAAAGTAAAGTGATCAAGAAAGATCACAACGCCGACCTATAAATAAAGCAGGTCGAAATAAATAACTAACTTAGGCCAAGTCTTAGTATGATAGCTATTGTACATGTTGCAAGTAGGCATAGAACATTACTCAGCAAGCATCGGTTTGATTGGAACAGCATAAGGACACACTTTCTATTTTTAGAAAGTTTCTATTTTTAGCAGGTTTCCATTTTTGGAAAGTTTTCTATTTTAGGAAAGTTTCTATTTTAGGAAAGTTTCTATTTTTGGAAAGTTTCTATTTTTGGAAAGTTTCTATTTTTGGAAAGTTTTGAAGTTAGGAAAGTTTCCTTATTTAGAAAGTCAACAGAAGTCAACTGAAAGTCAAAGTCAACCGAAAGTCAACTCAAAAGTCAACCTTGGTCAAACATAGTCAATATTAATTTTAAAAGTGTAAGTTATAATAATAACATAGGTTATAATGTTATTTAAAGTCAAAAGTGTATAATAATGTCTTAACATAAGTTTAATTAAATAAAATGAATTATTAAAGTTAATATAAGTTGAAATGTTATAATTAGTATAACATAAGTATTTAATTAATTAATTAAATATTAATCATAATATAAATATTATTAATTTATAATAAATTTTAAATCATATCATAAGTATTATTAATTAATAATGAATTATTAATCATATCATAAGTTTCTAATTAAAATTATTAAATCATAAGTTTTTAATAATTAAATCATAATTAAATAATAATTAAGTCTTATAATAATTAAATAATTATTTAATATTTATTATAAGTCTCTTAATAATTTCTCAAAAACAAATTTAATACTTATCATAAGTATTTTCCTTAAATAATAAAAGTATTATTAATCATAAGTCTAATTAAAATGTTAATTAAATTATAATTAATAATTAAATGATATAATAAATATTTATATCATAAGTTTTAAATAATAATAATTACTTCTTTTATCATAAGTAATTAATTAATAATGAAATCCATAAATTTTACCATAAGTTTAGTCATTAACCATAAGTTTTAAGTTTAAAAGTTCGTCGGGTCGTATCTTGAGCCCCGGATGTCGGTTTCGGGCAAGCCACATATGCAACTTCACCTACTCAAACCACCCGACACAATTATGAACTCAAGAACACTCCAAAAACAGTCCCTAGGTCGTGGATATCAGCCATGACAACATTTGGGAAATCAATTTACTCAAAACAGTAATTCGGGCACAACGGGTGAACCGTGGCTCGGATTTAGGTGACCCGAACATAAAAATTCATCTCACCATCAGTCCTAACCAAATGACACACCCTAAAGACACCAAGGATGGTCACAAAGTCGGACCCAACCTTGTTCATGCCAAGAACACCTTTCAATCTTTAGCAAAAACCAAATTAAGCATAACTAGGGCTCCGGGAATCGAAACGACATGAATCCGGAGTCTAAAGTTAATGTCTTGATGAGAGGAACTCATTTATGTACTTTATTTTAACATTCATATCAGTTACAAAGTCAGAATATACGAATCAAACTGCTGTCCAAAATTTACAAACCGAAAACATGTACAAACGAGTAATTCTACGCATTCAAACAACATTACAACAACTTATACACATCATACTAATAATATAACATATAAAATCAGTAATATATATGAAAAATCAAAAAGCTAGGGTTAGGGTTTATACCCAAATCGAGAATCAAAGTATATGATCGCGTAGAGAACGAAGAGAGGAATCCGATTATGTGAACGATTTAATGATCCAAGTAATATATTGTTGATGGATGATGATGAATGGTGTTGGTGGTGGCGTCGCCCAAGGAAGAAGGAAAGAGGGAGGAGAGCAAAATTAATTTAGGTTTTTGATAAATTGGAAAGTGATAAGATGAAATCTCAAAAAAAAAGAAAACAAGGAGAAGTAACCCCCTCCCCCCCTTGGCTTCGGCCGAATTTGCATGGGGGTGGGCCCCATGGGTCCAATTTTGTTAAAAGTTAATTTCCTTGTGGCCCGAAATCCCGAACGAAGCCCGAAACGCGAAAACACGCTTACGCGATTAAAAATCCGGAAAGATAACAAACGCGCGACGAAAAATAAATATAAATACACCTAATAATAATATGATCATAAAATATCATATTTAAAATATTTAGGATTTAAAAATCCCGAAAGCTCGACCGTTGGTTTAAAAACCGAAAAGATTCGCCGGATGGAAATCCGCGAGACGTAGAAACGTATAAATTAAAATATGAATACATATATTCACATAACACATAATAATTATTATATATATATATATATATTATTACAAAAATAATAATATAGGTCATAGAAATGACGTGGCACACTAACAGTTAACGGTCGTTAAATAATTAACGGCAAAAGATAACGGAAAAAGTAGGGTCGTTACACCGAATCTTTATGGCATTGTGTTTGTGGCAGACCAAGGATAAAGTCAAGGCTAACGTCCTCCCACGGATGATGGGGTACATGCAGTGGGGTATACAATCCGGCATTTGTCCTATGTGTTTTGGCTAAATGGCATACCCGACAACGCTTAAGCACGTGGTTAATGTGTCTTTCCAAGTGGGGCCAATAAAACCTTGCTTTAACAGAAGAATATGTTTTGTCACGACCAAAATGACCGGCAAGACCACCTGCATGATACTCGATAATAATAGCATCGCGTAAAGAACCGCAAGGAATACAAAGTCGAGTACCTCGAAATAGATAGCCATCGTGGATAGCGAACCTGTGCAAGGGTGCAACACAGAAACTTGCCCAAATAGTACTGAAGTCACGATCACCTGCATACAATTCCTTTATAGACTTGAAACCATGTGCTTGAACACACAAAGTGGTGACAAGAGAATGCCTTTGACTAAGGGCATCTGCCACTTGATTTTGTGAACCCGCTTTGTGCTTGATGATGAATGAAAATGCTTGTAAAAACTCAACCCATTTAGCATGACGGACATTGAGTTTGTGTTGCCCGTGAATGTATTTAAGGGACTCGTGCTCGAAGTATAAGACAAACTCTGCGGGTAGTAGATAATGTCGCCAAGTGTCTAAGCTACGAACAATGGCGTAAAACTCCTGATCATAGGTAGAATAACGTCGTCGAGCATCATTAAGTTTCTCACTGAAAAAGGCAATCGGTCGGCGATTTTGACTAACAACCCCACCAATACTGACACCCGATGCGTCACACTCAACTTCAGATACTTCCCCAAAATCTGGTAAAGCCAAAACCGGTGCTTTTGTAACATGAATCTTAAGTGCTTCAAAGGTTGCTGATGCTTCATCGTTCCAAGTAAAACAACCACCTTTGATGCACTCGGTAATTGGAGAAACTATGGTACTAAAATTACGAATGAACCGTCGGTAGAAAGAAGCAAGGCCGTGAAAGCTTCTTACGTCATGAACAGAGGTGGGTGTTGGCCAATTAAGTATTGCTTCTATTTTTGCTTCGTCCATTCTAATACCGGTGCCTGATATGATGTAACCCAAAAAACTCACTTCTGGAACTAAGAAGTGGCATTTTTGACCATTAGCATATAACTTTTGGTCTCTCAAAACTGCAAAAACTTGGCGTAAATGAGCAAGGTGTTGGTCGGTTGATGTACTAAAAACAAGAATGTCATCAAAGTAGACAACGACAAGCCGGCCTATAAAAGGTTTGAATACCTGATTCATTGTAACATCCCTTTTTCTTCATACGTGTCTTAAGGTGCGAAATTGATCTTTAGAACGTTTATACTTGATCGTATATGTGTTTAAATGATATAAATTGTTAATTTGATGTATATATATATATATATATATATATATATATATATATATATATATATATATATATATATACTTGAGAATGTAAGCATGTATAAGTATATGCATGGTTTTTGATGGGGTTAAGTCGTGTGAGGCTTTATAGTGAAGTTTAGATGTATATAGGAAGCGAGAACGAAGTGTACAAGTCGTGTAAATCAATAGTTGGTTTAAAGTTGTCGAAATTGGTCAGTTTATGCCTATTGTCGCGCTGGGGATGGCTGGGGCCGCGTCGCGGCATTCCATGTAAATCAGGAACAGGAAGCAAGATAAACAGGATCGAAATTTCCCCAATTGTCGTGCCGTGATGGCATGCGGCCGCGCCGCGACAGATCTGCGGGTCTGATTCCGATTTCAGTTTTTAAAAAGGGTGATCCAAGGGTAATTTCATATTTTTGCGTTTGGATCAGATTGTGGCTCAAATACTAGCCACTTATCTCATTTCTTCATTTTTTTTTCCATTTTCTTTCTCTATTTTCTCTCAAAACACAAAACCCATTTAGATTCAAAGTAAGATTTGAGAGTGAAGATTTGTGAATCGATCTTTGGAGCAAGAAGTAAAATTGTTCCCCTCGTTCTTAGCTACGACTTGATAGTTTTGGTAAGTCTTAACTCCATGTTTTGAGTTTTAGTTGATTTATGGCTAGGTTTTGTTCATTTGAGACTTGTAAGACCCATTTGGGGGTTAAATGGGTGAATTTGGGTTAAATTGATGTAAGGAAACCCTAATGATTATAATTTAGGGTTTGGTCATGTAAATTGAGGTTTGTAAGTGTTAATTGTGTTGTTAGTCACTAATACACTTGTGTAATGATGAAAGATTGTTAATGGTTTCAAGTTTGACCAAATTTGTAAGTCTAAGTGTTAAAATGGGTCAAATGGGTAATGGTTGACCTATTTGGGTGAGATGGGTAAGAAATACCCATAAATTGTGTTAGTTGGTACTAGTGGACTTTAATCACTAGCTTTTAGTGAATTATGATGAGTCTTGGCCATTTATGGGCGGTTTTGGTGTAAGTGAGTTATTTAATGCATTTGGGTCATTAAATGCTCAAGAGTTAAGTATTGTGGTTAGTTCCACAAGTTTGTGTATTGAATGTGTACTTAATGTATTAGGTACTTTGCTTTGAAGCTTACGGAAGTATTTAATCACCACCGGTGTGATATGGTGAGTGGAATAATTATGCGTGTACGTATATAATGTATTTATTTGTGTAGCGTGAAATGTGGGATAGTCGCGGTGTTTAAGACACCACATTCTACGTAACGAATGGGATTGTCGTGATGTTCAAGACACCACTCATTGGTTTGATTGACGTGTGGAATAGTCGCGGTGTACAAGACACCGCATTGTCATGGGAGTGGGATTGTTGCGGTGTTCAAGACACCACTCATGGGTTTGATTGACATGTGGGATAGTCGCGGTGTTCAAGACACCACATTTTAATGGGGGTGAGTTAGTCGCGGTGTTTAAGACATCACCCGGGGGGTTAGTGATTACGCGGAGTAAAGTACGCTAATGAATGTTATGAACTCCAACGGTCCTTCGAGTACCGTTCCTTTGTACGATTGGTTAACCATGGTTGTGTGAATTTGTATTAGCATATTAATTTGTGAACTATATGGTATTGATGTTGCTAGCTTATTGTGAATTGCGGATAGTAGTTTATGCATGAGTTTTGCATGGTTATTGAATTGCTAGCTTGTATGCGGTATTGTGTAAGTGATTGCAAGTAAGTAGGTTATATATATATATATATATATATATGTATAATTATTGCATTCACTAAGCGTTAGCTTACCCCTCTCGTTGTCTACTTTTTAGATGCAGGTGCGGACAAAGGGAAGGGGGTTGTTGGACACTAGTTTCCCCATGTTGGATGCTTGTTGAAGCTTTTGAAGTCGACCTAGAGTTTTGGGTAGTTTAGCCCCAAACCATGCTCGGGTGTTGTTTGGATTAAAACTATCATGTTAATGGGTCGAACTTGTAAACAATTGATTTAAGGCCTTGTGCCTCTTATTGTAAACATTAAACTGGTTGCATGTTTAAATGGGTTGCATAGAATGGTTTACATCTTTCGAATGGCGCGTAAATGTTTATTATTTTAAAAAAAATATTTTCTCGTGTTGTATATGGGTTGGGTTGTTTCATTCATGAGTTGTATAAAGGTACTAGGTGCGTTCGATAACCCAAATGGCGTCACCATCCACTCATATAAACCGTCCCGTGTCTTGAAAGCGGTTTTCCACTCGTCCCCGGGCCTCATTCGGATTTGATGGTATCCGCTGCGTAAATATATCTTGGAAAACACAGTAGACCCGTGAAGCTGGTCCAACAAATCGTCTAAACGAGGAATCGGAAAGTGATACTTGATTGTAATCTTGTTGACGGCTCGGCTATCGATACACATCCGAAAGGTCCCCCCGTGTTTCGGTACAAGCAATGCGGGTACGGCACATGGACTCATGCTTTCTCTGATTAAACCTTTGTCAAGTAACTCAGTGACTTGTCTTTGTAATTCGGCATACTCCTTTGGGTTCAAACGGTAAGCGGGTTTGTTGGGTATGGTGGTGCCAGGGACGAAATCAATACAGTGTTGTATGTCTCGCATAAGTGGTAAACCCGGGGGTATTTCATCAGGTATCACGTCACTAAACTCGTCCAACAAAGGCTGCACTTGAGCACGTATGCGAACAGTAGGCGCATTCATTTCCTCGACCACTAAAGCAAACACAATATGACTCTTCTGTATCATTGTTTCGAAGGCTGTTTTATTCAGGAATAATGTCGGTTCATCATCATTTCAAGTATCGAGAGGAGCTAGGATGATTTTGACACCATCCTTTTGAAAACTATAAGTGTTGCGAAACCCGTCATGTGTCGTCTTGCGGTCAAATTGCCATGGCCAACCCAATAAGATATGACAAGCATCCATTGGTATAACTTCACACCAAACCTCATCACTATAGTTTTTCCCAATTGAAAACGCAACCTTACATCGTTGGCTCACCTTGATGGTGTTCCCTTTCTTCAACCACGTGAGTTGATATGGCTCGGGATGGGCTTCGGTCGTCAACCCCAACCTCTCCACCATAACTGATGAGACAACATTCTCGCAACTACCGCTGTCAATGATCATAGTACAAACCTTTCCTTTAGACGTGCACTTCGTACGGAAGATGTTATGACGAAGCCAAGAATCATTATTGTCGAGGTTTCCCACTGTGGTGTTCAATGTACGCCGCACAACTAATGATTCTCCTCGATCCGCATACACAATTTCACTCTCATCTTCTGGTGGTATATCGGTTTCACCCTCAGTATCGTACACGGGATAATCCTCTGGATCATCAACATAGGTAACTGAGCATGGATTTGGACAATAACGGGCATAATGTCCTTGAACTTGGCAACGAAAACATCGTGGAGTTCGTCCACTAGTACGTGGAGTAGAGCTAGTTGAACTAGACGCGGTTTTAAGTAGGTTCGTGGTCACTATAGGTGTTTTTGGACTTGGAGTAAACGTGAAACAGTAGCCTTACCCTTAGTCTGGAGTTGTTGTTTTTCCACACGTAGGGCAAGTTTACAAACATAAGAATAGTTCCAATATTGATGCAATTGAACAACATCAGAAATATCAGAGTTCAAGGCACCCAAAAACCGGGCAATCGTTTGTTCCTCCTCCTCTTGCACATCACATCTCATGTTCAATCGGTCAAATTCCTGAATTAATTCCTTGACACTCAATGTGCGTTGGCGAAGATTATAATAGTCAAGGAATGCTTCTTGCTTATAATTTTCTGGAAGAAAATTTTCTTTTAAGAGTTTCTTCATTTTAGCCCAAGTTTCGACCTTCGATTTCCTGTTCATCAACCTATTTCGCTTCAAATTATCCCACCATAAAGATGCATGTTTACGCAACTTTATAGCAACCAACTTGACCTTAAGGTGCTCGGGTATGTCTTTAACGTCGAAGACACGCTCGACGGTGCTCACCCAATCGAGAAATTCATCGGGGTGTAACATCCCCGTAAATTCTGGAATCTCGACTTTCATCCCTAGGTTCTGTAAGGGATCATCGTTGTAATCTCTACGCGGACCCCTCCTGTCATGAGCGAAAGGATTCGCATAATCATCCCATTGATCATGAGTTTGATCCGAATCCGTTTCATAATACTGGTACCGATTTACTTCCAACTCGGCGATTCTTATGTTTAGGCGATCGAACTCCGCATCTCGTGGATCAGGTTCGTTGCCTTTCTCGGTGTTTCTACGAGCATCACCCCTAGTGAATCGTCCACTCTGATTACGTTCGGCCATTACCTCAGGCTCTGGATACCAAATAATGGCGGATCGTGGCCGAATAACAAAGATAATCAACACAAATGTGGAAATAGCCAAAAATGCCGATGTGGCTTCTGGACTTTTTATTGCTAAGCAACTTTTCAATAATAATAAAAACTACTTCAAAATGAGTCTATCACGATTGATAAAGGCAATCGTGAATTATGGAACAAGAAACAGAATTCAAACTTAAAGATAAACATCAACAAACTAAAAGATAAAATGGATATGAAGTTTGAATATAAGTCGCATGCAGTCCATCGACTATCAAACTTGTCACCTGCAGCCCCTCAAGGTATCCCTGCATCATGGTGTATGGGGAGGTGAGATGTAGACAATCATTCTCCTATCCGAGAATAAAAACAAGTCATTTTTCACTCTGAGTGAAAAACACTCTCAAAACTAGAAAAAGTCACCCCTCTCTATTCGACGGATAGGTAGATTGCTTCCGAGAGGACCTCCGGCCAATAATTAGGAAAATAAAATAAAACAAAATAAAAATAAATTTTTTTGAATAAATAATAATAATAATAATAATTAAAAAATGGATAAATAAATAAATAACCAAAAAAGCATAGTAGAGAAAAAAAAAAAAAAAAAAAGCCCAATTACAAAAGAAAAAAAATGAAATTAGGGCTATTTCGTAAACCTTTGAGGCTAAGCTGGAAATCTATATTGGAAACTTATATAAGCACGATATCTAATTAAGTTTCAATAGTATTTCACAAACATTCGATTAATTCGTAGGGTTTTATTTCGTACTCGTAAAAGTTAAGCATAAAGTTATTCGAGTCAATGAATTGGTCCGAGATGCTTCCTGAAATACTTGATATCATAGCCAAGAAGCATAATTTGTATCATGAAGATTATGTGTGTTTTGCCGGAGTATGTAAATCGTGGTGTTTAGCCGCCGTTCGGGCTACTAACAAGGACCACTACCCCAATGGTCTTCCTTCCCATATTCCGTGTCTGTTGCTCCTAGACGAAAAACAGGGTAATAATTGGAAAAGGTACTACTTCTTTAATACTGAGAAAAAAGAGGATGATGATGATCTACAATTGTTTTGTCCCTTAAACAAGAACATCCGTAAGATAAGTCTATCTGAAGGACGTGGTAGGTTATACATTTCTTCGGGTGGGTGGCTCTTAACTATCGGACACGAAAATGTTCCAAAACTCATCAATCCTTTTTCACGTGAAATTATCTATCTTCCAAACATATGCACCTTTCCAGAATCGAGAATCTCTTCAAATAGGGATGATATACATTTTAGGAAGCTAGTCCTTGTTGAATCATCACTGGTCGTGGTACTGTTATATGGATGTCGGGTGAAATTAAAGTTTTGTCGGTGTAAAGATGAAAAGTGGACATCTATCTTTGATAGTCAGGATACAATGTTACTAGATATCACTTATCACAAGGGTCATATTTACAATATAAGTTATGACTACCAGATCAAAGCTTGTGATGTTTCTCAAGGGAATCCTACAACTATTGTGACTGTTTCAACATTGCCTGAATATCTTTATTGCAGAAGTTTTGAAAAATATATTTTCAGAGCATATGTTATTGGATTAAAAGACGATAATGGGTTGTTGGTGATTATCAGGGAAGTAGCACTTGGTACGACTGTATACAATGAGAGTCCTTACAAGACAACGAGTTTTAGGGTTTTCAAGTATGATTTAGATAGTGAAGAATGGTCACAAGTAAAAAATTTAGGTAGGAAATCTTTGTTTGTGGGATATGGCCAGTCGTTTTCTATGGAGGAGGATAGTAAAGGGGTGATAATGGGTAATTGCATATATTTTACTGATGATTTTGAGGATTTAAGCGGTGTGGGCGGAGGTAGCGATATGGGAGTGTACCATATGTCAAGTCAAACCGTTGAACAACGCTTTCACGGAGAGTCACATAGTCACTTTACTCTTCCAATCTGGATTCAACCAGCTATTTAAATTTTATTTACAGTGTTAAAACAAGTTTCATTAAAAGTATTTCAATGTTAATCAGATTTATTGAAGACTTCTTTTGTATAGTGTTTGCAATCTTAACTAGTTCTGAATAGCAGTATGCATGTATATGTTCCTCAGGCCATCCATCAGTACCTTCAAATTGTTTTTGACGTGACTATATACAACAACAATTGAGATGGATCTATGTTTCTGTCTATATTAAAGTGCAGTGTACATTGGTGAAATTTTGCCCAAATAATGAGATAGAGTGCCACCTTAAAGAATATCATAAAGAACCAGCTGCATTAGTGAAATTTTGTCATAATAAATTAATAATGGAACTATTTCAGTTTTAATTCTTAAGAGTTGAATGATCCTCAGAAGAGTGACATGATCCCCATCACTCTAAACATCTTTCTCCTTTCATAACAAAGATTAATTAGTCATGGATCTATAAACGAGCTTATCTAGCTCAAGGTTCTAAACGAGAATCTTAAGCTAGTAACTAGTTTCAATCTAATATTATTTATTATTTAAATGAGCATCAAGCTCGAAATCAAACAATAATTATATTATCGTGTTCGAAATCAAACACATCTTTATATGTTTCAAAAGATACCAATAATACACTTAGAACCGAAACTTAGGATTCAGCTTAGTTTCTATCCTATCTCTATGTTGATTTCTTAAATAATGAGATAGATGGAGTTCCACCTAAAAGAATATCATAAAAAACCAGCTGCATTAGCGAACTAAAAGGAAAACTCGCGCTAACTTAGAACACCAAACACGAAAACTCGTGCTAACTAAGAAGACGTGGCACGAAAACTCATGCTGACTAAGGAGACTTAGCACGAGAAATCGTGCTGACTAAGAAGACTTACTACGAAAACTTCTGCTGACCCTTCAGGAATGGAAAACTTACCAAAATCACACTTCATCCGTTTCAAACTACTCATTTCGACACCAACACTAGCAACTTAATAGCAACTTGTTAAACTTTAAATACATAATCACAATACAACAAAATATATAAACCAAAGTACGAGTGCTAGGATCATGACCCAAAATAAGACAAGTACCAAATTTGAGCCATTACGAACTACAAGTCTTAATGTCGACCCATATTAACAAAATACTAAAAACCATTGCTAGTGGTAAGAACATGATCTTGGGGATTTCACTATCCCACCAAAAGTATCTAGCAAGTACCTACAATCAAATATGCAACTTCCAAAAGTACACTTCGCATCATCAAGCTATCCATCTAAAGCGCCCTTACCCTTATCTAAACCGGAGCCTATAAAAAGCAGTAAATAACAGCGGTAAGCAAATGCTTAGTGAATACAATATGTACATATCAATCAATAAATTTAACAATGAAAACAAACTCCATATAACACATCAATAAGCACATTAGAGTCCTTGTCTAGTCACCCACAAGTAGCAAGTCCTCTAGTCGTCCACTTAGCACCACCTGGTGCTAGATGTCACCCGATGTCATAGTCATGGGTGTCCCCAAGCCAAACTACCATCCAAGTGTACATCACCCGATGTATTTTGACATCATCCGATGTCATACAATATGCTAGGAAGCTCTCATACGTCACCCGATGTATGTACATCACCCAATGTAACTTGAGATTCTTTCGCATTCCGCATTCAATACAATTTGCATATCAAAATCAATTTACTAATTAATATGTACAAATTGTACTCACCTTAGATCCAAGCAAGCAACTAAACAAACATTTCCCAAGCAAGAAGTCAATTAACCATAATAAATCTGTAGACGATGATTCTATGGATCTTAGGTCGCTTGAACTCTAAACTAAAGGCGGAACACAATAGAATAGAGGTAAATCGAGATACGGGTCGTTTCTGGATCGAATTGGTCGAACCTAGTGCAAAACCTAGATTAGATCGACACCTAGACGATGTATTTCGGTGGTATTCGGTGTTAGGGTTCTCTGGAGACGAAAAACAACGACTTGGAACAAATGGGACGAGTAACCTCATCAAAGAAGTCTAAACCCGTATATATACTGCAAGTCAGACACACTCGGTCGAGTGTGTCTGTCAGTCGGTCGACTGACTTACACAGTCGGTCGAGTGTATACACACACTCGGTCAATTGTGTGCAGTTTAACATATTGATTATTTAATAAACTAAGAACGCATAATCACCATAGTAATCAATAGTCACTAGTAAATAACATTATTACATAACCGAATGTACTAAACGTAAGAATAAACTACGGCTGGGGATTCATGCACCAACAAACTTCCCCTAAGACCTAGCCGTAGAACAGAAATAAAAATTCGATTATCAATCAGTAAACGGATCCGTCACCCAGTTCTTCAAATAGCAAAGTTTCACAACCCTGCAGTACTGTTCAGCCTGCACACGATTTTCTGGGCGATACAACATCCAATTGTAGTAAAGGGTAAACATATCTTCCTCACAGCAGTTTCGCAACCAAACTAGATCTAGAACCCTTATACTATCATTTTCATCTCCACCATCCTTGTCTAACACGATAACTGCTTCCTCTGAGCGTTCATCATAATACCACCAACGAAAACGAGGACTGAAGTGCTGCGGCATCTTTCTCAAAGGAACCTTCCGCATATAGTTCACAGGTCGATATTTTACTATCTTCCTTCTAATCCCTGTTTTCTTGTTCGTTCGATAAGAAATCTTCGGGAACTGAGGACGAAAACCTATTAAATTAGGTGAATGATATGATCTCCTTATCTTACGAACCAAAACATCAGGAATTCCACTATAATCCTGATACAACATCTTAAGCCTGGCCACCTGCATAAACTCAAAATAAATTAACGTTTTGAATTCAAATGGAGATTTGATATAATCCACTCCATATTCTTTCTTGATCGCATACATATCGAATTCTTTAATATAGGCCCAGGCTATGATCTTTCCTTTAGCACGTAAACTCTCACAGTGCTCGATAAACTTCAAAAACTGCTGCTCTACTTCAGGTTTCATCACATACTTCCTAATCCGCATATGAATCTTCCATTCTTCTTCCAACACTTCAACCTTTTCTTTGTTGATCTTCACCGGCAAGAATCCTTCTGGTAACACACTTTCTTTTTCCTTCTGTTCCTTTTCTTTACATTTTCTGTTCAAAAGCTCATCATTCATCTCAAAGTAATCAGCAAAAGTTGTAAGATCATCACCAACGCCTTCATAACGAGGATAAGGCTCAGTTGGATCATCCTCAATAACAATCTCATCAAAACTGTTATCACTTTCATCAAAAACATCAGTATCACTCATTTCATCATCAAAATTCCGAGCTCCTGATGTCGAAGCCTCAGTTGCAGCTTTTGATGTAGCGTCAGCAGATTCTTTAGCTTATCGCTCTAGACGCTCCATCAATTCCTGCTCAGTTTCGGTCAGATCCGGAGGGATCTCCCCTTCTTCTAAATCAGTGTAAACAGTTGTATGATTAAGACGATCCTGCATAGCTAAAAATTCAGAAACTGTTAAAACTTGAAGAGGAGTTACATACAGCGGGTTATCCTCCGTGTATCCTTTAGCAACTTTAACAGCTCTGTCCTCTTCTTCCTCACCAAAAGTACCAAATGGATCTGGTTCATCATCCTCTTCTTCAACCACAATCCTCTTCTCCCATTCGTTCAATCTATCCGTCAGATCTCAGTTTTGTGTCTGAAGAGATAAAATTTCTCCAGCCTGACTTTCCATATTTTTCTCCAGCTCACCAATCTTCAACCTCAATGCAGACATTTCAAATGTTGTATTTTTCTTATCTTCATCAACTGCCTTTTGGAACTTAGCAAAATCCGCAGACAACTGAATCAACTTTCGGTTAACAATTCCTGTCATATCACCTGCAGTAGTCTCAGAACGTTGAGAAATTTGAACTTGCTGAGAAGATGTAGTTTGTTGTAGTTGAGTGGGTGTAGCTTGAGTAGATCCACAGTAGCTAGACCAGTCTGAGCAACCTTCGGCTGGGACTTTGTTGTGGAAGGCGAACTTCCATCTTTAACCAAAATCTTCAAACGTTTCTGTCTCCCTCTTGTTGACACATTGGGAGTTTCAGCTAACTTTCATTTCACTAAATCCATTTGACTATCATCAAGTGCTGTTACATCATCTTCATCAACTAATCGAGGACCAGTTGATTTTAGTGGAGGCTGATTCACCTCTTCTTCACCTGCAATAGTAATATCAGTCTCATCCCCTGAATTACTGTTTTCATGTCGGCAACTCAAGCCTTCTGGACACACGTAGTTCTCATTAACCAGATGACCAATCAGCCCTTTCTCCGGTACTTCCACTCGGCTCTGCAAAAACCTGTTGAAAGATTGATCATTTAAATGATTCTGCTTTAGTTCATCCTCAGGTATCTTTACCAACCCTTGAACCTGCTTCTCTAACATAATCTGAAGAAACCTCGGGAACACCAGATGTACTTTTCTCTTCACATTTAGAACCATTGCATCAAATATCACCTGTGAAAAGTTAAACTCAGCGTTCAAAACCAACGCAACAAACATAGAGCTGTATTTCGCTGTCATCTCATCAAAACCTCCTTGCATCGGGCTCAAACATCTAAGAAGAACGTATGTAAAGTATCGATACTGCCTTGGAAGTTTCGTACATTTAACAGCTTTGGTTATGTCACCAGTATAACCACATCTCTTTAAACACCTTCTAACTTTCAGAATCGGCAAATCAGTTGGCATATTATCATTGTCCGGAAACCCAAAATCTTCCCTGATAGTCTGTGCAGAAATACGAACAATCGTGTTGTTGACAGAACTCAATATCACCTTCTTGTTATCTTCAGTAACAACTTGGGCAACCTCCCAGAATTTTCTCTGATGAGAATAATACGGAGTGCATTCAGCAGTAATAACGTTTCAAGAAAGTAATGATCGGACCAAAACCTCCTCTTTGGGCCTCTGAACCCTTTTCATCAACACACGCAAGTACGTTTGTATCTTCTCGACAAATCAGACCCGGTAACTCAGAAGATAATGGGATTCGTGGTTCACGTTCTTCATCAGACATCTGCTGTTGTTCTTGAGACATAGTGAATAGCTGAAAAACACTCAAAACAACATAACGAATAAGCATTTACCTCCATGTATCATGGGGTATCTAATGAATTATATGAATCAATGAATTAACAAACATAACAAACACATTAAATAAATCACACAGTTACGTCATCCACAAGTTATTGTTTATTACACACCATAGTATAAGGGCTAACAAGATAGCCTGATCAAATTACAAAACAACCATAAATAAACATAAGCACATAAAATCATAAGGGCTAACAAGCTAGCCTGATCAAATTACAAAACAACCATAAATAATCATAAGCATGAGAACTATCCTTCAATAACTTCCTCTGGAACCTGATTCCATTCATAATTCGTGTCCTCTTCCAGATCAATCTCATCAAACAAATGATTTAAAAGAACTGCATAAGGAAATGGTTTTTCCTCATCATCCAAAGCATCTTTCATGACATTAACGACTATCTGCCCAAGATTCACCTTGATACGTTCCATAAGACAGTACAATAGAACAGCCTCAGTACCAGATAGTATATCATCATGAGGATCTCTAAACACCACATTTCTTTTGATAATTCTCATGTTAAGCATCAAGTCATCCCTAACATCGCTCTCTCTGACCTCAATATTGTTAGAACCAATTACATATCCTGGCTTAGTGATGTGAGAAGCTACCCCACCGGCATCAAACTTGCTAGAAATCTTCCTAAGATCTTTACTAGAACAGTAAATCTTGGCTCCCCAGTAATTCAATAGAAGGTTATCTGCAAAGTCATCTATGGTCCACTTATAGTCAACACCAAAGAAATTAGCCTGAACATACTTCTTCTCTATGGTCACACTAGAATTGAACTCTTGGATTAGCTTAGGACAGAAATAATTCCCAATCTGAAGAAACGTCAAGCAATCTAAACCTTTCCACTGATCCTTCGTGAACTGGGATGCAACAACTTTGGTCTCTACAAGGATAGGCCTATGTTCGGCCAATGCTTTCCTACGTTCCAGGTCATACTTCCATCTTCCACTTAACCTACTACTTGGACCTGACATTCTAAAAGCAAAACTATGCAACACATTCAGTTTAAACATGATATCATAACAAAACAATCAAAAATAGCAAAATCTTAAAAATTAGGGTTTCTATACACTCGGTCGAGTGTGAATGCACACACGGTCGTGTGTGTTTTGGAACGGTCGAATGTGTGAACTCACTCGGTCGAGTGTGTTGCACACTCGGTCGATCGTGTTCATCAGATCTGAGACCTCCAATTTTCCAAATCGATCGAATCTATTGATTTTGCTTCAAGATCTGGTCACAATAACATCTAAACAGGCCGACTAACAAGTTCATAGCATCAATTATAACAGATTAAGTCTTAACATCATTCGATTTGAGTTTTGCACTTCGAATATAAAATCAAAGATTACGAACAAATTAAAACGAGTTAGAATACCTAGTTAGTGGCACTGTAATCACAAGAAAAAGATGTAGGTAAAAAGCACGATAAAAAACTCCTCCTTTAACTTCGAAAAATCTAGGTAAAATCCGCTCAAAATCACCAAAGTGTTCTGAGCCGTTCGAGACCTCAGTCTATTTATACCCACAGACACACTCGGTCGAGTGTGTCTCTCACTCGGCCGTGTGAGTATACATACTCGGTCGAGTGTGTTATGAACACAACACATTATTTAAAACTTGATCGGTCGAGTGGTTTACGCATGCGGTCGTGTGTGTACACTTACTCGGTCGAGTGTGTAGCCTCAATCAGTCGTCTGTCTTTAGGGTTTACAACTTAGGAAATTTCGATTTCAATTTCACAAACCCTTTCCTATTCCACTCCCCCTGGGACTGATCTCCACAGTATATATTTAACACGCTTTGTACCTTTATGTTCCAAACAACTTGGTTTTAAAATTAACTAAAAATAAAGAATTCCTTTCACAATAAACCTTTCCGAGAACTGAGTTGCTTGACATAATACACTACACAAAGATGCACATGCAGCTAATCTAATTCAAGTAATCAAATATGGACTTTTCAGATAGGAAAGCATATGCAAATTCATAAAGCAAACTACTGTACAGGATCCAGCATATCATGATTAGCAGATAAATGAGGTTATCAGCGTAAGGAAAAATAATACAACTTATCATGAAGCCCAGTACGAAAAGCATAACACATGTTTTTGTGAGTTAACATATCACACTGATTTAATCTTATGATTTGGGGATCAGAACTGAACTAAATTTGACATGTAATTTCACGCTTCATTCATAAAGTACTTGATAAACCATATACAAAACAACTTTCAAACATATCAATAAACATTTACCAACTTTCACCCTAGACTTCGATGATCACGTTGATTAATTACTTTAACATTTTACAATGTTAGATTTTAATCACGAAGTCAGTCCTCACTTGAGATCGCACGATGTTTCAGGTAGAGCAATTGAGCACAACATGTTGACGCTGTCCTCTTATCACATCAATGTACTTTCAATCTGATTGAACAGAACCATCTCACGATGTTTCTAGCAACCCTGTCAGCCATGAGCTTCTACCTTAAACTTACACTTTTCGTTTCAGATAACTTTGTGAATCTCAAATTTATTGCATACTTTGTTAAGGCACATACCGGCTGCTATAAACCCCATACTTAAACGGAAATCGTATGATGTATGATGTTTGATGGATGGAAGTGATAAATATATTTGAGTGATGGAACGCTAAGATACCTTCCAGAAGATATTCCCTCTATACAGGTCAACATGCACAATCCCATATCACATATAAACGATTTAAAGTTCACTAATTGAGATGTGAACTGAATGATTTAAGTTCTCTATATCTGATGATCTGATAAATTCTCCCCCTCGGATGTAGATAACTAAATCGTTCAAAAAGTCTCCGATTGGAATATATGTTGTCTCAGACTTAGATAACCGAGGAATCTCTGAAGCTTTGTTCAATTCTTGATCCATGATTCTCGTGCAGCTTGGTGGCGCATCAAATTATTTACAACATAAATGAACAAACACAAACAAACCATAACTTGCACTACAGTTCAATTTTTTTTATTTTTTTATTTTTTTGGATTTTCTGATGTTGCCATTTCTCCATGCTATAGTACAATGAAAATAAATAAAACAAACAAAATAAATAAGTAAATACACCTATACATGATGCACTACTGTCTTTGACTTTAGTAGTAACTGTACGGAAACCAATCTTCTGATGTTGAAATCTAGAAACCAATGACGTTGCAAAATATAAATCATTCTGTGTCTGTGATACAGGACTGCACTTCTCAACCCTTTTAGAGAAAACACCTCCCTTCGGTTACCCGATATGTATGTTGTTGAGTTTCTGTCCAAGTAATACAGGTAAATAGAAACAAGTATGCATCCTAGACAAAGTATACTCACCTTGGGGACTCACAAAAATTATCCTGTTGCTACCGAGTATAAATCGTAGTAGGGGAGACCTCAACCATCTGTTGAGTTTCTGAACAACCATTTCTCAGTACATATTCAGTGATAAGTAGGTGACTACCCTCAACCACTGTAAACCTTTCCATGATTTCCTTATCATGATATTTACGCTTTGTTCGTGTGATCATCTCTATCTAGACTTAGGCCAATAAAGTTTACTAACACATTATCAATCATCCTGTATTACTTGTTTTATACAACTTACATGTCAGTTCAGTATTGCAATCACTTCCCCACAAATATAATAAGCAACTCATTTTCAGGCTTTTCAATTTTTATAGATTTTTCATTTTTTAATTTTTTATTTGTTTTTCTGGTTTTTCTGATTTTTATGGCTTTTCTATTTTCTCTGTACAAAAGTATAAATTTATCTATAAAAAAACATAAGCAAACATGCAGAAATATCAGGAAAAACGAATCTATCATGCAAATGAAAAGTAAACATGCAAATTATCTACAAACTACCATGCAAAACTATATGCAGTTTCTTAACAATTCACAACTCAGTCTCAGGTTTAGGTTCCTCTGTGTCAGGAACCTCAGTTTTAGGAACCACATCTGAAAGCAATTTAATACCTATTTCGTTTAACAAGTAATTAAAACGCGGTTTATCAAAAGCTTTTGTGAAAAGATCAGCCCTCTGGAACATAGTGTCTATCTGCACAACATCTATCAACTTTTTCTCATAGCAGTCTCTAATGAAATGGTATTTAATCCCTATGTGTTTCGTTTTAGAATGATTTACGGGATTTTTAGTGACAGCTATGGCAGCAGTATTATCAACATAAATAGGAGTGTTAGAAATTTGCAAACCGTAGTCACGTAGTTGCTATTGAATCCAGATGACCTGTGATGTACAGCTGGCCGCGGCAATGTACTCTGCTTCGCAAGTGGACTGAGCCACTGCTGTCGGCTTCTTACACTGCCATGTAACTAGTTTGCTGCCAAGGAACTGACAACCTCCTGATGTTGACTTGAAATCCTTCTTGCATCCTCCATAGTCAGAATCACTGTAAGCTGTGAGATCAAACCCATCCTCACATGGATACCATAACCCTAAACTCGGTGTATCCTTCAAATACTTCATAATCTTCTTAACCACTAACATATGATGAACATTTGGATTTGCCTGATAACGAGCACACAGATAAACCGCAAACATGATATCTGGTCGAGAAGCTGTAAGATACATTAGAGAACCTATGATAGCCCTGTATAACGTTTGGTCCACTGCGGCACCCTCACACTCAGGTGAAATACCATGGTTCACAGACAACGGAGTCTTAGCCTGTCTTTCTGCTTCCATTTGAAACCTCTTCAGAATATCAGCAACATACTTGGTTTGATGCAAGAGGATGCCTTTATCTGTCTGAGCTACCTGTAGACCCAAGAAAAACTTAATCGTTCCCATTGAACTCATCTTGAACTTCTGCTGCATGACCTTCTCAAACTCATCAACCATACCCTGATCTGTTAACCCGAATATAATATCATCAACATAAACCTGCACTAACATAAGATGTTGTCCCTTCGTTTTGATGAAAAGTGTCTGATCAATGACACCTCTCCGAAAACCGTTTTCAATCATGTAATTGGACAACGTTGCATATCATGCTCGAGGAGCTTGGTGAAGACCATAAAGTGCCTTTTCAAGTCTATAAACCTTTTCTGGGAAATGAGGGTCTTCGAAACTGGGTGGTTGTTCAACAAACACCCTTTCATTGATCTCTCCGTACAAAAACGCACTTTTCACATCCATTTGAAAAACTTTAAAACCCACGAAGGATGCAAAGGCCAAGAAAATCCTGATTGCTTCCAGTCGTGCAACTGGAGCAAAAACCTCATCATAGTCAATTTCAGGTATTTGTTGATATCCCTTTACCACCAATCTAGCTTTGTTTCTGATAACTATACCCTGTTCATCCTTCTTGTTCTTCAAAACCCATCGAAGACCATAGGGCACACAACCACGTGGTGGATTGACTAGCTTCCAAACCTTCAAATGTTTAAACTGTAACAGCTCCTCTTGCATTGCACTAACCCACTCATCATACTTCAGTGCCTCATAAGCATCTTTTGGTTCAATTTGACATACATAGCATGAGTGAGTATGCACAAATATCCTACCTATCTTATTCAGCGAAGAATAAAATGCTGTAACCACATTCGCACTTTCAGTCTGAACATCATCTGCTGCTGTTGATCTATTGTTAATCACCGGGACCTCTGATGTGGTCGGAACCTCAGAAGTTGATGCCTCAGTTGTCGTACTTTGGGGAATACTAAAATGAGGAATTCCTCGTGCGTCCACATAATAATCCTGTAGACGTTTAGGCGGTAAAATAACACGATTGGATCTTCTCACACCTCCTGCTTCAGTTGGCTGTACAGGCACTGTCACAGTTGGTGGTTGATTATATAGAGGATTAAGATGTTCCTCTGCCAATCGTGATCGGTTAACTTCCTCATCATCTTCAAGGTCACTATCGTTATCTGTATATACTACCCCGTCCTCATTTGAATCAAAAGTATCTGTCACTCTCTGTGGACTAGGTTGCAAGCTAGAAACCGGATTCTGAACCTGTGGTGGAATAGTAACAACATTGTCAGTTGAGTTTTGAGAATCAAACAAAACCTGAGTTAAAATCTCCTCCTCTGTAGCATAGGGCGGAAGATTGAAGGAATTAAACAGTTTATCATATTCAAATTGCCAAGCGAACCCTTTACTGACACGAGGTGGAGTATTGTGCTGAATATCCACCTCATAACGTTCTTCCACACACCTAGACTCAGTGTTATACACCCGTTTTTTTGCATTCCCATATCCCAAGAAGATACCAGAGATCACCTTTGAATTGAATTTCCCTCCAGCGTCTTGTACCAGGATAGTACAAGGTGCACCAAAAGGTTCAAAATATTTTAATATTAGGCTTTCTCTTGTGCAACAGCTCATAACACGTTTTACCATGTCTCTTCACCACTAGAACTCTGTTTATTACATAACAAGCAGTACTCACGGCTTCTCCCCAGAAAATAATTGGAAGATATGAACCCGCTAGCATGGTTCTTGCGGTTTCGATTAGAGTCCTATTCTTTCGTTTAGCAACACCGTTTGATTGAGGTGTATAAGCTGGACTGAACTGTTGTTGTATCCCCTTCTCATTACAAAACAGATGCATCTGAATGTTCTTAAATTCTGTACCATTATCAGTACGAATCTTTCTTACCTTCAAGTTATACAGACTTTCGAGCTTCAGAATCAACACTTTAATATGCTCAAACGTGCCTGACTTGAGTTTCAACATCACAACCCACGAAAACCGGGAATACTCATCTGTAACTACCAAGCAATATGATTCTCCAGTGAGAGTTTTACAATTAACTGGACCAAAAAGATCCATGTGTAACAGCTCCAAAGGAATATTGACAGAATGATGCTTTTTGGTAGTATGTGACTTTCTAGTCTGCTTCCCCTGTTTACACGGAATACATACTTCAGGAATATGAAAACTCTTAACATTCACACCATCAACTAATCCATTGTGTACTAGATTATTCATCTTCCTTAGACTCAGATGACCCATACGCTTGTGCCAAATAATCGACTCCTGTTCAGTAGCTTTAGAAACAAAAGCCTGATGGCCTGTAGCTGCCTTAACATGAGCCTTACGCATATCAAGGATATAGAGATCCTTGCATCACGGAGTAGTCATCAGAATCATGTCCTCCGGAATAACGAACTCTTTTCTCAAAATATAACAAAACTTATCATCAAAAGCAATAGTATATTTCTTATCAGCAACTTGTGAAACAGAAAGCAGATTGTTCGACATCTGCTCTACATAATTAACTTTATCAAAGCTGACATTCTCATTAGCAATAACACCCTGAGCAGTAATAAATCCTCCTTCACTACCTGCAAAAGAAACTGGTCCTCCATCCACTGTTTTCACACTAGAAAGCAAAGACAAGTTCCCTGTCATGTTCCTGGACGCCCCACTATCAACAATCCAAGTACTGCAGCGTGGATTGTAGGCGACCTGTACATTAAAATAAGAGGATTAGTTAGAGAGGGCCAACCATGCCCGAATGGCAGTGGGTTTCCCATCAACACCAATAACTGGCAATTCTACCCATTGTCCTTTAGATCCAAAAGGACCTTTAGTACGTTGAACACTCTTTACTTCTGATTTAGGTTTCCAAACTGTGTTATTCGGTAAAGGTTTTCTATAATAGTCATTGGTTTGAAAAATCCTTTTATCATTTGTTTGCACTGAAAAAGAATTAAACTCTGGTGAAGGTGATCTCCTATTAAAGGACCGATTTGGACTAAAATCAACCTTCCTTCTTGGTGTCTGTCGAATGCGTCTACAATTCATAGCCCTGTGTCCCAACCTCCCACAATTAAAGCAGTTAACATTATCAAAATCATGAGAATTAAACACTTTGCGTCTAATTGGTGAAAACTGTCTCCTAGGTGGTTCAGTATATTGTCTAGTAGTAGGGGATGACGATACTTGTTGCGTAACAGTATGTCGACGACCCGGCGGAACATACTTGGACACACCCCCAGATTTGGAACTCGCCTCTGTTGGTGATTGTTCTATCTTAGGACCTGATTCATTTATCCTGCCCTTACTGACAAACTTAGGTGACACTCCCTGGGTGTTCTTCTTCTTATTCTGTTTGGGAGTCACAGTTTTCTTAGACTGAGCCTTTTGACTCTTAGTCATCTTACTTGCCTTAACAGGATTTTTCAGAATGGTAACTGGTTTAGTGACAAGCTCAAATGGTTTGCTGTCTTTCTCAGTGTCGATATCAGTATCTGACTCTGTTTCATAGACAACATCTAAAGATTTCTTCGACGCAACTATCTTAACTGTACTCTCAACAGGTGCTTCTTTAGGCTTACCATATTCTAGTTCTACAACAGCACCCTTACTTTTCTCAACTGGTTTGTTAATATACTCACCTAAAAGTGGAGGGGCAACCTGGTTGTAACCTAAACCCTGCTGTTTAGGAGGATTCAAAGTCTATTTCACATAAGACATCCTCTGCCAATTGTCGATCCTAGCTTTTTCAGACTCGTATTTCAACTTAAATGAATCCCTTTCAGCCTTAAGGGTCTCTACCTGTCCCAAATACATAGTAATCACTTTTCCATCATCTATAACCGTTGATTTTAAGTGACCCACCTGATTTTCTAAAGACTTAATCACATCAACATAGTCTTTCTGTTTATTAAGGTAGAAAAGTGCATCATCATAGTTCTTTTTATTAGTCTGATTCTCCAAACTTAAATTCTTAAGGTCAACTCTAAGCTTAGGACAGGTCTCACATGTAACGGATATCTCATTAAGCTTTGTGATAACACACTCAAGCCTCTCAATTTCCTGTTCATAACCAATGCATTTAGAACAATTAGAAACTGAGTCATTACATACCTTATCGTTACCGGATGTGTTGGCCATAAATGCATATTTGTTGCTTCCAACCTGAGTGTCTTCATCTGATTCTGACTCAGACTCTGAACTTGTACTATCCGCGTAATCAGCTTCATAACCTCCTTTGTTCTCACTGTTGTCTGAACACACTGGACTCCGAACTGTAACAATCTTCTCGTCACCACTCTTAAGATCACAATTGAGCAAGTGTCCCAACTCTTGTCTGAACCAAGTACCAACATGACAACTTCTTTCTTCATCCTCATCGGAAGAATCAGTCGTAAACTCAAAATCTGATAGGTCTCGAGCTTGGCGAAGCTTATCATACAGTCGATCTTTAATCCTCTTTCTGAGGCACAACTTCATAATCTCCTCAGCTCTTTTCATTCTAGCATCACATTTGCACACATAGCAGGTGCAATTCGGATTATCTTTTCCAGTACAACCTGCATTTCTCCTAGCAATTCTTTCTTCTTTAATTTCAGCTTCAGTTCTACCTACAAACACAACATTAGCTTGATGTGTATCTGCCGTGATGGACCAGTCACACACTTCATCAGCATACGTGGTCGTCAAGGCCTTAGATTGAATAGACCCCGAAGATTCTTTCTCAACAATAACATGTTGTGGAGTAACTGAAATGGTTGTATTGTGAAAAGGATCAGAAAAACCAGTCTTGGGTGGCCTCGTGCAAGTCTTCTTAAAATGACCAAGCTCATCACAATTGAAGCATCTAACCTTTGACATATCAAAACCAAACTTCGAATCTCGATTCAAACTCAAAGACCTCTGTCCGGTTTTCTTCAAGTACTTCCTAGCCCGTCTAACAATGCTACCCATGCAATAAAGTATATCCATCCTTTCGATAAAGTCCTCATCAATCTGATCATAGTCTTCATTTTCAAGATGACTATTAATCACTTATCCACTAATCATATCGTTATATGAGTTAACAACAATAGCTGCCAGAGCCATATCTTCCTAAATTGATTCGATGGGCCTCTTCCTGATATTCTCAGTTTGAAACATAGGAGTCTGAGTCTGAGTCTGTTGAGAAGGAGAATTCTGAGTCTGAGCTTGTGATTTAGCATTAAAGTAGCCAGACTGAGATTGTGGAGCAGACATTTGAGAAGCATTTGTTGTAATATAGGCTGTTTGTAATGGAGCATGACCAGAAGATGAAGCTAAAGTGGATGCAGAAGCAACTACCGAACCAAGTCTCTCCCTCTTAGCTTCTACCTGAATATCCTTCTCCATCAACTTAGAAGTAAAAGCTGTCAACGTTAACGTACGACCTGATGTGCTGTACATGTTCTGAATCTTTTCAATCTCATGGTCCCACTTTTCTGGAAGACCATCTTTCAACACCCTGACTGCCTTATCATCAGGTACATCAATCCCATAATCCGCCATCTCTGCTACCAGTAAACGATATCTCTCCAAAGTTTGTCCCAGTGACTCTGATGGAAGAGCAGCAAATGCCCTCCATTCATCCTTCAATACCTTACCTTTTGTTGCCCGATAAGTAGCAGTACCCTCTGTTACGGTTTTTGAACTGCTGGAAAATCTCCTTTGACAATGCTTGCGTTAGTTAAGCATAACATCTACACTCAAGATTATATTGTTCACGCTCTGTAGGACTAAACTGTTGAGTTTCTTTGGGTTTACCATCACCTCCACAAGGCCAAACAAATGGATTCTCAATACATTCCCAAAGTCTAGAGTCAACACCATTTAAGTAAATAACAAACCTAACTTTTCAGTCCAAGAAGTCTTTAAGATTGTCAAGTCGAGGTACTTTATTTGTCGATCCAGATTCGCTTTCATTAAGTAACAGTTTTTGTAGTCCAGGTGCAATTACTAACGCGCTATATTCATTTGTCACTTGTTCATTAGTGTCCGACATGTTAAATGATTAAGTTTGAAAATAAAAGATTAATTAAGATTCTGATTAAGTCACACGGTCGACTATCTCTGACACACGGTCGACTGTATAAGACACACGATCGATTGTACTTATCACACGGTCGATTGTCTAACAAAATTTTGGCAGCACTTCGTTACTATATAAGCCTTGGTTATTGCAAACACACACGGCCGATTGTCTAACTCTCACGGTCGATTGAAACTCTCACATGGTCGAGTGACAAACTCACACGGCCGACTGACTTAGGGAATCTGGCACGGCTCTAGTAAAACTCACACGATCGGTGGAACAATACACACGGTCGATCTTAGGACTCACTCGGTCGGTTGTCAGGACACACACGGCCGAGTGTGTTCTTGACAGAAGCTGGTCGACTATTAGGGTTTTCTAGACAAAAATCGATTTTGCAATCGATTATGGATGGAAAACTCAAAAACAACACGTAGATAACGAAAATAAGCACTCCAGAAACACCTTTTGACAATAAAAACACTAACAATAACGTGTAAACACAGATTAATAGACCAAAAACCTAAAAACACCAAAAACACAAACTTTGACCCAAAAAACGATTTGATCAAGCAAAAACCAGAGACTCCAGCTCTGTTACCACTTTGTAGACGATGATTCTATGGATCTTAGGTCGCTTGAACTCTAAACTAAAGGCGGAACACAATAGAATAGAGGTAAATCGAGATACGGGTCGTTTCGGGATCGAATTGGTCGAACCTAGTGCAAAACCTAGATTAGATCGACACCTAGACGATGTATTTCGGTGGTATTCGGTGGTATTAGATCGAGTAACCTCATCAAAGAAGTCTAAACCCGTATATATACTGCAAGTCAGACACACTCGGTCGAGTGTGTCTGTCAGTCGGTCGACTGACTTACACAGTCGGTCGAGTGTGTACACACACTCGGTCGACTGTGTGCAGTTTAACATATTGATTATTTAATAATCTAAGAACGCACAATCACCATAGTAATCAATAGTCACTAGTAAATAACATTATTACATAACCGAATGTACTAAATGTAAGAATAAACTACGGCTGGGGATTCATGCACCAACAAAATCACATAGAACTCCTTCTGAGTTCTGCAGATCGAATCCGACCAGTATTTCCACCTATAAATATCAAAGGAGTTGACAAATTTTGTCACTAAAAGAATCTTGAACTCCCAATATTTCAATGCTCACATAATTCATATACCTTCAGAATCTTGACTTTTTGAAGATGGTAATTAATTCACCCAAACTTTAGCTTCAACATCTTCTAAACAATTTATAGATGTCAAACAATGTTTAGAATTCTGGATTCTGAATCTAAAAACCATTCATAGCTAGGTACAAGAAGTTTATATCGTAGTTGCTCGACTTCTTGAAATAATAACAATATTAAAGTTAGATTCGGACAGATGAAATGAATAACATTAATTAGTATTGCATGCAGGGTCTAAATTTCAATCTACATTAACGCTAAGGGGGCAATCTTGCCTATGTATCGGTTGGGTTGGGTTTGCGTTGGGTCAAAAATTGGTTTAAATCAAAATGGGTTTGGGTCAAACCGGGTCAGATTTTTGAAGCGGTCTAACACGTTGGGTCGAACCCGGGTCAGGTTGGGTCAGGTCCAGACTCATTTTTACCCTTAAAGTTTTACAAGCTGCTTTCTACTTGCTTCTTCAATCTTCATGATTTGCCCTGTGTACAGTTGTTAACAGTTTACAATGTGATCAAAATTTCAGATTTAAAATGAAATCAGATTACCTCCATGAGTTGCCCAACCAAGATTACCCACTCAGATTATATATTCTTCAGATTTTCAAAAAATGTTTGGATGTTGTAAACTGCAAACATGCAACCACATTGTATAATACAGAATATACATAAAATATATAATGGTCAAATTTACCAACATTACCAGGACCGAAACCTTTTTCACATTTTAGTGAACATCCAAATCCCATTTAGCATAAAAAAAAAAACATTATTTTTACCTGCATTTCCCTCCTACACATTTTAGTATGCCAAAATTTTATAACCAGCTAATAGTATACGTATTAAATTATTCCAAATACAAACATCTTTCTCCTTCATAACATGGATTAATTAAAGTCATGTATAAATTGAACCTTTACACCATTTGCACTCTAAAAGAAAAGAAATAAAAACATAATTTTGCGTACCAAGTTTGAACTCGAGACTCAAATCTGTTAACATCAAAGCAAATTGGATATAACCGCCTTGGCTGAAAATTTTTTTTGGAAATTTTCGATGCCAAGCTATATAGATTGTTAGAAAATAGGAGGTTATGTATATTATTTGTGGAAGAGATGATTGATGATTTAGAAGTTTGATTGATATTGAAAGCTTTTCTTTTATTGCTTATTGAATTGCTTTGTTGCTTGATTACAAATGAGGGGTGAAGCCCTCTATTTATACTACTCAATGGAGTAGTCTAGAATACTTCACAATCTACTAGCATCTAGATATTTCTTAGTATTATGATACTTCTAGACCTAGATATTTTATAAGATCATTCTACACACTTTGTCTACTACATTTTACAAGAAGTTTCTACATAATGGATTATGATCTTGATCCAAAAGACTTGATACTTGCAAGCCCAAATCCAAAACACATAGCCCAAAATCAAGTTTATTTTCCAACAGCCCCCCTTAAACTTGATTTCGTTACTCCGAGCATATTCCGTAATCTCTGAAACGTCTCGTGTTTTAGAGGCTTTGTGAAAATATCAGCAAGCAACTTGGTCAAGTAACTTCGCGTACTTTATCTGCACCTCTTTATTTGTAACACACTCCCTTATGTAATGGTATTTTGTATCGATGTGTTTGCTTCGATCATGAAAGACTGGATTCTTTGCTAGAGCAATCGCAGACTTGTTATCCACATATATCTCCGTAGCTTCCTTTTGAAAAAACTTAAGCTTATTTAGTAACTTCCTGAGCCATATTGCATGACAAGTGCACGATGTTGCTGCTACAAACTCAGCTTCACACGTTGACAGAGTCAAAATGGGTTTCTTCTTCGAGCTCCATGTAAATGTCGTATCTCCCATATAGAACACGAAACCACTCGTACTCTTACGATCATCTATGTCTCCAACCCAATCACTATCACTGTATCCAACTAGCTTGAAGTGATCAGAAGGCGAATAAAACAGGCCATAGTCAATCGTACCTTTGATGTAGCGAAGTATCCTCTTGGCCGCCTTCAAATGATTTATTGTAGGTGCTTCCATGTATCGACTTACTAGTCCAACTCCGTAGAGAATATCTGGCCTCGTGCAGGTTAGGTACCTCAGACTTCCAACCAAACTCTTGTATTGTGTTGGGTCCACCAAGTATCCTTCATCATCTTTTGACAATTTGAGATTGCAATCTACCGGTGTGTTCATTGACTTGCAGTCATTCATCTTAAACTTCTTGAGCACCTCATTCACATAACCTTCTTGGGATATGAATATTCCTTCTTTCTTTTGTTTTACCTCAATCCCAAGATAGTAAGCCATAAGTCCAATGTCGGTCATCTCGAACTCCCGAACCATTGCTTTCTTGAACTCCTCAAACATTTTGGGATTACTATCGGTGAATATCAAGTCATCCACGTATAGGCACACAATCATAACATCTCTATCATTGCTAACTTTGGTGTAGAGGGCATGCTCATGGGGGCATTTCGTAAAGTCATTCTGCTGGAAATACTTGTCTATCCTGCTATTCCATGCCCGAGGCGCTTGCTTTAACCCGTATAAGGCCTTTTTCAATTTTAGCACCTTATTCTCTTGGCCTTTCACGATGTATCCCAAAGGTTGTTCTATATAGACTTCTTCTTCTAAGTGGCCATTAAGGAACGCGGATTTGACATCCATTTGATAAATCTTCCAATTATGTTGAGCCGCAAGTGAGATTATCAATCTCATAGTTTCTAGACGAGCGACGGGAGAAAATACCTCATCATAGTCTATGTCGGCTCGTTGACTATATCCCTTCGCCACCAACCTTTCCTTATATCTTTCAAATTCACCTTTGGAATTCTTCTTAGCCTTGTACACCCATTTTACACCAATAGCCTTATGTCCCTTTGGTAGTGTGGCAAGATCCCACGTATTATTCTTCTCGATTGCTTGAATCTCTTCGTCCATAGCATGTTTCCACTTTTGGATTTTTGCTGCGTCTTCATAACTTATTGGCTCACAATCGGCAAGAAGGCAGAACAATGATAGATCCTCCATAGGCTGGGTTACCTCGTACAACTCCCTAATGCTCCTTGTATGATGTTGTAGCCTACTTGATTCTCCTCCTGATGTTGGTGTCACTTCATTAGGTGTAGTGGTTGGAGTACGTGGAGAGTGCGGAGATGTTGTACTAGAAGGTTCTTGAACTTCTAGATATTCTTCGTTCCTTGCAGTACTTTCGAATGGATAAGGGAGAAAGTCGTAGTTCTCCTCTTCGGGAACATTCCAATCCCATGTTGCTTCTTCATCGAACACACCACATCTCGACTTGAGATTACTTTACCTGTCTTGGGATTGTATAACTTGTAACCCTTCGAACTTGAGTCATAGCCCACGAATATAAGCTTCTCGCTTTTATCATCAAGCTTTGTCCTCTTCTGATCTGGCACATGAGCATATGCCACACTTCCAAACACTCGTAGGTGTGAGACGCCAGGCTTCCTTCCACTCTAAGCTTCAATGAGCGTTTTGTTCTTGACACTCCTAGTGGGCGAGCGATTTGCTAGATAGATCGCACAGTCCACTGCCTCAGCCCAAAACTTCTTAGGCATCCTTTTGCTTTTTAACATACTCCGAGCCATATCAAGAATGGCCCTATTCTTTCTTTCCGCAACACCATTTTGCTGAGGTGAATACGGAAGAGTTAAAGGACGTCGTAAGCCATTGTTATCGCAAAATTCCTTGAATTCCTTGGATGTGAACTCCCCTCCACAATCGGATCTCATCGTCTTTATGGTGAGACCACTTTGATTCTCCACAAATGCTTTAAACTTCTTGAACATTCCAAAAGCTTCCGACTACTCTTTTAGAAAATAGACCCATGTCTTTCGACTAAAATCATCAATGAATAGAAGAAAATATCTATTTTTACCAAAAGACGGTTGGCTTATGGGTCCACACACATCCGTGTGAATAAGCTCTAGAGGTTTCTTCGCTCTACTAGAAGTTTCTGTTGGAAAACTATTTCGGAAGTGCTTTCCTAGAAGGCATCCCTCACATATTTGATCCGGATGATTAATTGGAGGCAAACCCTTCACCATTCCTTTACTTGATAATAATTTTAAGCCTTCAAAATTTAAGTGCCCGTATCTCATGTGCCAAAGCCAAGAATTATCTTTGAAACATGCTTTTAAACATCTTGGAATGTCATGTTGAATATTTAGTATGAACATCCTATTCGTTGACATTGGCACCTTAGCAATCAAACCTCCTTTTTGGTCTCTTAAAGAAAGGGTATGATTTATCATGTGAATATCATAGCCTTTCTCTAAGAGTTGTCCAATACTCAGTATATTCGTCTTCATATTGGGGATATAATACATGTTAGAGATAAATTGATGTCTTCCATTTTTCAAGAAGATGAGAATCTTACCTTTCCCTTTAACCAGGACTTTAGAGGAATCTCTGAAGGTGATATTTCCACTTGTTACCTCGTCTAACTCTACAAACATGATTTTATCACCGCATATATGGTTGCTTGTACCAGTGTCAAGATACCACAAATTCGATTTTCCGTTGTCTTCACCTTTGCATGCTAGTAACAAAGTGTTTTCCATGGCTTCGTTATCTTTTTGTGCAAAATTTACTCTTTTTTGCACGTAATTGTTTGACTTCTCGCATTCCGAAGCATAGTGGCCAAATTTATGACAATTATAGCATTTGGTTTGAAAATTGTCATACCTTGGCCTTCTACTTGTGTAGCCTCTCCCGCGACCTCTTGTCGGGTGAAAATTTTGACTTCTTTCTTCATTTCTGTAAGAACTATAACCTCCACGTTTGATATATCCTTGTCCTCGTCCTCGGCCACGTACTTGACCACGACCTCGTTGACTCGTTTGATGAGTCTTTTCACTGCTCTCTTCGTTGAAAGAGAGATTTTCTTGTAAAGCTTGCTCCAAAGGCTCCTTATTTTTTTATTGAACCTCTCTTCATGGGCTTGTAGTGAACCCATGAGTTCATCGATAGTCATTGATTCTAGATCTTTAGATTCTTCGATGGCTACGACTATATAGTCGAATTTTGAATCTAATGATCTAAGAATCTTCTCAATGACTCTTACGTCACTTAGAGTTTCACCATTCCTCTTTAATTGATTGACAATTGCCAAGACTCTTGTAAAATAATCAGAAATTGATTCTGAGTCTTTCTTATTTAAGGATTCGAACTCACCTCGTAGTGTTTGTAGTCGAACATTTTTCACCTTATCAACTCCCTTAAAAGAATTCTCCAAGATCTCCCATGCTTTCTTGGCGGTGGTTGCACTTGCAATTTTCTCAAAAGCTCCATCATCTACACTTTGTTGGATGATGGAAAGAGCCTTTTGATCGTTGGTCTTCAATAGTTTTTTCTCCTTGCTGAGAGGACCTTTTTCTGCAGGTTCCTCATAGCCTTCTTCCACAATCTCCCGTAAGTCTTGTCCACCTAGAAAGGTCTTCATTTGGATGCTCCATCGATCATAATTATCCTTTGTGAGGTGAGGAAATGTGATGACATTGTTGGCCATCATCTTGTCAAACCAAGCTATGATACCAATTTGTTAGAAAATAGGAGGTTATGTATATTATTTGTGGAAGAGAGGATTGATGATTTAGAAGTTTGATTGATATTGAAAGCTTTTCTTTTATTGCTTATTGAATTGCTTTGTTGCTTGATTACAAATGAGGGGTGAAGCCCTCTATTTATACTACTCAATGGAGTAGTCTAGAATACTTCACAATCTACTAGCATCTAGATATTTCTTAGTATTATTATACTTTTAGACCTAGATATTTTATAAGATCATTCTACACACTTTCTACACACTTTGTCTACTACATTTTATTTTACAAGAAGTTTCTACATAATGGATTATGATCTTGATCCAAAAGACTTGATACTTGCAAGCCCAAATCCAAAACACATAGCCCAAAATCAAGTTTATTTTCCAACATAGATCAACTCATACAACAGAATTTTGTCATTAATACCTCTAACTAAAGTCCCTGATCGAATGAAACCCTAGTAGCCAAAATTAAAGATTTTGATGAAAACTCAATTATTCTGCTCGTTTTCTTTTCTCCGTCGACCCGTTTGATAGACTTATTGGACCTGAAAGAAGGCTAGTGATCAGTCGTATTGGGCCTGGACCCATTATGGATTATACGTATATATTTAGTAGACCCAACAGAATTTATATATTTAGTGAATCCAACAGAATATCCATACTTACCCGCGGGACCTTTTAACTACTTCATCCGTCTCATATTGATAGTCATGTTTTGATTTTAATGATCTTTTCTTTTCAGCTTTGTTTTTAAATTTTTATTTGTATAAAATAGTATTTGATAAAATTTATATCACTTTATTGGTTTTTGATTATATTTTTACTTGTATAACATTCATAAAGTATTATATAACACACACAAAATAATTTTAAGAAAAAGTTGGAAAAAAAACTGGACTATTAAATGGGACGGAGCGAGTATTTTTTTTTCAAGTGTATATATAAAAATAAAAATTAGACGGATAGTCGATTTAATTTGTACTAATTTTAATCCGTAAAATCCCTTTGGTTTGTACCATGCTTTAATTTAGCGTTTCAGTTTCGAGAAACTGAAACGCAAAACTGAAACGAAGAATTGAAAATCAAAATTAAAAACTAAACCGTAAACCATGGAGCTGAATAAATTAATCCCCCTCGTGGCCAAGGAGGTTCACCCGCGATGACTATGGGCTTGCCACAGAGCGGGTACTCGCCCCTAAGATTAGTCGGCTCACAAAGCGGGTCATGAACTCAGATATACCCAAAAAATTAAAACGCAAAAATGAAAGTGATAATGAAATGCGAAACTAAAACACATGTGAACCTTAACCGTGATATCGAAACGTGATACTGAAACGTGAAATCGACTCGCGAAACGGAAACGCAAAACTGAGTCATGAAACTGAAATCTCAAAATTCAAACATGAAATTGAAACGTGAAACATGAGCTTGACATGGTAAATCAAATCATGGGCCGTTTATGAACTGTGAGAGATTTATGGGTGGTGAAGTTGTGTTCCTACTTTTTAGTTAGATAATAGTAATTCTCTTATTTTCCAATTCTTAGTGAAAACGAAAATTTATGTTTTCTTAGTTGTGATTTGTGAAGCTTTTGTAATCTCAGTTTATTATGGTGAAACAATACAGAAAATTGCTCCATCTCCTCTCCAATTTCTCATTCAATTTTGTGATATATTTTCGGCAGTTCATATTGATATCTCTCAGTGACTGCAAATTTCTCTGGAAAATTGCCACGCAAAGCTACTTTCTGATATACTCATAAAACAAACTTTTGTCATCATCACCTCTAAATACTTGAGGGTAACTGAATTTTAAGAGAGAAATAAGGTCCCGACAGAATGAAATCCTAGTAGTCAAAATTGAAGATTTTGATGAAAACTCCGTTATAATTACTTAATAAATATATGTTGTATTAATTGGATTTCCGAGTTTTGTTGTCATAATCAGATTTTGTTATGCTCTGTGTTCTTTTCTCCATCGACCAAAAAACATGCTACTGTAAATTTATTCATATTGGGCCTGGACCAACTTTTGGATTATGTATATTTTTAATTTAATGCTCATTTAAGAACTAACTATAACGATTCACCCTTAAAAGAAAGATATTTTCAAAATGCCCTCGCAAGTCACAAGGTCACCCTGGGATCGTGCGACTCGTGATTTGTGAGTCATGGTGGAGGAAATTCAGTCGCGGACTAGAGTTTACGGTCATGACCAGAAAACAACGAGTCACAAACTCGTAGGGTCTAGTCATGCGAACCTTGCGAGTTGCTGCATTAGTGGATTATTTATTATTACTATGGAAGAAAACAAACATTACGCTCACAAACGTGTTTACTTTTGTTCAACCTACGTTTGTACGACATTGTGTGTCGGTTACAAATGGTTACCAACCAATAACGTTCACAAACCCTTTTATGTCGCAATTTCGTCAATTACTAAACATTAAACATCAAACACAAACCACCACCGTCGTCAACCACCACTACCGCCGTCAAATACCACCACCGCCGTCAAAAACCTACAATTTCAAGAATTCTTTAAACAATCAATGTGAAAACTTAAAGATTCATCGACTCTAAAGAACAAGCTCAGAGATATTGATCTTGTGAAAAACACCTTGAGAAAAGAATAAAAGATTATATTTAGACAGACGAGCTTTGGTTTGTGATTAGATCTTAGTTGTTCGGGTAACGATCAGGGTCTCGTACATCGTATGCTTCAGTTAGGTTGTGACAGACCAAGGGGTGTTGATAAACACGTAGAGGAGCTGATTTATGGTTCAGTGTCAGTAGTAGGTATTGTATTCGGTTTAGCCGATAAGAGTTCTGTCTGGTTACACGTATCAAATTCGGCCAAAATACAGACTTTTCAGACTTTATTACGCCTACACTGAAGGGAAAAACCCAACCTATTAGGGTTCGTTGTTTCGCTACCCTTCCACCCCAACAGTCGATAACGATACAGGACGTTGCCAACCGTTTGACTAACGTCGCAGCTGATACCAGCGACGATGATCAAGTGCGGCTGACACTTATACTGGGTTTTGAAACGAACATCGACATTTATTCGAAAAACGACACATTTTTCTAAATTTACTGACTGACATCATCTACCGTTGTACTGTGCGGTGCCCCAAGAATTTGCAAGGCGCAGTACAATTGAAAACAGACCAAACAAAAGTTTCAACTATTCGTCCTAGATCATGCTTTACTGCGCGATGCGCTTAGCCGATTACAACCTCCACGACGCGCACTAACACATGCAGCATACATGCACTTTTAAAACAAGTTTAATTAATTCCGGATTATAAACAATAATGCACAAGTCATACAATAATCCAAACCCCGTTTTAATGCCATCAAGATGTTATAATAACAATATCAATCAATAGTCGAGTTCATGTAACAACCCAACTCAAGAATCGACACGAAATAATTTTTTTTTTTTTAATATAGGTCAGGCTGGCCTGACAGGCTTAACCCGCGGCGCGGTCAGCCCAGCCATGGCGCGGCTTAACTCAAATTCAGAAAGTCAGAACCAGCAAAACTCTCGACATCCAAAACATGTCTTAGCCTGAGGCGCGCCCATAAGGGTCGCGACGCGGCTCATCTCTGTTGCTTATTCTTACTTAACAAAATCACAAAAGTGCCAATTTCCACAAGTGCAAGATCCAACATTTCAAATGGCTTCATGCCACATCAATAAGCAAAGTTTACATGTTTTAAGACTCCCATTCAAATATTTGACCACTTTAGCGACCCGTCAAAGTACACTTGACGACCATCGTTATCTTGGTCCCACAGCTTGATCATAACTCTATATGAATTTAATAAATAACCTTGCATTCTTTATTTAAAAATGATTTCATATAAAGAAAACCTATCAAAATATGTAAGTTTAGAAAAACCATACATTATTACTTAACCAAAAGTTGACCAAAACAAAGTCAACAGCATCCACTATTAAATGTATCAAAAGAGAATGCAAGTTATTGTTTAACAAAAGCTACCATCATAAATATGCAGACTCTCTAAACACAGCGGAAGCAATCAATCATGAACCTGAGAATAAAACATGCGAGTAACTGTCAACAAAAAATGTTGAGTGAATTATAGGTTTAATATTGCAAACAATATTTAATTTAAACCGTAAAAATTTATGTTTGAAAACATAAAAACTCCTTTTTGGACCACAAAATTATATGCTAGAAAACATATAAAAACATTATTCCATTTACTGTGAGCCACCTGGTAACCACTTAACCATTTATTTACCCTTGCCAAACACAATAAATAATATACACCGAACAAGTGTATCTACAACAAAATACGAAGTACTAAACATTCCGATTATAAATTGCTAGCGCGACTAGCTCGAAATGGGGTTGTCAAACCCGATAGATCTATCCGTAGGATTCGCGTTCACCAGTAGAACCCAGTGATTACAGTTACCAGACTAGGGAATATTTTTGTTCAACTCACAATGAATAATTTAAACCAACTTCCACTTGTGTCCAAAATATAAAATAAATTGCATGTATTCTCATCCCAAAAGATTTAAAATAGAAAAATGGGACTATAACTCACCTTAATAGCAACGAAGTAACCACACAAATATGCGAACAGCAAATGAAGTAAAGTGATCAGGAATGATCACAACGCCGACCTATAAATAAAGCAGGTCGATATAAATAACTAACTTAGGTCAAGTCTTAGTATGATAGCTATTGTACATGTTGCAAGTAGACATAGAACAACACTCAACATGCATCGGTTTGATCGGAACAGCGTACGGACACACACTTTCTATTTTTAGAAAGTTTCTATTTTTAGCAGGTTTCCATTTTTGGAAAGTTTCTATTTTAGGAAAGTTTCTATTTTAGGAAAGTTTCTATTTTTGGAAAGTTTACAAATTTAGAAAGTTGCTATTTTTAGAAAGTTTTTAAGTTAGGAAAGTTTCCTTATTTAGAAAGTCAACAAAAGTCAACTGAAAGTCAAAGTCAACCGAAAGTCAACTCAAAAGTCAACCTTGGTCAAACATAGTCAACATTAATTTTTAAAGTGTAAGTTGTAATAATAATATAAGTTATAATGTTAATTAAAGTTAAATATGTATAATTATGTCATAACATAAGTTTAATTAGATTAAAATGAATTATTAAAGTTAACATAAGTTTAAATGATATAATTAATATAACATAAGTATTTAATTAATTAATTAAATATTAATCATAATATAATTATTATTAATTAATAATAAATTTTAAATCATATCATAAGTATTATTAATTAATAATGAATTATTAATCATATCATAAGTTTCTAATTTTAATTATTAAATCATAAATATTTAATAATTAAATTATAATTAAATAATAACTAAGCCTTATAATAATTAAATAATTAATTAATCCTTATTATAAGTCTCATTATAATAATCTCATAATATAAGTTTAATACTTATCATAAGTATTTTTCATTAATAATAAAAGTATTATTAATCATAAGTTTAATTAAAAGTTTAATTAAATCATAAGTAATAATTAAATGATATAATAAATATATATCATAAGTCTTAAATTATAATAATTAATTTTTATATCATAAGTAATTTAATAATAATGAAAATCATTATTTATATCATAAGTCATAATTAATAACCATAAGTTTTAATTAAAAGTTCATCGGGTCATAACTTAAGCCCCGGGAATCAGTTTTCGGCGAGTCTTATATATATCTTCGCCTAACCAACCCACTCAACACATTAGTGTGCTCAAGAACAGTCACCAAGTCGTGACTTACAGCCCTTAATCAGTTTGGACCTTTAATCCGCTCAAAAACGTGTTTTAGTCATAACGGGTGATCCGTGGCTCGGATTAAGATGACCCGAACATGAAAGTTCATCCCATCATCAATCCTAACACACAAGTACACCCTAAAGACTCCAAAAATGGTCACAAAGTCGGACCAAAACTGATTCAATTCGTTTTCATAAATTTATCTCAACAAAACACCATTTTAATAATATCTAGAGTTCCGGGAATCGAAATGACATGAATCCGGATTCTAAAATTAATGTCTTGATGAGAGGAACTCATCTAGATACTTTAATTTCACTTTTAAATCAGTTGCATAATCAGAAATGAACGAAAAAAGAAATGAACGAAAAAGCTGCTGTCCCAAATTAATCAAACCGAAAACATGTATAATCGAGCAATTCTACGCATACAATCAGCAATACAATAACATGTAAGCATCATACTATCAATATAACATCAAAATACAGAAAAATAAAGAAAAATTAAAAATCTAGGGTTAGGGTTTATACCCTAATCAAGAATCAAATGGTATAGATGTGTAAAGGAGATCGCGTAGAATCCGATTATACTAAAAGCCCTAAATTCCAAGCTAATATTTGATTGAAGATGATGATGATATGGTGAGTGTGGGTGATGGCAAAGAAACAAAAAAAAGAGGAGAGAAAAGCTTGCTAGGTTAAGAAACAAAATAAGGGAATGAATTAATTTGAGATTAAAATGGAACTAGTCACAAAATTGCAAAAACACCCCTCCCTTAAAGGGTTCAGCCGAAATATACATGAGGGTGGGCCCCACTAGCCCAAAATGCTATAAAGTCAAGAAGCTTGTGGCCTGAACGCCCGACCGAAGCCCGAAACGCGAAAACGCTACTACGCGATTGATTTTTCGGAGAGATAACAAATACACGACAAAGAAAATATATAAAAACTATATATATTCATATGACATCAAAATATCATATTTAAAATAATTAGGATTTAAAAATCCCAAAAGCTCGACCGTTGGTTTGAAAACCGAAAAGATTCGCCGGATAGAAATCCGCGACACGTAGAAACGTATAACTTAAAATATGAATACAAATATTCATTTAACACATAATAATTAATATATAGACAAAATTGCTGAAATAGTCCCTGTCGTTTGTACCAAAACGCTGGTTTAGTCCCTGTGCTTTTTTTTTGATGGATTTGGTCCCGGTGGTTGGTAAAAGTTGCTGATTTAGTCCCTCTGACCGACGGCCGTCAAAAAATGCCGTTAACTTCAGTCATGTGCCAGACATGTGAGGGTATTTTAGTCAGTTTCTTTCCTTTATTAGTAACATTGCTGAAATGGTCCCTGTAGTTTGTACCAAAATTGCTGAATTTATCCCTGTGATTTGTACAAAAATTGTTGAATTTGTTGAATCTTCATCTTCCCCAATTTTTGTTAAATCTTCTCTTCCCCAATTTGTTAATCTAAAACCAACACCAATTTATATCTCAACAATTAAATTCATAACCCACTTATTTTGTATTAACAAAAAATTTATCAAAAATCATAAAGTGAGTTCGCTGTTCTTTTCAATGAAACTAATATACCCATTCCCCATCCATTACACCTGTTACATTTTCTCCATCTACCTTTTATTTCCTAATAAAAATAATATCAAAGCTATGAAGACCAACTGAAACCCCAATTAAAATTCATAAATTACAATCACAAATACAATTTTACAGTTACAGTTTACAAAAGGCTATTTGTTCTTATTAATATAAAGAAGGCCATCGGTTGATGTTTGTAATCACCACCGACACTTGCGGATTTGAAGATATAATTATGTTTACCATCGTTCAGAACCACCATAGTTCAAATCGTTCAGAACCACCATCGTTCACTATCATTCAGACCCACAATTTGTTTTAGATCTTGTACTGCTCTACCAGATTTGTCTAGACCTCACCGGATCTTGTCAAAACCACCATCACTTCATCTTGTAGGATCTATTTCTCGATATCCTCCTCCGGTACTAGTAGCTTAGAGATCTGGAAATCGACCACAGCTACCGGCGCACCACCTTCGCCGGAGAAGAAAAGGAAATGGTGCGTTTGTGATTTTTGGTATACTCCATTGAATGAATGAATTTTTGTGTTCTTGAATTTGCTTCCAAAAGTTTTGGATCTAAGATGGGTTATTTTGATTTTCAAGTTTAAGGTATTTGTGTTTAAGCTTTATTGTAATTTTAATTTGATACACACTTATTTGATGTAGTTCGTGAGGATCTGCACATGAACGTGATTTTAAATTGATGAACACATTTAAATTTATTAGTTTGTATACATCTTAAATTTGTTCCTGGTTCTTTATTCAAGTAATCGATAGAGTTTACTCCGTATTACTTATGAGATTATGGCTAGTTTTAGTTTGAGGTTGAGGTTGATTTTGTTTTTGATATTAATTTTAATTTTAATAGTTCCAGATTCAAACACTGATAAAAGATAATAAAAACAGGGTTGAGTAAGGGATCTTAATTGAAGTGATTTGAATTTAGCGATGGATCAATTCAGCAACTTTGTTACAAACCACAGGGACCATTTCAGCAATATAGTAAATAAAAGAAAGAAACTGACTAAAATACCCTCACATGTCTGGCACATGACTGAAGTTAACGGCATTTTTTGACGGCCGTCGGTCAGAGGGACTAAATCAGCAACTTTTACCAACCACCGGGACCAAATCCATCAAAAAAAAGCACAGGGACTAAACCAGCGTTTTGGTACAAACCACAGGAACTATTTCAGCAATTTTGTCTAATATATATATTATTACAAAAATAAAAATATAGGTCATAGAAATGGCGTGGCACGAACAATAGTTAACGGTCGTTAAATAATTAACGGTAAAAGATAACCGAAAAAGTAGGGTCGTTACAACCACCGAGCATCATTTGCTCATTACAATTCAAAATATAAGTTTCGACCACACAAAAAAAAGTTTAACTTCCAAACGACACTTAGAGCATGGTGTTTGGGGTTTAAACTACCCGTATCTTGGTCGAACTTCCAAAAGCTAAATCCCCCGAGAGTCACTATTTCAACCGAATACCTTTGCCCTTATCCACGCCGGAGCCTAAAAAGGTAAACAACGAGAGGGTAAGCTATCGCATAGTGAGTGCAATAATTATACATACACATATATAACTCATCTATTTGCAATCGCACCCACCAAATACCTCATACGAAAATATAACTCAAATAGCATGCCATCATACTCATAATGTTAACAACTCGTACACTATCACAACACCACATTAGCATATACTCAACACAATATATATATATATATATATATATATATATATATATATATATATATATATATATATATATATATATATATATATATATATATATATATATATATATATATATATATATATAGCATGCTAAACAATACCCAACAACTTAATATGGTTAACCATAAACGCTATGGTGCTACCGGCTCATGGTTTACACCATACGTAATGCTATGACGCTACCGGCTCGTGGTTCACACCACTACGCATTTGAGTCTCACTCCTTTATAGTGCTACCGGCTCATGGGTCACACTTTGGCGCTACCGGCTCATGGTTTACGCCTCATTTTATAGTGCTACCGGCTCGTGGTTCACACTTGATGCTACCGGCTTGTGGTTTACATCATGACACTCATCACATACATGCTATGTTACTACCGGCTCGTGGTTCATACCATAACATTCACAAATAAATACGCCATATACATATACGCATAATTACTCCACTCACCTTAACGCCTTTGGTGAGATAATCAAGCTCGCAACCTTCAATGCGACGTACCTATTACATTATGCATATAATCAATCATACAATCAAGTTGGTCAACCAACTCACTCGCCATTCTAGTGTCATTTTGACCCATTTCAAGGTCAACACACCCATTTGGGTCATCAACATACCCAAATAACACCCAAAGACTCAACAACAAAGTATGCTAGTGCTTTCACTACACATTTAAGACCCATAAACACATTTAACATTTCAAAACCCTAAGTTAGTCATCTTTGAGTCCTCATGACCCAAACTTACCCAAAAACCCCCAATTCACTAGCAAATGGGTTTTATGTTCATCACTAACCCAAACCCTAACCCTCAACTAATTAAAGTAAGGAAATCGAGGTTAAAACTTACTACCACAATCAAAACGTAGCTATTTACGAGATGCACGACTTTAACACTTGCACTTTAACCCGAAACAAGCTTCCGCCTTCCTTGATTGAGCATTTCTCACACTAGAACCTTCTCTCTCTCTAGAATTTATGTGGAAAGGAAGAGGTGGTTGAAAATGGAGTAAATGATGGTCTAAATCTGATCTTGGGGCTTTAAATTCGTCCCCCAAGTCAAATTACCAAAAAGCCCCTTTTTAAATATCTTCAAAAAGGAAGCTGGCCCATCAGACACCAGCCGCGCCGCGGGCCTTTAGGCCGCGCTGAGGGCCTTTAGGCCGCGCCACGGCCCAAAACAGAAAAACTAGGACGCCAGCATTTATATATATAATTTTACGAAACGGTTTCGGGTCTTACAGTTCAAGTAACCATCGGGGCCTTGATGACCCATTCCAACAACACAAGGTGTAACAATGACCCAATAAAAAGTTTTGACGCAAAACGCAAGACTAGAGCGTGGGTTTTAGGAATAGCTACCCAAACTAAGAAAATTCTCAAAATACAAGTCTTGTTAGCCCGCCAAAACCTCCAAGTAAGCTAAACATCCATCTTACCCTTGTCTTTCTTTAGCCCGAATCTAAAAATAAGATAAACAATAACGGGTAAACTTACGCTTTATGCTAAAAACGAACATATATTTCATAGCATTATTCCCCAAGAAAGACAAGCTTTTAGTTGCAATTGTTCTATTTAAAAGTGATATCCGTTTAAATAATAAAAGGTGAAGACAAAAGACAGATTCGACGAATTGAAGACGCAAACGACCAAAAAGCTCAAAAGTACAAAATACAATCAAAGAGGTTCCAATTATTGATAAGAAACGTCTCGAAATTACAAGAGTACAAGATTCAAAACGCAAAGTACAAGATATTAAATTGTACGCAAGGACGTTCGAAAATCCAGAACCGGGACATGAGTCAACTCTCAACGCTCGACGCAATGGACTAAAAATTACGAGTCAACTATGCACATAAATATAATATAATATATAATTAATTCTTAAAATTAATATATATATTATAATATATTTATAAATCGTCGGTAAGAAAGAAGCCAAAGGAGGGTGAGCTGTATTTTCAAACTCCGCGACTCGCGGAGTTTGAAGGCAAAAGTTGCCGCGAGTCGCGGAGTACCCCTGAACTCAATTCCCTATAAAGCCAACCGAATTCTGATCATTTTGAATATCCATAATCTATCTCTCTCTCAATATATACGTAAATATATATATATATATAATTTATATTTTAATTTTAATTTTAATTTTAATTTTAAATCCTAATAATAAGGGTATGTTAGCAAATGTTGTAAGGGTGTAAGTCGAAATTTTGTCCGTGTAACGCTACGCTATTTTTAATCATTGTAAGTTATGTTCAACCTTTTTAATTTAATGTCTCGTAGCTAAGTTATTATTATGCTAATTTAAAACGAAGTAATCATGATGTTGGGCTAATTACTAAAATTGGGTAATTGGGCTTTGTACCATAATTGAGGTTTGGACAAAAGAACGACACTTGTGGAAATTAGACTATGGGCTATTAATGGGCTTTATAATTGTTTAACTAAATGATAGTTTGTTAATGTTAATATAAAGATTTACAATTGGGCATCCCTATAAATTACCATATACACTCGATCGGATACGATGGGCGGGGTATTTATATGTACGAATAATCGTTCATTTAACCGGACACGGGAATGGATTAATAGCCACTAGAATAATTAAAACAGGGGTGAAATTATGTACAAGGACACTTGGTATAATTGATAACAAAATATTAAAACCTTGGGTTACACTCAGTCGACATCATGGTGTAATTATTAAACAAAGTATTAAAATCTTGTTACAGTTTAAGTCCCCAATTAGTTGGAATATTTAACTTCGGGTATAAGGATAATTTGACGAGGACACTCGCACTTTATATTTTTGACTGATAGACTGTTATGGACAAAAACCTGACGGACATATTAAATAATCCAGGACAAAGGACAATTAACCCATGTGCATAAAACTAAAATTAACACGTCAAACATCATGGTTACGGAAGTTTAAATAAGCATAATTCTTTTATTTCATATTTAATTTCCTTTATTTTATATTTAATTGCACTTCTAATTATCGCATTTTTATTGTTATTGTATTTAATTGCACTTTTAATTATCGTACTTTTTAATTATCGCAGGTTTATTTTATCGCACTTTTATTATTCGCAATTTCATTATCGTTATTTACTTTACGCTTTAAATTAAGTCTTGTATTTATTTATTATTTTACATTTGGTTTTAACTGCGACTAAAGTTTTAAAATTGACAAACCGGTCATTAAACGGTAAAAACCCCCCTTTATAATAATAATATTACTTATATATATATTTGTATTTTTATAAAAGTAAACTAATATAGCGTTAAGCTTTGTTTAAAGATTTTCCCTGTGGAACGAACCGAACTTACTAAAAACTACACTACTGTACGATTAGGTACACTGCCTATAAGTGTTGTAGCAAGGTTTAAGTATATCCATTCTCTAAATAAATAAATATCTTGTGTAAAATTGTATCGTATTTAATAGTATTTCCTGCTAAAAATTAATAGTATTTTATACCACTTAGCTTTAACCATCAAGTATTTTTGGCGCAGCTACCGGGGAATCGCTTAAAAGCCGGAAGCGCAACGCTAATAAAAAAAAGATTTTTATTTTTAGTTTACTTTTATAAAAATACGTTTTTGTAAAAAAAAATACGTTTTTAATTATTCGAAAATATAAAAAGAAAACAAAAATATAAATATTTTTAAGAGTTTGTTAAATATTTAAAGTTTTATAAAGTTTCTTTATTTTTATTTTATAAAAATATAAGTTTTATTTAAATATTTTGTTTTTATTTAAAACATAAAAAAAACCGAAAAAATATATATATATATAAATCTAGTTTTAAGATTTTTATTTATAAAATTAAAAAGTAGTTCTATTTTTATTCTAGTTTTTAAAATATAAGTTTTTATTATATAAATATTTTAGATTTTAAAACAGAAAATATAAAACAGAAAATATAAAATAAAAAAATAAAAAAGAAAAACGCGTCGAATTTCAAAACTGTACCTGAGTTGAATTTTGAAACCCCGCGACTCGCGGAGTTTGAAGCATCGAATACCGCGACTCGCGGAGCAGACCTGACACGGGTACACAGGAACCCTAATTCGCATTAATTATGGGTTTTATTAATTTTAATTAATTTTAAACCCTAATTAGTTTATTTATATTATATTGTTTAGTTTAGTTTTTATTTATTTGTTTTATTTAGTTAAATTAGTTTAAATAAAATATAAAATTAATAGTTTTAATAAATAAATAATATAAAAATAATATTTTTATAAAAATTTGTAACTTTTTACAACTTTTTGTATATTTTTATATTTTGTCCCTTTTTAATTGTTTTAGCGTAATATTTGTATTTTTCGCTCATATTTAGTTTTAAACTTAGTTTTTGCCATAGTTATTTTTATTTCTAGATATTTAGGCTTTGCCGTAGAATTCCTTAAGTGTTTTTCTTTAGACTAAGATTTAGGTACTTTAGAATTTTGCGACGCCTTTTTAAGTTTTAGTTTCTTTTTAAGTTATTTACATTTGGGATATAGTTTTTCCTGTAAGCTTTAATATTTTTAGACGACTTTTACCTATGTATCAATTATCATTCCAATTAGTAATCTCAATTTGCGATTATAATTTTAAGTTAGTTGTAGTAATAAGGTTAGGTTAGTCAAGTGTTTTTAAGTGTTATAAGTTTCTTTTATTTTTCCATCACCTTTTATTTTTCAACCATTTTTCTTTTTCGACCTTTTTCGACGAACTCTTTTTCTTTCTTGTTTCTCGCTATTCTAGTTTTAGGACATAGATTTTTATTCTACTTCTTATCTAAATTTCTTAAAATTATGAAAATTTATTTTAAGTGGTTAAATTGATAGACATCAAAATTTTCTGGTTCGTAGTAATAGTTGGATTTGTACGTGGACCGGGTTATTGGAGCCAAACAGTCCTCAATTATATTGAGACCAAACGAATCCTGCCCCTCTGCTGCATCTTTTGGCTATTCGAAACGTGGGCAAAATCAGAAAAGTCTATTGATTGGATAACTTATTATAATTTTTCTTTCCTTTTAAAAACTAATAGGATATTCAGTGAATGCACCGAGCAAGACGTTCACCACCTTTTGTACGTTCACCACCTGTAACTAGATCAAGACATTTAGCAAATATTACCGCCGTTGATTTTTCTTTAGAATCGTCATCCAGTCGACCAAGTACTCCAGTTCAAATTTCCGATAATCCATTTTTTGAACCCGACCTCACAATTGAGAATCCGGAGAATATTCAGGGACGATTCATAGATCCTGAACCATTAAATTTTCCTCCGGAACTACCAATCATTCAAACAGAGATTGTTGAGGAACGAACCATTAAATCAGAATCCTCTAGTGATTCCGATTCAACAAATTCAATTATGGAAGTAACAGAACCTTTAAGTATGGAAGACCGAATAAGAGCTAAACGCACTGGCCAAGGTCACGCAATTACTCATCCAGACATTAATGCGCCAGATTATGAAATCAAAGGGCAAATTCTACACATGGTGACTAATCAATGCCAATTTAGTGGTGCGCCTAAGGAAGATCCAAATGAACATCTACGTACCTTTAATAGGATCTGCACACTATTTAAAATAAGAGAAGTTGAGGATGAACAGATATATCTTATGTTATTTCCCTGAACTTTAAAGGGAGAAGCCAAAGATTGGTTGGAATCATTACCTGAAGGGGCGATTGATACATGGGATGTTTTAGTTGAAAAATTTCTTAAACAATTCTTTCCTGCATCTAAAGCCGTAAGACTTCAAGCAGAAATTGTTACGTTTACACAGAAGCCGAATGAAACTCTATATGAGGCGTGGACAAGATTTGGAAAGTTATTAAGAGGATGTCCGCAACATGGTTTAGACACCTGTCAAATAGTACAAATATTCTACCAAGGATGCGACATCACTACAAGGAAAGACATAGATATAGCAGCTGGTGGTTCTATTATGAAGAAAACTGAAACTGATGCTTACAAAATTATTGATAACACTGCTTCCCACTCACATGAGTGGCACCAAGAAAAAGATATCGTTAGATCATCTAAAGCAGCTAGAGCCGATTCTAGCCATGACTTAGATTCCATTTCCGCAAAGATAGATGCTGTGGAGAGACGAATGGAAAAGATGACTAAAGATATTCACTCGATACGAATTAGTTATGAGTAGTGTGGAGGACCACATTTGACAAAAGATTGTCTCAGTATTGAATTAACAATGGAACAAAGAGAGAATATTTCATACATAAACCAAAGGCCTGGAAATAATTATCAGAATAATTATCAACCGCCAAGACCGATTTACAATCAAAATCAGAATTATAACAGAAATATTCCATACAACAACCAACAAGGTCCTAGCAATCAACAATTATCCAATAATAATTACAATCAGCAAAGACGTAATTTTCAAAACAAACCACCACAACAAACCAATGATAAAAAGCCGAATTTAGAAGATATGATGACGAAGCTAGTTGAAACTCAAACGCAGTTTTTCACATCTCAGAAACAAACTAATGAACAAAATGCTCAAGCATTTAGAAAATCAACAAGCTTCTATTCAAAATCTGGAACAAGAAGTAAGTAACCTAGCAAGGTTAATAGGTGAAAGAAAACCAGGAAGTTTACCTAGTGATACAAATGCTAACCCCCGGAATGAAACAGCTAAAGCCATTACCACAAGAAGTGGTACAACACTTAAACCACCTGAAATACCTGTAACTTCTGATGAAGCTATTCCTACTCCACAAGAACCACAACCTGATCAAGATAAGGAAAAAGAACCGGTAGTTGAGAAGGATAATGAAGATAACACAGTTAAGGCTAAACCTTATGTTAAACCATACCAACCACCACTTCCTTACCCGAGTAAAATGAAGAAAGAGAAACTTGAAACCGAGCAATCCAAATTCTTGGATATGTTTAAACAGATAAATGTAAATCTTCCTTTCATTGATGTGATTTCAGGAATGCCTAGATATGCTAAATTCTTGAAAGATCTAATCTCAAATAGAAAGAAAATGAAAGAACTCTCGGCTGTTACTATGAACGCTAATTGTTCAGCAGTATTGTTGAATAAGATACCAGAAAAACTATCTGATCCAGGAAGTTTCACAATTCCATGTTTTCTGGGTAGTCTTAGTTCAATAGAAACATTGGCAGATAGGTGCTAGTATAAATCTAATGCCGTATTCACTATACGCTAAACTAGACCTTGGAGAATTGAAACCAACCAGAATAAGCATACAACTAGCCGATAGATCAATAAAATATCCTAGAGGGATAATGGAGAACATGCTAGTTAAAGTTGGTACTTTAGTATTTCCAGTAGATTTTGTTGTTCTGGACATGGAAGAAGATTCTCAAGTTCCTCTCATATTAGGAAGACCATTCTTAAATACGGCTAAAGCAATGATAGACGTGTTCGGTAAGAAATTGACCCTAAGTATAGAGGACGAGAGTGTTACCTTTTCAGTTGATAGAGCAATGCAATAACCACAATCTGCAGATGATACATGTTATTATATTCAAACTATAGATGCACATGCAGAATTATTAGAAGAATTTTCAGAATTACAAGGAACAGGAGAATGTTCTTTAGGAGAAAGTAATGAACCAATTGATGAAGCTGAAATGTTAGCTACACTTATAGCTGATGGATATGAACCAACAACAGAAGAAATTCAAATGCTAAAAGAAGAAGACAGATATCGATAAATATCATCGATAGAAGAACCTCCGAAATTAGAGTTAAAGCCACTTCCAAACCATTTGGAATACGCTTATTTACATGGTGAATCTGAATTACCTGTAATAATATCGTCTTCTCTTACTGAAAATGAGAAATCACAACTCATTTCTGTGTTGAAAGCTCATAAACCAGCCATTGCATGGAAGAATCATGATATTAAAGGAATAAGTCCTTCATATTGCACACATAAAATCCTTATGGAAGAAGGTCATAAAACGTATGTGCAACGCCAACGAAGACTAAATCCTAATATGCAAGATGTAGTTAAAAAAGAAATTATTAAACTGCTAGACGCAGGTCTAATTTATCCAATCTCTGATAGTCCATGGGTAAGCCCAGTTCAATGCGTGCCTAAGAAGGGTGGCATGACTGTCATTACAAATGAGGAAAATGAGCTTATTCCTACTAGGACTGTAACAGGATGGCGTGTGTGTATTGATTATAGAAAATTAAATGACGCCACCAGAAAAGATCACTTTCCCTTACCTTTCATTGATCAAATGTTGGAAAGATTAGCCGGAAATAGTTACTATTGTTTTCTAGATGGATTTTCCGGATATTTTCAAATTCCAATAGCACCCGAAGATCAAGAGAAAACCACATTCACGTACCCTTATGGTACTTTTGCTTACAAACGCATGCCATTTGGACTTTGTAATGCCCCTGCAACCTTTCAAAGGTGTACGATGGCGACTTTTCACGACATGATAGAAGAATGCATGGAAGTTTTCATGGATGACTTTTCAGTCTTCGGTGATACATTTGAATCATGTCTAGTTAATCTGGAACGAATGCTTATTAGATGCGAACAATCAAATCTAGTTCTTAATTGGGAGAAATGCCATTTTATGGTTAAAGAAGGCATCGTTCTTGGTCATAAAATTTCAAAAGAAGGAATTGAAGTGGATAGAGCTAAAGTAGATGTAATTGCTAAACTTCCACATCCCACCAATGTTAGAGGAGTTAGGAGTTTTCTAGGGCATGCCGGTTTTTACCGACGTTTCATAAAAGATTTTTCTAAAATTGCCACTCCTATGAATAAACTCCTAGAAAAGGATGCTCCATTCATCTTTTCAGATGAATGTATCAAATCTTTTAATATTCTTAAAGAGAAACTCACTAATGCGCCGATCATGATAACACCAAATTGGAATCTACCATTTGAACTAATGTGCGATGCAAGTGATTTTGCAATGGGAGACGTTTTAGGACAAAGGATTGAAAAACGATTTCAACCTATATATTATGCTAGTAAGACGTTACAAGGAGCACAAACGAACTATACAACTACTGAAAAAGAACTCCTTGCTATTGACTTTGCTTTTGACAAATTTCGATCATATCTCGTTCTAGCAAAAACGGTGGTCTATACCGACCATTCTGCTCTTAGATACCTATTTTCAAAACAAGATGCTAAACCAAGATTAATCCATTGGATCTTACTCTTACAAGAGTTTGATATTGAAATCCGAGATAAAAGAGGAGCAGAAAATCTCGCCGCTGATCATCTTTCTCGTCTTGAAAATCCCGAATTAGAAGTTCTAAATGAATCGGCCATACAAGACAACTTTCCTGATGAATATCTATTGAAGATAGATTATAAAGAAATTCCATGGTTTGCAGACTATGCAAACTACTTAGTATGTGGATTCCTTGAAAAAGGATTATCGTACCAAAAACGAAAGAAATTCTTCAGTGATATAAAACACTATTTTTGGGAAGATCCACATCTTTTCAAAAGTTGTCCCGATGGAATAATACGCCGATGTGTATTTGGAGATGAAGCCAGTAAAATTTTAAACCATTGTCACACAGGACCAACAGGAGGGCATTATGGGCCTCAACTAACAGCAATAAAAGTTTATGATGCTGGATTCTATTGGCCTACAATTTACAAAGACGCACACCTTCTTTGCAAATCCTGTGATGCTTGTCAAAGGGCCGAAAAAATAAGTCAACGTGATGAAATGCCACAAAATTTCATACAAGTATGTGAAGTATTTGACATTTGGGGTATTGACTTTATGGGTCCATTTCCAAAATCTCATAATAATCTATATATACTCGTAGCCATTGATTATGTATCTAAATGGGCAGAAGCACAAGCTCTCCCAACTAACGATGCACGAGTTGTAGTCAACTTTTTAAAACGTCTTTTTGCAAGGTTTGGAACACCGGAAGCTTTAATAAGTGATCGGGGTACTCATTTCTGTAATAATCAACTTAAGAAAGTTCTTAAAAGATATGGAGTAACTCATAAAATCTCCACCGCATATCATCCACAAACAAGTGGACAAGTTGAAAATACCAACCGAGCTTTAAAACGTATTCTAGAGAAAACCGTAGGATCAAATCCGAAGTAATGGTCCATTAAATTGGAGGATGCACTCTGGGCTTTTAGAACAGCCTACAAAACTCCAATTGGAACCACACCTTTTAGACTTGTTTATGGAAAAGCATGTCATCTTCCAGTAGAAATTGAACACAAAGCATTTTGGGCTTTGAAGACATGTAATCTTGATTTACATGAAGCCGAACGTCTACGATTAAGTCAACTAAATGAATTAGAAGAATTAAGACATGAAGCATACGAAAATTCGTTAATCTATAAAGAAAGAACGAAGAAATGGCATGATAAAAGAATCAGAAGTTCAAAAGAATTTAAAGAAGGAGACAGAGTTCTTCTTTTCAATTCACGATTCAAGCTATTTCCTGGAAAATTGAAATCAAGATGGTCTGGACCATTCATAGTCAAAAGAGTTTTCCCATACGGAACGATAGAATTAATAAATTCAAATGGGATTGAATTTAAAGTTAATGGTCACAGAGTTAAACATTACATACATGGTCCGATGGAAGAAGACAATGAAGTTAATCACAATTTCGATACCACAGCTAACTAAGTATAGGGGGTTTATGTATTTCTGTTAGAGTTAGATTGTCTGTTTTCGTGTAGTTCTCGAAAATGGAACCCGAATGGTCTTTCCCTAGCAGACCCTAAAGAACTAGTCTTCTCCCCCCATTCTGAATTTTTATATTTTTTAGGTTTTTACAAAATGAAGACTACCTGTGAACTAAACCATGGTCTAATGCTACACGCTTTGATCACTAAACGTAATAATGACACACTACCAAGTGAAATAGTATCAGTAATCAGAGAAAGATTGGACGGAGTTAGAAAAGAATCCAGATGCGAAGATAATAAGTTACAATTTGGTAAAGGAAAATCAAAATCCGCAGCGAAAAGAAGAGCACGACACCTAGAAAGATGTCACAAATGCGGAAAATGGTCACATGGAGGTAAATGTTCAAATAATCAAACCTATTCAAATACCGAATTTGTTACTTTATGCAGAGACGGACCGTTCATATGTTTAGAAGAAAAAACACTGAATGCTCGAGGTTACGCCTATGTAGCCATGGAAAACCAATTAAACCGACTATCTTATGAATTGGATAGATCATATAACTAAGAAATCTATTTCACAGGTATGTTCGTATAGTTTTTTTTTATTTTTATTTTTATTTTTAACCTTTTGATAATAAACGCTAATTTGTTCGCTATAAAGTATTAAATTGGTATTGTAAAATTAGGTTTGGCGACCGAAATTATTGATATCATTCAAAAATTTATTACATCACTGCGAAATTTAACGTTTATTCTTAAGGTATAAATATCTTTAATCAATCAACCCAAAATATTCCAAAAATTCGTCATGAGTTAAATTAGGTCATGGAACCGAAATTACTTTACCGAAAAGAGGGGCGCATATTTTTGATAATATTTGATTGATTAAAGTGGGATAAAAAGCCAAAAAGATTTTTAATTTTATTTTTACCATGTTTTTAAAATTAATATATAAATCTTAAATTAATATTGTAAACTTTGTAAAAACAATATATTTAAAATTGTAAATATTTGAAAAATTAATATAAGTTTGGTTTGAATTTATAATATGAATTTTTAAATTAAGTTTGGTGTGAATTTTTAATTTTTAAAATATGAATTTTATTTTTATGCATTTTAAATTGTAAGTTTGGTGTGAATTTTTAATATTAATTTTGAATTTTATATTTAAATTGTGTGAATTTAAAAACAAAAATTTACTTTATCTCATTAAGTTAAAAATATGATTTTTAAAATTCGTCGTAAGTTGAAGACTAGGTCTTTGAACCGAAATTGCTTTACCCAAGGGAGGGACGAGAACTTTTATTATCATTATTTTTAATCTTATTGAATTAAAGTATGCCAAAAACATTAAAAAAAAACAAAAAAAAATCTAAGCTTTTAAAACAATCGCTTGAAAAAGACAAATTTTAAAATTTTGTTGAGGGACGGACTAGGACATCGATTCGAAACGACCGCGTCCTAAATAACAAGGGAAACAAAATTTTAAAATTAATTACTTAATTGTTTTAAATAGTATAAGATGTTAAAAAAAAAATAAAAAAAAATATAAACAAACTCAGCGATTCGCGGAGTTTGAAGGTTCAAACACCGCGACTCGCGGAGGGACCGAATTACAAAAAAAAATAAAACGCAAGAACAGCTCAGTTGCACACCACAAAAACGAAAATACTGCGAAAATAACCCGAAAAAACCCGAAAAAGACCTCCCATATTCACAATTTTTCACCGTTAATCATCAAATCTTTTACTAAAATCATGTTGAGAAGGATGCTATCAAGGAATTACTCAAGAAAAACGGTAAATTTCTACACCTAAACACCATTTAATTCGAAAATTAGTGTTCTTGAGCAATTTTATACCCAATTTGATTTTGATGCTTTTTAGTGTAATTATGCTTAAATTGTTTATGTATTATGCTTGTATAACCTAGATTGATGCTATTTAACATGATTAGAAGCCTTAAACTTCAAATTTTGAGTAATCTAGGGTTTGTGTTCTTGACCAATTTGGGGCTTTTTGATATAAACAGATTATGGCCGATTTTTGTCATGAATTGTTGCTAAATTAAATAGTGTAACATGTTTAGGTAGTTAAATGATCCAAACTTTGAGCCTAAACATGATTTTGAGAATTAAAGTGGACTTTTTCAAGTCTAAAATTCATGAACTTGATTTTTGAGAGATAATGCCATTTGAAACTTGTTTAATTGCTAGTGATGATTATTTTGACATGTTATTTGAGTTGAATGCTTATGAACTTGGTAAACATTTTCGTATATGCTTATTTGAAAAAGTGTAGATTTGATGAAAATATGAAAATGAGCTTAAGTTTGATATAAATTGATCATGTCATTGTAATTATTTTGATTGATGATTTTTCTGACATTAATGCATATTTGGATGCACAAAAATTGTGTTTGATGTGTTTTGCAGACTGAAAGGGGTGAATCTTCATCCCAAGCTCGCAATGCTCCTGCTGAGAATGCGGAACAACAGGAGGTGGATAACTACTACAAACAAGATATACCTCATCCAGTCATGACATTTTCTGATATGCACTTGGAAGATTTGCACCCGAACCTGAGATTTGACAGACTTTGGATAGATTATCCAAAATACCAAAGGGGTTTGCATACTCTTCATTCTAAAGTTGTTGAAGTACCTAGGGTCATAGAATGGGGACCATTAGAAGCTGTAGAATTGGCCGGGCCAATTAGGGAATTACTTGCACAGAGGTATGGTAATTCTACTTTTAACGACTGGGTACGTTTATTCACCATGCGTAGACCTGTATATAAAGTATGGTGTGAAGAATTATTGTGTAGTATAGAATTAAATGATCGGGTAGCTAGTTTAACCGGTCGATCTTTTATTAGATTTTTGTTAGGAGGTTCGATGCGCCACATGTCTTTACTAGACATGGCTCAGGCTTTACGTATATATACGCCTGAGGAGTTAGCATCTGCCGATTGTAGAGGGTTGATACTAAATGTGTAACACCCTAGGCAAATCCCACATCGCCCACGAACATGAGTGATCATGGGATTATAAGGTAATACTCACGCTTAAATGACACAACGCGTTTTGGGATCACAGGCTGAGTAGAAGTGCGAGTACATTGTGGTTAAGCGTGCTCGGGCGAGAGCACTACCAGGATGGGTGACCTCCTGGGAAAGTGCTTCTCGTGTGTGGTCGCTAAGAAAAAGCCGTGCGCCTGCGGGCAAAGCGGACAATATTGTGGTCATGAAAAGCTGGGGTGTTACAGAATGGTATCAGAGCCACTCATGTGCCGTTGGGGGTGGTGGGGCAAACCTCATCGAGGACGATGAGTCCCTAAGGGGGGGTGAATGTAACACCCTAGGCAAATCCCACATCGCCCACGAACATGAGTGATCATGGGATTATAAGGTAATACTCACGCTTAAATGACACAACGCGTTTTGGGATCACAGGCTGAGTAGAAGTGCGAGTACATTGTGGTTAAGCGTGCTCGGGCGAGAGCACTACCAGGATGGGTGACCTCCTGGGAAAGTGCTTCTCGTGTGTGGTCGCTAAGAAAAAGCCGTGCGCCTGCGGGCAAAGCGAACAATATTGTGGTCATGAAAAGCTGGGGTGTTACAAAATGGTAGAAAGATAGATGAAAATTTTGATACACATGGTGTATGGAGTCAAATGACAAGCCATCACCGATTCAAAGGGGGAAATTACTCTTATTTGGATATAGATAGAGCTGAATTAAGAGTAATTCATAGGTTTTTAGCTAATTCGATTACATAAAGAGGTAAGAACAAGGAAAAGGTAAATGAACAGGATTTGTTTTACCATATGTGTATTCGAGACCCACAAAGCGCTGTAAGTATACCTTATTGTGTGGGTTATTATTTATCAGCTATGGTTAGGGGGATGAGACCGCATAGCATAATAGGAGGTGGTATATTTATTACTTTGATTGCTGAATATCTCGGTGTGGATATAAGTCGGGGGGGATTATTAGTCGAAGAACCAGAACCCCGCGATACAATAGGTTTAAATGTATACCATGGTGCGAAAGTTTTGAAGAGGCGATATAACGCTGCAGTACAATACCATGGTAGACATCCAAAGGTTGAGAGAAACCAACAGCAAGGTAATGTAGGAGGGGGAAATGAAATGCAAGAAATGCAAAGGTTTATAGCTTCACAGGAGTACGAAAATGCTAGACATAGAGCATTTGAAGATTGGCAAGTTCATCAAAACCAAATCATAGCTTATTGCCAACATATAGGTAGAAACTATATTCCTACTACAAAGCCCATATTCCCTCCCTGGTCTATAGAGATTCAACCACCGTATCCTACGTATAACCCAGCCGATGCATTTTATAGCACCTATGGTTATGCATGGAACCCCTTCTGGTATCAGTATCATCCCTAGTCTACTTAGTTTTTATTTTATTTTATTATTTGTAATGTTGCTACATTTAATACTTATGTTGGATTTGTAATAGTTTTATTATTTTCTAACTTTTATTCTTAGATTTTAATAATTTTTGAATGTGGGGTAATATACCAAACTTTAAAAATATGTATATATGTTTGCAGTTTATCTTATGTACACAACAGGGTAAAACAACGCATTTTCAAAGACTGGCATTAAGTTCAGCAAAAGCAACTAATTTTGACGACAAGATGCAAAATATATGTGAAATAACAACAAGACGGAATGAACAAATGATATGCACCATTTATCATTCAGCAAGCAAACACAAATATGTTTGGAAACTTTGGTAAAATTTAATCATTTTCACACAAATCACCCTCAATAATTTAAATTGTTACTGATTTCTTGCAAATGAGGGCATTGCAAGATCTTAAGTGTGGGAAGGGGTTAAATTCTTTCGGATTTTAAAATTTTTATCTTAAACACTGGGTTACCATTAAAAATACTAGTAAAGCAGTAGTTGTATTAGAATCTAGTGCTCTCTGATAATAAAGAACAGCCCTAGTCTTATATACTGACTACCCAATTCTAGTAAAATTTTTCAAAATTTTCAATTAAATGAACTCAAAATCATGTTTATACATATTTATGAACGATAAAACTAGGTTTTAACACCGAAATTATTGTTACCTCGGAAAGGACATAAATTGAGAAACAAACCAAAATGTTAAAATTCATTTAAAATGGAATAGAGGACAATAAAAAGGAAAATAAAAGCCAAGTGTGGGAAAATTTACCAAGTTATCTTAAACATATGTCACATATATCTGTAACAAATAACTGAAAATACTTTTGCTTTGGACTAAACTAAACTGTTTTACCCAAATGAAAGAAAAGAAGAGATGGATCTACACGATGAATCAATTCCATCATTAAAAGGAAGTAAAGTCTTCCGAAAAAGACATGCGCTTCTTGATTTAGGTCAAGAAGTTGTCGTCCAGACCAGCTGTAGTTTGACGAAAAATCTAGAAAAGCCATCACTAAAATCAGCAGGAAATCCACGGACCTCAGCATTAAACAGGGTCGCCAAGTGGTCAGATTTATCCTAACTATGAGAAGGATTTATCTCGTACAATGGGGGGGCACCATGCAAATTAGCTGGATAAGACTAATGAATCAGATCCCCAGAAAGGATAATCTCCTTAAAAGATCAAAAATCAGCTTTTAAGCCTGATATTACTCAATCCTTGAGATTGACCTTAAAGATTGAGAATTACAAACTCATGGAATTCAATGATATCTAAACTCGAGCCTGAACGAGAAAATATTTTGATCAAAATTACAAACCGATTTGTTTTCTAAAAACCCATTTTCAATGCGTTCATTACCATTGAACGTAAAATCCTAGGAATTCACCTGGAATTCATTAGGTCACCTGAACTAAATCGGGTGTCAACCGTAAGAACGGTGGTTGCATAGCATGGTCAAGGACAGGACCTTGTGCCAGATCGAAAAATTATAAGGGTGAGCTTTATTATTGCTCCTACCAAGGATAGTAATTGCGTCCGACACATTATAGACCATAATTAAAAGCATGTCAGGGGACATTGCCTTAACAGTTGCTTGTTCAATGCTTTCCTTTACAACCGGACGGTAGTTTACCGAAAGGTAATATACGGGACAAGTAAATTGGACGTGTTGCTTTCCAAATACAAGGTTAGCAAGTGGGTGACACAAAACCATAAGTTTTGAGCTAAAATTTTCAAATCTGAAACCCACCAAACCTACAAAAATATTTTGCAAACACCGGTGAAGGGTTATTCCGGAAAACTTATCTAGGGTAAAAACTAGATTTAATTTTCAAAATATCAAATGTTTTCATAAAGATCCAATTTCCTTAATGGATCTAAATTTTTATAGTCATGTGGGACTGTAAACCATATCGTTACTACCATTGTTTATACCGCCGTATAGAAATCACTGATGTACAAAGTGTGAAGAATAAAGAAGTGATTCTAGTATTTCAAGACGATATTGCTTGAGGACAAGCAACACTCAAGTGTGAGAATATTTGATAATGCTAAAAACGAACATATATTTCATAGCATTATTCCCCAAGAAAGACAAGCTTTTAGTTGCAATTGTTCTATTTAAAAGTGATATTCGTTTAAATAATAAAAGGTGAAGACAAAAGACAGATTCGACGAATTAAAGTCGCAAACGACCAAAAAGCTCAAAAGTACAAAATACAATCAAAGAGGTTCCAATTATTGATAAGAAACGTCTCGAAATTACAAGAGTACAAGATTCAAAACGCAAAGTACAAGATATTAAATTGTACACAAGGACGTTCGAAAATCCGGAACCGGGACATGAGTCAACTCTCAACGCTCGACGCAATGGACTAAAAATTACGAGTCAACTATTCACATAAATATAATATAATATATAATTAATTCTTAAAATTAATATATATATTATAATATATTTATAAATCGTCGGTAAGAAAGAAGCCAAAGGAGGGTGAGCTGTATTTTCAAACTCCGCGACTCGCGGAGTTTGAAGGCAAAAGTTGCCGCGAGTCGCGGAGTACCCCTGAACTCAATTCCCTATAAAGCCAACCGAATTCTGATCATTTTGAATATCCATAATCTATCTCTCTCTCAATATATACGTAAATATATATATATAATTTATATTTTAATTTTAATTTTAATTTTAATTTTAAATCCTAATAATAAGGGTATGTTAGCAAATGTTGTAAGGGTGTAAGTCGAAATTCTGTCCGTGTAACGCTACGCTATTTTTAATCATTGTAAATTATGTTCAACCTTTTTAATTTAATGTCTCGTAGCTAAGTTATTATTATGCTTATTTAAAACGAAGTAATCATGATGTTGGGCTAATTACTAAAATTGGGTAATTGGGCTTTGTACCATAATTGGGGTTTGGACAAAAGAACGACACTTGTGGAAATTAGACTATGGGCTATTAATGGGCTTTATAATTGTTTAACTAAATGATAGTTTGTTAATGTTAATATAAAGATTTACAATTGGGCGTCCCTATAAATTACCATATACACTCGATCGGATACGATGGGCGGGGTATTTATATGTACGAATAATCGTTCATTTAACCGGACACGGGAATGGATTAATAGCCACTAGAATAATTAAAACAGGGGTGAAATTATGTACAAGGACACTTGGTATAATTGATAACAAAATATTAAAACCTTGGGTTACACTCAGTCGACATCATGGTGTAATTATTAAACAAAGTATTAAAATCTTGTTACAGTTTAAGTCCCCAATTAGTTGGAATATTTAACTTCGGGTATAAGGATAATTTGACGAGGACACTCGCACTTTATATTTATGACTGATGGACTGTTATGGACAAAAACCTGACGGACATATTAAATAATCCAGGACAAAGGACAATTAACCCATGGGCATAAAACTAAAATTAACACGTCAAACATCATGGTTACGGAAGTTTAAATAAGCATAATTCTTTTATTTCATATTTAATTTCCTTTATTTTATATTTAATTGCACTTCTAATTATCACATTTTTATTGTTATTGTATTTAATTGCACTTTTAATTATCGTACTTTTTAATTATCGTAAGTTTATTTTATCGCACTTTTATTATTCGCAATTTCATTATCGTTATTTACTTTACGCTTTAAATTAAGTCTTGTATTTATTTATTATTTTACATTTGGTTTTAACTGCGACTAAAGTTTTAAAATCGACAAACCGGTCATTAAACGGTAAAAACCCCCCTTTATAATAATAATATTACTTATATATATATTTGTATTTTTATAAAAGTAAACTAATATAGCGTTAAGCTTTGTTTAAAGATTTTCCCTGTGGAACGAACCGGACTTACTAAAAACTACACTACTGTATGATTAGGTACACTGCCTATAAGTGTTGTAGCAAGGTTTAAGTATATCCATTCTCTAAATAAATAAATATCTTGTGTAAAATTGTATCGTATTTAATAGTATTTCCTGCTAAAAATTAATAGTATTTTATACCCCTTAGCTTTAACCATCAACGCTTAGTAAATGTAATAGTTACATGTAAATAAACACAAACCACAATACACCATACATAAAACGAGTATCAAATTGCACCAACTAGCATGATGATTTCCTCAATCGAATACTAACTCATTCATAACGATTTTGAATGCCATGTCACCGGGTGGGCGCCCAAACGTCATTCAGTGACTAACACATAGTCTCATGACATCAAGTGGTCTAACACATAGTATAACAACCCTCATTTTTCCACTCTGTAATGACTATAACGCCCCTAGGGTTCCATTGTTGTTTCGTAAATTTTTATTAGGGTTGTTATCCGGACATATTAAATGAAGTAATTAATACTCGTAATTAATGAACTAAACCCTAAACCTAATTATTTAATGTAAACCCTAACCCTAATAATAATAATAATAATATTATTATTATTATTAAATGTATATACTACGTATTAAAATGTATATAATATATATTTGATATTGCTCCAAACGAACATATATTTAGCAGCAATATCATTCCAATATATAAAATTTTTAGTTGTAATTGTTCTGTTTTTAAGTTGTAATCGTTTAAATAAATAAGTGCGAAGACAAAAGGCGAAAACGAAGATTTGAAGACGCAAACGTCCAAAATGCGTAAACGTACAAGTTAAACTCCAAGTGGTTCAATTTATTGATGATTATCGTCTAAATATTGATAAAAGTACAAGTCGTGGAATGCAAAGTGAAATGTCCCGTTCTTATTGATTAAAAACGTTCCATATTAATTGATTTCGTTGCGAGGTTTTGACCTCTATATGAGACGTTTTTCAAAGACTGCATTTATTTTAAAACAAACCATAACCTTTATTTCATCAATAAAGGTTTAAAAGCTTTACGTAGATTATCAAATAATGATAATCTAAAATATCCTGTTTACACACGACCATTACATAATGGTTTACAATACAAATATGTTACAACAAAATAAGTTTCTTGAATGCAGTTTTTACACAATATCATACAAGCATGGACTCCAAATCTCGTCCTTATTTAAGTATGCGACAGCGGAAGCTCTTAATAATCACCTGAGAATAAACATGCTTAAAACGTCAACAAAAATGTTGGTGAGTTATAGGTTTAACCTATATATATCAAATCGTAACAATAGACCACAAGATTTCATATTTCAATACACATCCCATACATAGAGATAAAAATCATTCATATGGTGAACACCTGGTAACCGGCATTAACAAGATGCATATATAAGAATATCCCCATCATTCCGGGACACCCTTCGGATATGATATAAATTTCGAAGTACTAAAGCATCCGGTACTTTGGATGGGGTTTGTTAGGCCCAATAGATCTATCTTTAGGATTCGCGTCAATTAGGGTGTCTGTTCCCTAATTCTTAGATTACCAGACTTAATAAAAAGGGGCATATTCGATTTTGATAATTCAACCATAGAATGTAATTTCACGTACTTGTGTCTATTTTGTAAATCATTTATAAAACCTGCATGTATTCTCATCCCAAAAATATTAGATTTTAAAAGTGGGACTATAACTCACTTTCACAGATTTTTACTTCGTCGGGAAGTAAGACTTGGCCACTGTTGATTCACGAACCTATAACAATATATACATATATATTAAAGTATGTTCAAAATATATTTACAACACTTTTAATATATTTTGATGTTTTAAGTTTATTAAGTCAGCTGTCCTCGTTAGTAACCTACAACTAGTTGTCCACAGTTAGATGTACAGAAATAAATCGATAAATATTATCTTGAATCAATCCACGACCCAGTGTATACGTATCTCAGTATTGATCACAACTCAAACTATATATATTTTGGAATCAACCTCAACCCTGTATAGCTAACTCCAACATTCACATATAGAGTGTCTATGGTTGTTCCGAAATATATATAGATGTGTCGACATGATAGGTCGAAACATTGTATACGTGTCTATGGTATCTCAAGATTACATAATATACAATACAAGTTGATTAAGTTATGGTTGGAATAGATTTGTTACCAATTTTCACGTAGCTAAAATGAGAAAAATTATCCAATCTTGTTTTACCCATAACTTCTTCATTTTAAATCCGTTTTGAGTGAATCAAATTGCTATGATTTCATATTGAACTCTATTTTATGAATCTAAACAGAAAAAGTATAGGTTTATAGTCGGAAAAATAAGTTACAAGTCGTTTTTGTAAAGGTAGTCATTTCAGTCGAAAGAACGACGTCTAGATGACCATTTTAGAAAACATACTTCCACTTTGAGTTTAACCATAATTTTTGGATATAGTTTCATGTTCATAATAAAAATCATTTTCTCAGAATAACAACTTTTAAATCAAAGTTTATCATAGTTTTTAATTAACTAACCCAAAACAGCCCGCGGTGTTACTACGACGGCGTAAATCCGGTTTTACGGTGTTTTTCGTGTTTCCAGGTTTTAAATCATTAAGTTAGCATATCATATAGATATAGAACATGTGTTTAGTTGATTTTAAAAGTCAAGTTAGAAGGATTAACTTTTGTTTGCGAACAAGTTTAGAATTAACTAAACTATGTTCTAGTGATTACAAGTTTAAACCTTCGAATAAGATAGCTTTATATGTATGAATCGAATGATGTTATGAACATCATTACTACCTTAATTTCCTTGGATAAACCTACTGGAAAAGAGAAAAAATGGATCTAGCTTCAATGGATCCTTGGATGGCTCGAAGTTCTTGAAGCAGAATCATGACACGAAAACAAGTTCAAGTAAGATCATCACTTGAAATAAGATTGTTATAGTTATAGAAATTGAACCAAAGTTTGAATATGATTATTACCTTGTATTAGAATGATAACCTACTGTAAGAAACAAAGATTTCTTGAGGTTGGATGATCACCTTACAAGATTGGAAGTGAGCTAGCAAACTTGAAAGTATTCTTGATTTTATGAAACTAGAACTTTTGGAATTTATGAAGAACACTTAGAACTTGAAGATAGAACTTGAGAGAGATCAATTAGATGAAGAAAATTGAAGAATGAAAGTGTTTGTAGGTGTTTTTGGTCGTTGGTGTATGGATTAGATATAAAGGATATGTAATTTTGTTTTCATGTAAATAAGTCATGAATGATTACTCATATTTTTGTAATTTTATGAGATATTTCATGCTAGTTGCCAAATGATGGTTCCCACATGTGTTAGGTGACTCACATGGGCTGCTAAGAGCTGATCATTGGAGTGTATATACCAATAGTACATACATCTAAAAGCTGTGTATTGTACGAGTACGAATACGGGTGCATACGAGTAGAATTGTTGATGAAACTGAACGAGGATGTAATTGTAAGCATTTTTGTTAAGTAGAAGTATTTTGATAAGTGTATTGAAGTCTTTCAAAAGTGTATAAATACATATTAAAACACTACAGGTATATACATTTTAACTGAGTCGTTAAGTCATCGTTAGTCGTTACATGTAAGTGTTGTTTTGAAACCTTTAGGTTAACGATCTTGTTAAATGTTGTTAACTCAATGTTTATAATATCAAATGAGATTTTAAATTATTATATTATCATGATATTATCATGTATGAATATCTCTTAATATGATATATATACATTAAATGTCTTTACAACGATAATCGTTACATATATGTCTCGTTTAAAAATCATTAAGTTAGTAGTCTTGTTTTTACATATGTAGTTCATTGTTAATATACTTTATGATATGTTTTCTTATCATAGTATCATGTTAACTATATATATATATATATATATATATATATATATATATATATATATATATATATATATATATATATATATATATATATATATATATATATATATATATATATATATATATATATATATATATATATATATCCATATATATGTCATCATATAGTTTTTACAAGTTTTAACGTTCGTGAATCACCGATCAACTTGGGTGGTCAATTGTCTATATGAAACATATTTCAATTAATCAAGTCTTAACAAGTTTGATTGCTTAACATGTTGGAAACATTTAATCATATAAATATCAATCTCAGTTAATATATATAAACATGGAAAAGTTCGGGTCACTACAGTACCTACCCGTTAAATAAATTTCGTCCCGAAATTTTAAGCTGTTGAAGGTGTTGACGAATCTTCTGGAAATAGATGCGGGTATTTCTTCTTCATCTGATCTTCACGCTCCCAGGTGAACTCGGGTCCTCTACGAGCATTCCATCGAACCTTAACAATTGGTATCTTGTTTTGCTTAAGTCTTTTAACCTCACGATCCATTATTTCGACGGGTTCTTCGATGAATTGAAGTTTTTCGTTGATTTGGATTTCATCTAACGGAATAGTGAGATCTTCTTTAGCAAAACATTTCTTTAAATTCGAGACGTGGAAAGTGTTATGTACAGCCGCGAGTTGTTGAGGTAACTCTAGTCGGTAAGCTACTGGTCCGACACGATCAATAATCTTGAATGGTCCAATATACCTTGGATTTAATTTCCCTCGTTTACCAAATCGAACAACGCCTTTCCAAGGTGCAACTTTAAGCATGACCATCTCTCCAATTTCAAATTCTATATCTTTTCTTTTAATGTCAGCGTAGCTCTTTTGTCGACTTTGGGCGGTTTTCAACCGTTGTTGAATTTGGATGATCTTCTCGGTAGTTTCTTGTATAATCTCCGGACCCGTAATCTGTCTATCCCCCACATCACTCCAACAAATCGGAGACCTGCACTTTCTACCATAAAGTGCTTCAAACAGCGCCATCTCAATGCTTGAATGGTAGCTGTTGTTGTAGGAAAATTCTGCTAACGGTAGATGTCGATCCCAACTGTTTCCGAAATCAATAACACATGCTCGTAGCATGTCTTCAAGCGTTTGTATCGTCCTTTCGCTCTGCCCATCAGTTTGTGGATGATAGGCAGTACTCATGTCTAGACGAGTTCCTAATGCTTGCTGTAATGTCTGCCAGAATCTTGAAATAAATCTGCCATCCCTATCAGAGATAATAGAGATTGGTATTCCATGTCTGGAGACGACTTCCTTCAAATACAGTCGTGCTAACTTCTCCATCTTGTCATCTTCTCTTATTGGTAGGAAGTGTGCTGATTTGGTGAGACGATCAACTATTACCCAAATAGTATCAAAACCACTTGCAGTCCTTGGCAATTTAGTGATGAAATCCATGGTAATGTTTTCCCATTTCCATTCTGGGATTTCGGGTTGTTGAAGTAGACCTGATGGTTTCTGATGCTCAGCTTTGACCTTAGAACACGTCAAACATTCTCCTACGTATTTAGCAACATCGGCTTTCATACCCGGCCACCAAAAATGTTTCTTGAGATCCTTGTACATCTTCCCCGTTCCAGGATGTATTGAGTATCTGGTTTTATGAGCTTCTCTAAGTACCATTTCTCTCATATCTCCAAATTTTGGTACCCAAATCCTTTCAGCCCTATACCGGGTTCCGTCTTCCCGAATATTAAGATGCTGCTCCGATCCTTTGGGTATTTCATCCTTTAAATTTCCTTCTTTTAAAACTCCTTGTTGCGCCTCCTTTATTTGAGTAGTAAGGTTATTATGAATCATTATATTCATAGATTTTACTCGAATGGGTTCTCTGTCCTTCCTGCTCAAGGCATCGGCTACCACATTTGCCTTTCCCGGGTGGTAACGAATCTCAAAGTCGTAATCATTTAACAATTCAATCCACCTACGCTGCCTCATATTCAGTTGTTTCTGATTAAATATGTGTTGAAGAGTTTTGTGGTCGGTATATATAATACTTTTGACCCCATATAAGTAGTGCCTCCAAGTCTTTAATGCAAAAACAACCGCGCCTAATTCCAAATCATGCGTCCTATAATTTTGCTCGTGAATCTTCAATTGTCTAGACGCATAAGCAATCACCTTCGTTCGTTGCATTAATACACAACCGAGACCTTGCTTTGATGCGTTACAATAAATCACAAAATCATCATTCCCTTCAGGCAATGACAATATAGGTGCCGTAGTTAGCTTTTTCTTCAATAACTGAAACGCTTTCTCTTATTCATCATTCCATTCAAATTTCTTCCCTTTATGCGTTAATGCAGTCAAGGGTTTTGCTATTCTGGAAAAGTCTTGGATGAACCTTCTGTAGTAACCAGCTAGTCCTAAAAAATGGCGTATGTGTTTCGGAGTTTTCGGGGTTTCCCACTTTTCAACAGTTTCTATCTTTGCCGGATCCATCTTAATACCTTCTTTGTTCACTATGTGACCGAGGAATTGAACTTCTTCCAACCAAAATGCACACTTCGAAAACTTAGCGTACAATTCTTCCTTCCTCAATACTTCTAACACTTTTCTCAAATGTTCACCGTGTTCTTGGTCATTCTTTGAGTAAATAAGTATGTCATCAATGAAAACAATGACAAACTTGTCAAGGTATGGTCCACACACTCGGTTCATAAGGTCCATGAACACAGCTGGTGCTTTAGTTAAACCAAACGGCATAACCATAAACTCGTAATGACCGTAACGTGTTCTGAAAGCAGTCTTTGGAATATCATCTTCTTTCACCCGCATTTGATGATACCCGGAACGTAAGTCAATCTTTGAATAAACAGACGAGCCTTGTAGCTGATCAAATAAGTCGTCGATTCTCGGTAGTGGGTAGCGGTTCTTGATGGTAAGTTTGTTCAACTCTCGGTAGTCGATACACAACCTGAATGTACCATCTTTCTTCTTGACAAACAAAACAGGAGCTCCCCACGGTGATGTGCTTGCTCGAATGAAACCACGCTCTAAAAGTTCTTGTAATTAGCTTTGCAGTTCTTTCATCTCGCTGGGTGCGAGTCTGTAAGGAGCACGAGCTATTGGTGCAGCTCCTGGTACAAGATCTATTTGAAATTCAACGGATCGATGTGGGGGTAATCCCGGTAATTCTTTCGGAAATACATCGGGAAATTCTTTTGCGACGGAAACATCATTGATGCTCTTTTCTTCAGTTTGTACTTTCTCGACGTGTGCTAGAACAGCATAGCAACCTTTTCTTATTAATTTTTGTGCCTTCAAATTACTAATAAGATGTAGCTTCGTGTTGCCCTTTTCTCCGTACACCATTAAGGGTTTTCCTTTTTCTCGTATAATGCGAATTGCATTTTTGTAACAAACGATCTCTGCTTTCACTTCTTTCAACCAGTCTATACCGATTATCACATCAAAACTCCCTAACTCTACTGGTATCAAATCAATCTTAAATGTTTCGCTAACCAGTTTAATTTCTCGATTCCGACATATATTATCTGCTGAAATTAATTTACCATTTGCTAATTCGAGTAAAAATTTACTATCCAAAGGTGTCAATGGACAACTTAATTTAGCACAAAAATCTCTACTCATATAGCTTCTATCCGCACCCGAATCAAATAAAACGTAAGCAGATTTATTGTCAATAAGAAACGTACCCGTAACAAGCTCCGGGTCTTCCTGTGCCTCTGCCGCATTAATATTGAAAACTCTTCCGCGGCCTTGTCCATTCGTGTTCTCCTGGTTCGGGCAATTTCTAATAATGTGGCCCGGTTTTCCACATTTATAACAAACTACATTGGCATAACTTGCTCCGACACTACTTGCTCCGCCATTACTCGTTCCGACACCATTTGTTCCTTTCGTTCTGTTAACCCCTGGTCCATAGACATCACACTTCGCCGCGCTATGACCATTTCTTTTACACTTGTTGCAAAATTTGGTGCAGAACCCCGAGTGATACTTTTCACACCTTTGGCATAGCTGCTTCTGATTGTTGTTGTTGTTGCGGTTATTATTGTTGTTAAGATGATTGTTGTGGTTGCTGTTGTTGTTGTTGTTGTTGTTGTTGTTGTTGTTGGGCCGTTTGTTGTAGTTGCGATTGATGTTGCGATTGTTAGGATAGTTGTTGCGATTATTGTTATAATTGCTGTTGTTGTTGTATTGGTGATTCTTATCACCGTTTTCCTCCCACTTTCTTTTGACTTGCTTCACATTGGCCTCTTCAGCAGTCTGTTCTTTAATTCTTTCTTCAATCTGGTTCACTAGTTTGTGAGCCATTCTACATGCCTGTTGTATGGAGGCGGGCTCGTGTGAACTTATATCTTCTTGGATTCTTTCCGGTAATCCTTTCACAAACGCATCGATCTTCTCTTCCTCATCTTCGAATGCTCCCGGACACAATAGGCACAATTCTGTGAATCGTCTTTCGTACGTGGTAATATCAAATCCTTGGGTTCGTAACCCTCTAAGTTCTGTCTTGAGCTTATTGACCTCGGTTCTGGGACGGTACTTCTCGTTCATCAAGTGCTTGAATGCTGACCACGGTAGTGCGTACGCATCGTCTTGTCCCACTTGCTCTAGATAGGTATTCCACCATGTTAACGCAGAACCTGTGAAGGTATGCGTAGCGTACTTTACTTTGTCCTCTTCAGTACACTTACTTATAGCAAACACCGATTCGACCTTCTCGGTCCACCGTTTCAATCCGATCGGTCCTTCGGTTCCATCAAATTCCAAAGGTTTGCAGGCAGTGAATTCTTTGTAGGTGCATCCTACACGATTTCCTGTACTGCTAGATCCAAGGTTATTGTTGGTATGTAGCGCAGCCTGTACTGCGGCTATGTTTGAAGCTAGAAAAGTATGGAATTCCTCTTCATTCATATTCACGGTGTGTCGAGTAGTCGGTGCCATTTCCTTCAAAATAGTCAAATGGAACAAGTTAATCATACAGAATATCAAGAGTAGTTAATAGTATTTCGTAGCATAATATGAACTCATTTATAAAAGCTTTTTCTTCATATTAGCTTTTTATAAGTTTAAATTCGGGTAGTACCTACCCGTTAAGTTCATACTTAGTAGCTAATATACAATTCAACTACTACAATTCTATATGAAAAACTGATTATAATAATATTTCGCGTTCAAACTTTTATACAATATTTTACAAACTTACAATACCGCTTATTTTACATAAAGCATGAAATATAGCACACAATAACTTTGATACAAGATAGTTGTGAAGATAATTCTAGCTAGTACACAAGTCGTTCAGCAAAGGCAATAAAGACACGTAATTCATACGTCCAGAAACAAGTCATGCATTCTGGTTTTACTAGGACTACTTCCCATCCTTGGTCTTGTGGAACATAACCGTTATGGCCGTTGATAAGACAGCGTGTTGTAACGTCGTCAAAGGGACGAGGGTTACGTAATGTCCAACAGTCCCGTAACAATCTAAAAACCTCATTTCTTACCCCAATTACCGACTCCGTCACTTGTGGAAACATTTTGTTTAATAGTTGTAGGCCGATGTTCTTGTTCTCACTTTGGTGAGAAGTGAACATTACTAATCCGTAAGCATAACATGCTTCTTTATGTTGCATGTTAGCCGCTTTTTCTAAATCACGAAGTCCAATATTCGGATATATTGAGTCAAAATAATTTCTTAACCCATTGCGTAAAATCGCATTTGGGTTCCCCGCAATATATGCGTCAAAATAAACACATCGTAACTTATGGATTTCCCAATGTGATATCCCCCATCTTTCGAATGAAAGCCTTTTATAAACCAAGGCATTCTTGGAACGTTCTTCGAATGTCTTACAAACTGATCTCGCCTTAAATAGATGTGCCGAAGAATTCTGACCGACTCTAGACAAGATTTCATCAATCATGTCTCCGGGTAGGTCTCTTAAAATATTGGGTTGTCTATCCATTTTGTGTTTTTATACTGTAAAATAGACAAGAGTTAGATTCATAAAAAAAATACTTATTAATACAAGCAATTTTTACATATATCATAAAGCATAAGCACACTATATTACATATATTACACCACACGAATACAACTATCTTATTCCAACTCGCTTGTTTCTTCTTCTTTGGTTTTGGTTCGTTTTGCCAAGTTTCTAGGGATATATGATGTTCCCCTAATACGAGCCGTCGTTTTCCACATTGGTTTAGAAAAACCTGGTGGTTTAGAGGTTCCCGGGTCATTGTTACAACTTAAGGACTTCGGGGGTTGACGATACATATAAAGTTCATCGGGGTTGGAATTAGATTTCTCTATTTTTATACCCTTTCCCTTATTATTTTCTTTTGCCTTTATAAATTCAGTTGGGGTAATTTCTATAACATCATCGAAATTCTCGTCGGAATCCGATTCATCGGAGAATTGGTAATCCTCCCAATATTTTGCTTCCTTGGCGAAAACACCATTGACCATAATTAACCTTGGTCGGTTGGTTGAGGATTTTCTTTTACTTAACCGTTTTATTATTTTCCCCACCGGTTCTATTTCTTCATCCGGTTCCGATTCTTCTTCTGGTTCCGATTCTTCTTCCGGTTCCGACTCTTCTTTCGGTTCCTCTTCGGGAACTTGTGAATCAGTCCACGAATCATTCCAATTTACATTTGACTCTTCATTATTATTAGGTGAGTCAATGGGAATTGTTCTAGAGGTAGACATCTATCACATAATATCAAACGCGTTAAGAGATTAATATATCACATAATATTCATATGTTAAAAATATATAGTTTCCAACAAAATTTGTTAAGCAATCATTTTTCAAGTAAACACGGTCGAAGTCCAGACTCACTAATGCATCCTAACAAACTCGATAAGACACACTAATGCAAAATTCTGGTTCTCTAAGACCAACGCTCGGATACCAACTGAAATGTCCCGTTCTTATTGATTAAAAACGTTCCATATTAATTGATTTCGTTGCGAGGTTTTGACCTCTATATGAGACGTTTTTCAAAGACTGCATTTATTTTAAAACAAACCATAACCTTTATTTCATCAATAAAGGTTTAAAAGCTTTACGTAGATTATCAAATAATGATAATCTAAAATATCCTGTTTACACACGACCATTACATAATGGTTTACAATACAAATATGTTACAACAAAATAAGTTTCTTGAATGCAGTTTTTACACAATATCATACAAGCATGGACTCCAAATCTCGTCCTTATTTAAGTATGCGACAGCGGAAGCTCTTAATAATCACCTGAGAATAAACATGCTTAAAACGTCAACAAAAATGTTGGTGAGTTATAGGTTTAACCTATATATATCAAATCGTAACAATAGACCACAAGATTTCATATTTCAATACACATCCCATACATAGAGATAAAAATCATTCATATGGTGAACACCTGGTAACCGGCATTAACAAGATGCATATATAAGAATATCCCCATCATTCCGGGACACCCTTCGGATATGATATAAATTTCGAAGTACTAAAGCATCCGGTACTTTGGATGGGGTTTGTTAGGCCCAATAGATCTATCTTTAGGATTCGCGTCAATTAGGGTGTCTGTTCCCTAATTCTTAGATTACCAGACTTAATAAAAAGGGGCATATTCGATTTTGATAATTCAACCATAGAATGTAATTTCACGTACTTGTGTCTATTTTGTAAATCATTTATAAAACCTGCATGTATTCTCATCCCAAAAATATTAGATTTTAAAAGTGGGACTATAACTCACTTTCACAGATTTTTACTTCGTCGGGAAGTAAGACTTGGCCACTGTTGATTCACGAACCTATAACAATATATACATATATATTAAAGTATGTTCAAAATATATTTACAACACTTTTAATATATTTTGATGTTTTAAGTTTATTAAGTCAGCTGTCCTCGTTAGTAACCTACAACTAGTTGTCCACAGTTAGATGTACAGAAATAAATCGATAAATATTATCTTGAATCAATCCACGACCCAGTGTATACGTATCTCAGTATTGATCACAACTCAAACTATATATATTTTGGAATCAACCTCAACCCTGTATAGCTAACTCCAACATTCACATATAGAGTGTCTATGGTTGTTCCGAAATATATATAGATGTGTCGACATGATAGGTCGAAACATTGTATACGTGTCTATGGTATCTCAAGATTACATAATATACAATACAAGTTGATTAAGTTATGGTTGGAAATGATTTGTTACCAATTTTCACGTAGCTAAAATGAGAAAAATTATCCAATCTTGTTTTACCCATAACTTCTTCATTTTAAATCCGTTTTGAGTGAATCAAATTGCTATGATTTCATATTGAACTCTATTTTATGAATCTAAACAGAAAAAGTATAGGTTTATAGTCGGAAAAATAAGTTACAAGTCGTTTTTGTAAAGGTAGTCATTTCAGTCGAAAGAACGACGTCTAGATGACCATTTTAGAAAACATACTTCCACTTTGAGTTTAACCATAATTTTTGGATATAGTTTCATGTTCATAATAAAAATCATTTTCTCAGAATAACAACTTTTAAATCAAAGTTTATCATAGTTTTTAATTAACTAACCCAAAACAGCCCGCGGTGTTACTACGACGGCGTAAATCCGGTTTTACGGTGTTTTTCGTGTTTCCAGGTTTTAAATCATTAAGTTAGCATATCATATAGATATAGAACATGTGTTTAGTTGATTTTAAAAGTCAAGTTAGAAGGATTAACTTTTGTTTGCGAACAAGTTTAGAATTAACTAAACTATGTTCTAGTGATTACAAGTTTAAACCTTCGAATAAGATAGCTTTATATGTATGAATCGAATGATGTTATGAACATCATTACTACCTTAATTTCCTTGGATAAACCTACTGGAAAAGAGAAAAAATGGATCTAGCTTCAATGGATCCTTGGATGGCTCGAAGTTCTTGAAGCAGAATCATGACACGAAAACAAGTTCAAGTAAGATCATCACTTGAAATAAGATTGTTATAGTTATAGAAATTGAACCAAAGTTTGAATATGATTATTACCTTGTATTAGAATGATAACCTACTGTAAGAAACAAAGATTTCTTGAGGTTGGATGATCACCTTACAAGATTGGAAGTGAGCTAGCAAACTTGAAAGTATTCTTGATTTTATGAAACTAGAACTTTTGGAATTTATGAAGAACACTTAGAACTTGAAGATAGAACTTGAGAGAGATCAATTAGATGAAGAAAATTGAAGAATGAAAGTGTTTGTAGGTGTTTTTGGTCGTTGGTGTATGGATTAGATATAAAGGATATGTAATTTTGTTTTCATGTAAATAAGTCATGAATGATTACTCATATTTTTGTAATTTTATGAGATATTTCATGCTAGTTGCCAAATGATGGTTCCCACATGTGTTAGGTGACTCACATGGGCTGCTAAGAGCTGATCATTGGAGTGTATATACCAATAGTACATACATCTAAAAGCTGTGTATTGTACGAGTACGAATACGGGTGCATACGAGTAGAATTGTTGATGAAACTGAACGAGGATGTAATTGTAAGCATTTTTGTTAAGTAGAAGTATTTTGATAAGTGTATTGAAGTCTTTCAAAAGTGTATAAATACATATTAAAACACTACATGTATATACATTTTAACTGAGTCGTTAAGTCATCGTTAGTCGTTACATGTAAGTGTTGTTTTGAAACCTTTAGGTTAACGATCTTGTTAAATGTTGTTAACTCAATGTTTATAATATCAAATGAGATTTTAAATTATTATATTATCATGATATTATCATGTATGAATATCTCTTAATATGATATATATACATTAAATGTCTTTACAACGATAATCGTTACATATATGTCTCATTTAAAAATCATTAAGTTAGTAGTCTTGTTTTTACATATGTAGTTCATTGTTAATATACTTTATGATATGTTTTCTTATCATAGTATCATGTTAACTATATATATATATATATATATATATATATATCCATATATATGTCATCATATAGTTTTTACAAGTTTTAACGTTCGTGAATCACCGATCAACTTGGGTGGTCAATTGTCTATATGAAACATATTTCAATTAATCAAGTCTTAACAAGTTTGATTGCTTAACATGTTGGAAACATTTAATCATATAAATATCAATCTCAGTTAATATATATAAACATGGAAAAGTTCGGGTCACTACAGTACCTACCCGTTAAATAAATTTCGTCCCGAAATTTTAAGCTGTTGAAGGTGTTGACGAATCTTCTGGAAATAGATGCGGGTATTTCTTCTTCATCTGATCTTCACGCTCCCAGGTGAACTCGGGTCCTCTACGAGCATTCCATCGAACCTTAACAATTGGTATCTTGTTTTGCTTAAGTCTTTTAACCTCACGATCCATTATTTCGACGGGTTCTTCGATGAATTGAAGTTTTTCGTTGATTTGGATTTCATCTAACGGAATAGTGAGATCTTCTTTAGCAAAACATTTCTTTAAATTCGAGACGTGGAAAGTGTTATGTACAGCCGCGAGTTGTTGAGGTAACTCTAGTCGGTAAGCTACTGGTCCGACACGATCAATAATCTTGAATGGTCCAATATACCTTGGATTTAATTTCCCTCGTTTACCAAATCGAACAACGCCTTTCCAAGGTGCAACTTTAAGCATGACCATCTCTCCAATTTCAAATTCTATATCTTTTCTTTTAATGTCAGCGTAGCTCTTTTGTCGACTTTGGGCGGTTTTCAACCGTTGTTGAATTTGGATGATCTTCTCGGTAGTTTCTTGTATAATCTCCGGACCCGTAATCTGTCTATCCCCCACATCACTCCAACAAATCGGAGACCTGCACTTTCTACCATAAAGTGCTTCAAACAGCGCCATCTCAATGCTTGAATGGTAGCTGTTGTTGTAGGAAAATTCTGCTAACGGTAGATGTCGATCCCAACTGTTTCCGAAATCAATAACACATGCTCGTAGCATGTCTTCAAGCGTTTGTATCGTCCTTTCGCTCTGCCCATCAGTTTGTGGATGATAGGCAGTACTCATGTCTAGACGAGTTCCTAATGCTTGCTGTAATGTCTGCCAGAATCTTGAAATAAATCTGCCATCCCTATCAGAGATAATAGAGATTGGTATTCCATGTCTGGAGACGACTTCCTTCAAATACAGTCGTGCTAACTTCTCCATCTTGTCATCTTCTCTTATTGGTAGGAAGTGTGCTGATTTGGTGAGACGATCAACTATTACCCAAATAGTATCAAAACCACTTGCAGTCCTTGGCAATTTAGTGATGAAATCCATGGTAATGTTTTCCCATTTCCATTCTGGGATTTCGGGTTGTTGAAGTAGACCTGATGGTTTCTGATGCTCAGCTTTGACCTTAGAACACGTCAAACATTCTCCTACGTATTTAGCAACATCGGCTTTCATACCCGGCCACCAAAAATGTTTCTTGAGATCCTTGTACATCTTCCCCGTTCCAGGATGTATTGAGTATCTGGTTTTATGAGCTTCTCTAAGTACCATTTCTCTCATATCTCCAAATTTTGGTACCCAAATCCTTTCAGCCCTATACCGGGTTCCGTCTTCCCGAATATTAAGATGCTGCTCCGATCCTTTGGGTATTTCATCCTTTAAATTTCCTTCTTTTAAAACTCCTTGTTGCGCCTCCTTTATTTGAGTAGTAAGGTTATTATGAATCATTATATTCATAGATTTTACTCGAATGGGTTCTCTGTCCTTCCTGCTCAAGGCATCGGCTACCACATTTGCCTTTCCCGGGTGGTAACGAATCTCAAAGTCGTAATCATTTAACAATTCAATCCACCTACGCTGCCTCATATTCAGTTGTTTCTGATTAAATATGTGTTGAAGAGTTTTGTGGTCGGTATATATAATACTTTTGACCCCATATAAGTAGTGCCTCCAAGTCTTTAATGCAAAAACAACCGCGCCTAATTCCAAATCATGCGTCCTATAATTTTGCTCGTGAATCTTCAATTGTCTAGACGCATAAGCAATCACCTTCGTTCGTTGCATTAATACACAACCGAGACCTTGCTTTGATGCGTTACAATAAATCACAAAATCATCATTCCCTTCAGGCAATGACAATATAGGTGCCGTAGTTAGCTTTTTCTTCAATAACTGAAACGCTTTCTCTTATTCATCATTCCATTCAAATTTCTTCCCTTTATGCGTTAATGCAGTCAAGGGTTTTGCTATTCTGGAAAAGTCTTGGATGAACCTTCTGTAGTAACCAGCTAGTCCTAAAAAATGGCGTATGTGTTTCGGAGTTTTCGGGGTTTCCCACTTTTCAACAGTTTCTATCTTTGCCGGATCCATCTTAATACCTTCTTTGTTCACTATGTGACCGAGGAATTGAACTTCTTCCAACCAAAATGCACACTTCGAAAACTTAGCGTACAATTCTTCCTTCCTCAATACTTCTAACACTTTTCTCAAATGTTCACCGTGTTCTTGGTCATTCTTTGAGTAAATAAGTATGTCATCAATGAAAACAATGACAAACTTGTCAAGGTATGGTCCACACACTCGGTTCATAAGGTCCATGAACACAGCTGGTGCTTTAGTTAAACCAAACGGCATAACCATAAACTCGTAATGACCGTAACGTGTTCTGAAAGCAGTCTTTGGAATATCATCTTCTTTCACCCGCATTTGATGATACCCGGAACGTAAGTCAATCTTTGAATAAACAGACGAGCCTTGTAGCTGATCAAATAAGTCGTCGATTCTCGGTAGTGGGTAGCGGTTCTTGATGGTAAGTTTGTTCAACTCTCGGTAGTCGATACACAACCTGAATGTACCATCTTTCTTCTTGACAAACAAAACAGGAGCTCCCCACGGTGATGTGCTTGCTCGAATGAAACCACGCTCTAAAAGTTCTTGTAATTAGCTTTGCAGTTCTTTCATCTCGCTGGGTGCGAGCCTGTAAGGAGCACGAGCTATTGGTGCAGCTCCTGGTACAAGATCTATTTGAAATTCAACGGATCGATGTGGGGGTAATCCCGGTAATTCTTTCGGAAATACATCGGGAAATTCTTTTGCGACGGAAACATCATTGATGCTCTTTTCTTCAGTTTGTACTTTCTCGACGTGTGCTAGAACAGCATAGCAACCTTTTCTTATTAATTTTTGTGCCTTCAAATTACTAATAAGATGTAGCTTCGTGTTGCCCTTTTCTCCGTACACCATTAAGGGTTTTCCTTTTTCTCGTATAATGCAAATTGCATTTTTGTAACAAACGATCTCTGCTTTCACTTCTTTCAACCAGTCTATACCGATTATCACATCAAAACTCCCTAACTCTACTGGTATCAAATCAATCTTAAATGTTTCGCTAACCAGTTTAATTTCTCGATTCCGACATATATTATCTGCTGAAATTAATTTACCATTTGCTAATTCGAGTAAAAATTTACTATCCAAAGGTGTCAATGGACAACTTAATTTAGCACAAAAATCTCTACTCATATAGCTTCTATCCGCACCCGAATCAAATAAAACGTAAGCAGATTTATTGTCAATAAGAAACGTACCCGTAACAAGCTCCGGGTCTTCCTGTGCCTCTGCCGCATTAATATTGAAAACTCTTCCGCGGCCTTGTCCATTCGTGTTCTCCTGGTTCGGGCAATTTCTAATAATGTGGCCCGGTTTTCCACATTTATAACAAACTACATTGGCATAACTTGCTCCGACACTACTTGCTCCGCCATTACTCGTTCCGACACCATTTGTTCCTTTCGTTCTGTTAACCCCTGGTCCATAGACATCACACTTCGCCGCGCTATGACCATTTCTTTTACACTTGTTGCAAAATTTGGTGCAGAACCCCGAGTGATACTTTTCACACCTTTGGCATAGCTGCTTCTGATTGTTGTTGTTGTTGCGGTTATTATTGTTGTTAAGATGATTGTTGTGGTTGCTGTTGTTGTTGTTGTTGTTGTTGTTGTTGTTGTTGGGCCGTTTGTTGTAGTTGCGATTGATGTTGCGATTGTTAGGATAGTTGTTGCGATTATTGTTATAATTGCTGTTGTTGTTGTATTGGTGATTCTTATCACCGTTTTCCTCCCACTTTCTTTTGACTTGCTTCACATTGGCCTCTTCAGCAGTCTGTTCTTTAATTCTTTCTTCAATCTGGTTCACTAGTTTGTGAGCCATTCTACATGCCTGTTGTATGGAGGCGGGCTCGTGTGAACTTATATCTTCTTGGATTCTTTCCGGTAATCCTTTCACAAACGCATCGATCTTCTCTTCCTCATCTTCGAATGCTCCCGGACACAATAGGCACAATTCTGTGAATCGTCTTTCGTACGTGGTAATATCAAATCCTTGGGTTCGTAACCCTCTAAGTTCTGTCTTGAGCTTATTGACCTCGGTTCTGGGACGGTACTTCTCGTTCATCAAGTGCTTGAATGCTGACCACGGTAGTGCGTACGCATCGTCTTGTCCCACTTGCTCTAGATAGGTATTCCACCATGTTAACGCAGAACCTGTGAAGGTATGCGTAGCGTACTTTACTTTGTCCTCTTCAGTACACTTACTTATAGCAAACACCGATTCGACCTTCTCGGTCCACCGTTTCAATCCGATCGGTCCTTCGGTTCCATCAAATTCCAAAGGTTTGCAGGCAGTGAATTCTTTGTAGGTGCATCCTACACGATTTCCTGTACTGCTAGATCCAAGGTTATTGTTGGTATGTAGCGCAGCCTGTACTGCGGCTATGTTTGAAGCTAGAAAAGTATGGAATTCCTCTTCATTCATATTCACGGTGTGTCGAGTAGTCGGTGCCATTTCCTTCAAAATAGTCAAATGGAACAAGTTAATCATACAGAATATCAAGAGTAGTTAATAGTATTTCGTAGCATAATATGAACTCATTTATAAAAGCTTTTTCTTCATATTAGCTTTTTATAAGTTTAAATTCGGGTAGTACCTACCCGTTAAGTTCATACTTAGTAGCTAATATACAATTCAACTACTACAATTCTATATGAAAAACTGATTATAATAATATTTCGCGTTCAAACTTTTATACAATATTTTACAAACTTACAATACCGCTTATTTTACATAAAGCATGAAATATAGCACACAATAACTTTGATACAAGATAGTTGTGAAGATAATTCTAGCTAGTACACAAGTCGTTCAGCAAAGGCAATAAAGACACGTAATTCATACGTCCAGAAACAAGTCATGCATTCTGGTTTTACTAGGACTACTTCCCATCCTTGGTCTTGTGGAACATAACCGTTATGGCCGTTGATAAGACAGCGTGTTGTAACGTCGTCAAAGGGACGAGGGTTACGTAATGTCCAACAGTCCCGTAACAATCTAAAAACCTCATTTCTTACCCCAATTACCGACTCCGTCACTTGTGGAAACATTTTGTTTAATAGTTGTAGGCCGATGTTCTTGTTCTCACTTTGGTGAGAAGTGAACATTACTAATCCGTAAGCATAACATGCTTCTTTATGTTGCATGTTAGCCGCTTTTTCTAAATCACGAAGTCCAATATTCGGATATATTGAGTCAAAATAATTTCTTAACCCATTGCGTAAAATCGCATTTGGGTTCCCCGCAATATATGCGTCAAAATAAACACATCGTAACTTATGGATTTCCCAATGTGATATCCCCCATCTTTCGAACGAAAGCCTTTTATAAACCAAGGCATTCTTGGAACGTTCTTCGAATGTCTTACAAACTGATCTCGCCTTAAATAGATGTGCCGAAGAATTCTGACCGACTCTAGACAAGATTTCATCAATCATGTCTCCGGGTAGGTCTCTTAAAATATTGGGTTGTCTATCCATTTTGTGTTTTTATACTGTAAAATAGACAAGAGTTAGATTCATAAAAAAAATACTTATTAATACAAGCAATTTTTACATATATCATAAAGCATAAGCACACTATATTACATATATTACACCACACGAATACAACTATCTTATTCCAACTCGCTTGTTTCTTCTTCTTTGGTTTTGGTTCGTTTTGCCAAGTTTCTAGGGATATATGATGTTCCCCTAATACGAGCCGTCGTTTTCCACATTGGTTTAGAAAAACCTGGTGGTTTAGAGGTTCCCGGGTCATTGTTACAACTTAAGGACTTCGGGGGTTGACGATACATATAAAGTTCATCGGGGTTGGAATTAGATTTCTCTATTTTTATACCCTTTCCCTTATTATTTTCTTTTGCCTTTATAAATTCAGTTGGGGTAATTTCTATAACATCATCGAAATTCTCGTCGGAATCCGATTCATCGGAGAATTGGTAATCCTCCCAATATTTTGCTTCCTTGGCGAAAACACCATTGACCATAATTAACCTTGGTCGGTTGGTTGAGGATTTTCTTTTACTTAACCGTTTTATTATTTTCCCCACCGGTTCTATTTCTTCATCCGGTTCCGATTCTTCTTCTGGTTCCGATTCTTCTTCCGGTTCCGACTCTTCTTCCGGTTCCTCTTCGGGAACTTGTGAATCAGTCCACGAATCATTCCAATTTACATTTGACTCTTCATTATTATTAGGTGAGTCAATGGGAATTGTTCTAGAGGTAGACATCTATCACATAATATCAAACGCGTTAAGAGATTAATATATCACATAATATTCATATGTTAAAAATATATAGTTTCCAACAAAATTTGTTAAGCAATCATTTTTCAAGTAAACACGGTCGAAGTCCAGACTCACTAATGCATCCTAACAAACTCGATAAGACACACTAATGCAAAATTCTGGTTCTCTAAGACCAACGCTCGGATACCAACTGAAATGTCCCGTTCTTATTGATTAAAAACGTTCCATATTAATTGATTTCGTTGCGAGGTTTTGACCTCTATATGAGACGTTTTTCAAAGACTGCATTTATTTTAAAACAAACCATAACCTTTATTTCATCAATAAAGGTTTAAAAGCTTTACGTAGATTATCAAATAATGATAATCTAAAATATCCTGTTTACACACGACCATTACATAATGGTTTACAATACAAATATGTTACAACAAAATAAGTTTCTTGAATGCAGTTTTTACACAATATCATACAAGCATGGACTCCAAATCTCGTCCTTATTTAAGTATGCGACAGCGGAAGCTCTTAATAATCACCTGAGAATAAACATGCTTAAAACGTCAACAAAAATGTTGGTGAGTTATAGGTTTAACCTATATATATCAAATCGTAACAATAGACCACAAGATTTCATATTTCAATACACATCCCATACATAGAGATAAAAATCATTCATATGGTGAACACCTGGTAACCGGCATTAACAAGATGCATATATAAGAATATCCCCATCATTCCGGGACACCCTTCGGATATGATATAAATTTCGAAGTACTAAAGCATCCGGTACTTTGGATGGGGTTTGTTAGGCCCAATAGATCTATCTTTAGGATTCGCGTCAATTAGGGTGTCTGTTCCCTAATTCTTAGATTACCAGACTTAATAAAAAGGGGCATATTCGATTTTGATAATTCAACCATAGAATGTAATTTCACGTACTTGTGTCTATTTTGTAAATCATTTATAAAACCTGCATGTATTCTCATCCCAAAAATATTAGATTTTAAAAGTGGGACTATAACTCACTTTCACAGATTTTTACTTCGTCGGGAAGTAAGACTTGGCCACTGTTGATTCACGAACCTATAACAATATATACATATATATTAAAGTATGTTCAAAATATATTTACAACACTTTTAATATATTTTGATGTTTTAAGTTTATTAAGTCAGCTGTCCTCGTTAGTAACCTACAACTAGTTGTCCACAGTTAGATGTACAGAAATAAATCGATAAATATTATCTTGAATCAATCCACGACCCAGTGTATACGTATCTCAGTATTGATCACAACTCAAACTATATATATTTTGGAATCAACCTCAACCCTGTATAGCTAACTCCAACATTCACATATAGAGTGTCTATGGTTGTTCCGAAATATATATAGATGTGTCGACATGATAGGTCGAAACATTGTATACGTGTCTATGGTATCTCAAGATTACATAATATACAATACAAGTTGATTAAGTTATGGTTGGAATAGATTTGTTACCAATTTTCACGTAGCTAAAATGAGAAAAATTATCCAATCTTGTTTTACCCATAACTTCTTCATTTTAAATCCGTTTTGAGTGAATCAAATTGCTATGATTTCATATTGAACTCTATTTTATGAATCTAAACAGAAAAATTATAGGTTTATAGTCGGAAAAATAAGTTACAAGTCGTTTTTGTAAAGGTAGTCATTTCAGTCGAAAGAACGACGTCTAGATGACCATTTTAGAAAACATACTTCCACTTTGAGTTTAACCATAATTTTTGGATATAGTTTCATGTTCATAATAAAAATCATTTTCTCAGAATAACAACTTTTAAATCAAAGTTTATCATAGTTTTTAATTAACTAACCCAAAACAGCCCGCGGTGTTACTACGACGGCGTAAATCCGGTTTTACGGTGTTTTTCGTGTTTCCAGGTTTTAAATCATTAAGTTAGCATATCATATAGATATAGAAAATGTGTTTAGTTGATTTTAAAAGTCAAGTTAGAAGGATTAACTTTTGTTTGCGAACAAGTTTAGAATTAACTAAACTATGTTCTAGTGATTACAAGTTTAAACCTTCGAATAAGATAGCTTTATATGTATGAATCGAATGATGTTATGAACATCATTACTACCTTAATTTCCTTGGATAAACCTACTGAAAAAGAGAAAAAATGGATCTAGCTTCAATGGATCCTTGGATGGCTCGAAGTTCTTGAAGCAGAATCATGACACGAAAACAAGTTCAAGTAAGATCATCACTTGAAATAAGATTGTTATAGTTATAGAAATTGAACCAAAGTTTGAATATGATTATTACCTTGTATTAGAATGATAACCTACTGTAAGAAACAAAGATTTCTTGAGGTTGGATGATCACCTTACAAGATTGGAAGTGAGCTAGCAAACTTGAAAGTATTCTTGATTTTATGAAACTAGAACTTTTGGAATTTATGAAGAACACTTAGAACTTGAAGATAGAACTTGAGAGAGATCAATTAGATGAAAAAAATTGAAGAATGAAAGTGTTTGTAGGTGTTTTTGGTCGTTGGTGTATGGATTAGATATAAAGGATATGTAATTTTGTTTTCATGTAAATAAGTCATGAATGATTACTCATATTTTTGTAATTTTATGAGATATTTCATGCTAGTTGCCAAATGATGGTTCCCACATGTGTTAGGTGACTCACATGGGCTGCTAAGAGCTGATCATTGGAGTGTATATACCAATAGTACATACATCTAAAAGCTGTGTATTGTACGAGTACGAATACGGGTGCATACGAGTAGAATTGTTGATGAAACTGAACGAGGATGTAATTGTAAGCATTTTTGTTAAGTAGAAGTATTTTGATAAGTCTATTGAAGTCTTTCAAAAGTGTATAAATACATATTAAAACACTACATGTATATACATTTTAACTGAGTCGTTAAGTCATCGTTAGTCGTTACATGTAAGTGTTGTTTTGAAACCTTTAGGTTAACGATCTTGTTAAATGTTGTTAACTCAATGTTTATAATATCAAATGAGATTTTAAATTATTATATTATCATGATATTATCATGTATGAATATCTCTTAATATGATATATATACATTAAATGTCTTTACAACGATAATCGTTACATATATGTCTCGTTTAAAAATCATTAAGTTAGTAGTCTTGTTTTTACATATGTAGTTCATTGTTAATATACTTTATGATATGTTTTCTTATCATAGTATCATGTTAACTATATATATATATATATATCCATATATATGTCATCATATAGTTTTTACAAGTTTTAACGTTCGTGAATCACCGATCAACTTGGGTGGTCAATTGTCTATATGAAACATATTTCAATTAATCAAGTCTTAACAAGTTTGATTGCTTAACATGTTGGAAACATTTAATCATATAAATATCAATCTCAGTTAATATATATAAACATGGAAAAGTTCGGGTCACTACACAAAGTACAACATATCTAAGCATACGAAAAGACGTTCAAAAATCCGGAAAACCGAGCATCAACGCGCGAGTCAACAGACCTACTATTACAAGTCAACTATGCACAAGAATATAATATAATATATATATAATTAATATAAATTATATATATTTAAATAATATGTCGACAAGCTAGTGTACAAAAATAATTGGAGCTGGACAGCCTGGCCATGCGAGTGCATGAGAAATGCACTAAAACCCCATGCACTTGCATGAGTCCATGCGAGTGCATGGGAAATACACTAAAATCTCATACGAGTGCATGGGCTTCAGGATCACAAATTCTTCTATAAATTGGCTAGTTTCTGCTCGAGTAAACACTTACACCATCCAACTTACTCTCCCTCTGTAATATATATATATATATATATATATATATATTTTATTTATATATATATATATAATAGTATAATATATATATATATATATATATATATATATATATATATATATATATATATATATAATAGTTTAGTTTTATATTAGTTAGTTTGGGTAATGTAAACGGTTATTTTACGGGTTTAAAGTCGAAATTCTGTCCGTGTAAAGCTACGCGATAAATAATCATTATAAGTTAAATTCTCCTTTTTAAATTAATGTCTCGCAACTAAGTTATTATTATGCTTATTTGAGCCGAAGTAATCATGATGTTGGACTAAATATTAAGACGGGGTTATTGGGCTTTGGACCATAATTGAGGTTTGGACAAAAGACCGACACTTGTAAAAATTGGAATATGGGTTATTAATGGACTTTATATTTGATTAATATAGAGATTTACAATTTGATATATTTATAAATAGCCACATACGCTCGATCGGGTACGGTGAGAGGGATATTTATAAATACTAATAATTGTTCATTTGACCGGAGACGGGGATGGATTAATAGTCAATGGACTCATTAAAACAGGGGTGGATTACATACAAGAGTAATTGGTGTAATTGTTAACAAAGTATTAAAACCTTGGATTACACGCAGTTAATAACCTGGTGTAATTATTAACAAAGTATTAAGACCTTGTTACAGTTTAAATCCCTAATTAGTTGGAATATTTGACTTCGGGTATAAGGGTAATAGGATGGGGACACTCGCACTTTATAATTATGACCGATGAAAATAATCCCGGACAAAGGACAATTAACCCAGGGTAATAAATTAAAATTAAAACGTCAAATATCATGATTACGGAAGTTTAAATAAGCATAATTATTTTATTTTATTTCTTATCGCAATTTTAATTATCGTCATTTAAATATCGTTATTTATTTTACGCACTTTGATTATAGTCATTTATCTTTTCGCTTAAAATATAAAATCGATAAACCAGTCATTAAACGGTAAAACCCCCTTTTATAATAATAATAATTGTAATATATATATTTATATTTTGTACAAATATAGTTGTTTAAAATATAGTGTAAAATAAGCCGTCTCCCTGTGGAACGAACTGGACTTACTAAAAACTATACTACTTTACGATTAGGTACACTGTCTATAGTGTTGTAGCAGAGTTTGGGTATATCCATTCTATAAATAAATAAATAACTTGTGTAAAATTGTATCGTATTTAATATTATTTGGTAATAAACTATAATAGTATTTCGTACTACACCTCGCACACATCAAGTTTTTGGCGCCGCTGCCGGGGAATCGGCGAAACGCTATATTTTTAATTTATATTTGTAAAAATATAATTATAAAAAAAAGAAAAAAATAAAAAAAAAATTATTTTTAAGATTTTGTTTAAAATATATAAAATTAAAAAGTATTTTTATTTTTATTCTTGAAAAGTATTAAAAAGTCTTTATAATATTTTGTGAAAAAAAATCAAATAAATATAAAAACTGATATTGGGCCAAGCCTGATTTAAGCCCATAACAAACCTGGACTGCTATGCCATGCGATCGCATGAGAGTGAGGCAGGAAACCCATGCGATCGCATGGGTAATCTGACAGTCAAAACCTTAAATCATTTATTACTGGCAGTAGGTTTTTATTAATTATTATTATTATTATTATTATCTAACCTAATTAGGGTTTTAATTAATTAATATATATTTATATCTAGTTTTAATATAATTTGTAATTTTAGGTTTCATTATTATTATTAATTATATAGATTAATATTTTTATATATAAAAATTATATTTTTATTTAAAGTTTATTTTTATCACTTTCTTTTCTTTAAAATTTTAGACGCTACATTTTTAGTTTTTCGACTTTAGTTTTTGACAAGTTATTATATTTTTGTACAAGCGATTAAATTGATAGACACCAATTTTCTGATTCGTAGTAATAGTTGGATTTTTTAGCGGCGAGTTGTGGACTTCCGATTTAAAGGGTCCTAGCTACCTGCTGCATCTATTGGCTATTCGAAACGTGGGCAAAAGCAAAAAAGTCTATTAATTTGATAACTTATATAAATTTTAGTTTTATAACTAATAGAATAATTAGTAAATGCACCACATTGTAGCTAAAATTTGGTAATAAGTGCATTATGGAAAATCTCGAAAATATTTTGGAAACTCTTTCTGATAACCAAAATCAATTAAATCGATACTCTCACACGGGTGTTGATGACAATTCGTTCGGTCAATCTTGGATTGTCACGACCCCATTTCGATCCCGAAATGTGATGTGATAGGTGTCCCAGTTATAGTTAACGATTTCTAAAGACGACAGCGGAAACGTTTTTATTTCAACACACAAGTACAAGTTTTGAGTTACATGTCGGGACTTAAAAGTAAAGTACAACAATTACAACCATAACATAACAAAGTACAACACTTAAACATAGTGCATGATGATTTATTTTTAAAACGACGTCTCGACATCCTGACGACATCCCAAAAGCCAACCTGAATGTATGCGGACTCCTGCTTAAGGACCTGAGAAAACACATGCTTAAAAACGTCAACAATAATGTTGGTGAGATCATAGGTTTAATGTATATAAATGTATGGACCATAAGATTTTCAAGTATAAACAGTTGTAAATATATTCTAAATAAACATGAGCTCCCGATATCGAACTTAACAATCAAGAACCCGAAATCATGTAGTCTCACTTAGCTAGAGCTACAAAGTCGAAGGTTATGAATTCACTAGCCTGAAGACTATGCCGGATGTGAGGAGTCACCCTCAAATAGATCTATCCACATTATTCGCGTTTACCATAAACAAGTAATTAACGATATCAGAATCCGGGTTTATGCTAAGTCACAAACTCAACACAATAGAATATAGTTTTAAGCACTTATATCCATAATGTAATACATAAAAGAAGCATGTTTCTCATCCCAAAATAGTAAGTTTGCTAAAAGCAAGTAAAATGGGACTATGATACTCACAGATGATGTTATGCGGTACAAAGCTTGGATTTGTTGTTTAAGTACTTTGATGTACTTCGAGCTCGGGACCTAAATACATAAGTTAAGGTCAGAGGTGTGTTATTACTAATATTAGTAATACTAATGATTTGATTTATGTTCAAATGTAACATAGTGTACTCGGCTTTTAAAAGACGGTTTCTCGGTTTACAAGTTAAGGTTTCTATGTGGACTGATTTTACAAGTAGTTTTAGAAGTTGATTTCTTATTTAAAAAGTAGTGATATATGGTAATTCTTATTTTATATGTGAAGGTATATGTGTTGGAGGTCTAAAAATATAAGATTTGTAATTTATATCATAAAAATGAATTTTATAGAATTATTTTACTACAAGTGGACTGTTTTGACTAGTTTAAAGTTTAATATCACTAAAAATAGTAAATTAATTTATTTAGACTTATCCTTTTGAAGTCTTACTCCAATATAGTTATATTTTAGTTCAAAAATTCGTTTTGCTCAGAAAACATAAGTTGTGTACGTTTTCTTTATATTCTAAGTGGTGACAGTTTCAACAAGTTTAAAACCCATTATTTAAATGTACAAGACCATATCCTAATCATTTCTTAAGCTTTTTATATGATTCCAAAGCCTAACATGTTCTATTTTTAGTCTATTTTATAATAAAAATCTCCTAAGTTTTCATATCTAAACGTTGGTACCTCATTTTTGGTGATACATGTGTGTTGGACAGATTCTGTCCAAATCAGTACCCATAAAAAGTAAAAATACAAAAGAAATACTTAAACTACTTTATAAATCATGGGATTTTTACAGAAGGTCTAGGACTCATAAAAGTTTTAGAATCTAAAAAATTCCAGTAGCAAAAGTGAGTGTAAGTATTTTCTAAAAATTCTACCAAATGAAGACTGATTTGGTTTCTTTGTAAGTTAAGAACTAACTAGTAATCTTAATACATTTTAGCTATATCCATTTTCATTTTAAGTTTATTTTAGGTTGTTAAACATATGTAAAACATATTTTTAGTTACTTATGATCAAGATTAGAGTTAGCCCTGTAATCATCATTGAGTGTTTTTAACACTCTAGATTAAGCTTTTACACCCATTTCTCTTGAAAGTAACTTGGTAAGAAATAAAAGAAGTGTTCTTAGTAATTATACCTTGAGTAATGATGATGTATGAGTTGGTGAAGATGAACAAAGAAGAAAGAAATGGCTGTAACTTAGAGAGGATTTAGTGAATGATTAAGATTAGTAAGTGAGTTCAAGAGTTACCAATTTGATCTTATGGGAATGATGATGATGGCATGTAACATGGAGAAGAAAAAGAGGTTAAATGACTAAGCACACTTACTAGCTAATCATGCATGGAAGTGACATGTGTATGTAACGGGACCTAATTAATCATGCTACAATCTAATTAATATAGTATTGCTCTGATACCATCTGTGGCGACCCGACCAAATCATGTTTGACGCCGCCAACTACTTAGGTCCCGTTGCGTGGTCGTTGTCCCTATATGAGACTCGTTTGACCAAAATTATGTCGCGTTCAATTGAAATGTATCATGCTTGCACAGTTTAGTTTACAAAATGGTTCGACGACAAGTTTAAGTTTACAAAGGTATAAAGCATAAATGAAATAACTTGCGACATAATTAGTTGAAAATCACGGTTTCTATAAATAGCGTAAGTATGTAGACAAAAGTTTGAATCCAAAGTTGCTATCACTAGCGTATGTATGTATGTATGCTTGACTCCAAACAAGTATGAGTGTACGCGGAAGCATGTATCAAATAGCCAAGTATGAACCTGAGAAACATATAGAAAACTCTCAACGAAAAACGTTGGTGAAATCATAGGTGTTTTAGTAAACGTTGCATTTGAACCACAAGATTTAATATAAGATGATTATCAAAATCATTTGCATTCCAAAGTTGTTGTTTGTATCGCGGGCACCCAATTATCAAACTTAACTGTTTTGCACCCTTTGCATAGTGTTAGAACATACACTAGCCCGAAAATATATTTCATCCGCTAACGGTAGCGAACCGTCCGAATGTGGTAACAAAAACTCACCATTCGGAGGTAAGTCTATGATTCTCGGTGGTGACTTTAAACAAACATTACCCGTTCATAAAAAAGGAAAAAAATTGACTATAGTCTGTTCTTGCATTACATCTTCATATTTGTGGCAGGAATTCAAGGTGTTCGTCCTTACTGAAAATATGCGCTTAATGCAGCCAGGGCTGACGCCCTCGGAAAAGGAGAGAAACACTACTTTCTCCGCCTGGTTACTGGATATTGGGAATGGCGAGGTTGGTACACGTGATTTGGAAGACCCGGTTAATAGTAGTTGGGTACAAATTCCTGCCACCTGCTGTGTTCCAGATGATGATAATGGGTTGGCCAATCTAATTTCGTTTATCTACCCCCAGAAACGTTACAGAATCCAAGTGCTGCATAGTTACAACAAAAAGCGATTGTTTGCCCGAAAAACGATGCAGTAGACACCATAAATAAGCTGGTGGTCGATATGGTTGGTGGCCCTGTTACAACCTACGCAAGTTATGATACTGCTACACCGCAAGGGAATGAAGGTGGCGAGTCGGAACTATTATATCCAACAGAATACTTGAACACGCTAAATTACCCTGGCCTGCCACCGCACCTGCTCGAACTAAAAATAGGGGTGCCCGCTATTTTGTTGCGGAATATTAGCGTCGCAGGCGGCCTCTGTAATGGTACCAGGATGATAGTAACTCAACACCTAACAAAAACAGTTGAAGCGGAGATTATCACGGGGACAAGGGTTGGTGAAAAAATTGTAACATCCCGCGTTTTTCTGTTAAATTTATTTTTAACACTATCTTTTTTTTAAATAATATCTTTCGTTATTTATATTCGTAGATTCCGTTGACAAACGTTCATAATATTCTCGTTATTTAATTATAACATCACTCGTTTACTTGAGCGTTTTTAAAATATTCGTTTGGTTAATTCCCGCACCCGCTTTGAAACTTGAGGTACCGAGGTTGCCAAGTGGGCAAACTAGTTGACTAGGTCAATTAGTCAACCCACCTCATCCACCCATTCACTTCCACTCACCTCCTCATCTCTTTCTCTCCTTTCTCATCTTCCATTTTTGAACTTAAACACCCAACTCACAAAAATAATCATCTAATACTTGTGTGGCAATAATCATGGATCTCCAACATAGGATTGCTTTAGATACTAAGATATGGTAAGGGCATGTGTTATTGATTTTGGTAATGGATGGGATAAATATCTAACATTAGCAGAATTTTCATATAACAACAGTTATCACGCGAGTATTAAAGCCGCACCATTTGAAGCTCTCTATGGTAGAAAATGTAGATCACCTCTATGTTGGAGTCAAGTGGGTGATAGATAACTCACTGGTCCAGAAATCATACATGAGACTACAGAGAAAATCTTTCAGATTCAAGAGATATTGAAGACTGCCATGAGCCGACAAAAGAGCTATGCTGATGTTCGAAGAAAATCCTTAGAATTTCAGGTAGGAGATAAAGTCATGCTTAAAGTGTCTCCCTGGAAGGGTGTGATTCGATTTGGGAAACGAGGAAAACTAAGCCCGAGATATGTTAGACCTTTCAAGATAATTGAAAGGATTGGTCCTGTGGCGTATCATTTGAAACTACCTCAAGAATTGAGTGGTATCCATGATGCTTTTCATATCTCAAACTTAAAGAAGTGTTTGTCCGATGACACTCTCGTTATTCCATTGGAAGAGATTCGTATAGACAATAAACTTCATTTTATCCAGGAACCAGCTGAGATCATGGATCGCGAAGTTAAGCGCTTAAAGCATAGTAGTATTCCGATTGTCAAAGTTCGTTGAAATGCTCGTAGAGGACCAGAGTTTACTTGGGAACGGGAGGACCACATGAGGCAGAAGTATCCACATCTTTTCACCGATATCATACAAACGTCAAGTACCACCTAAATTTCAAGGACGAAATTTTTATTAACGGGTGGGTAATGTCATAACCCTAACTTTTTCTACTAGGTTATTTAATCTAACCTTTCAAAATTAGAATTTTTTTTTTCTTGACTAGTATATTTAATAAAATACGTCTTGATTTATTTTAGGGTTTGTATAACCCTAGTCTTACATTTAAGTCTTGATTGATTGAGGATTGTTATACATATACACAATTCCTAGAAACCCTAGTTTACCACCATAAATCCTAAGACTTGAAAAAAAAAACTACACACTTGTATACTTGTGAAATTAAGTATATAACATGATCAAGTATTATTGATTAAGTAATCATCCTTAATCCACCTAGTTAGTAAAATACTACAACATTAGTCATTAACTAAGTCTTACTCAAGATTATAACACCTAATTATATACTTACATCTAAACTTAAAACTAATCTAAGATTAACCAAAAGACTACATGTAATTAACATTACTTAATTAGCACTAATTACATGCAAATATAACAAACACTTGTCATTTCCATGCATAATTAACTAAGTAAAGATTGATTATTCATCTTCTCATTTCTTCTCCTTATGCCACATTACATACACATGTCACTTCCATGCATGATTAGCTAGTAAATATATATATATATATATATATATATATATATATATATATATATATATATATATATATATATATATATATGTTTAGTCATTTAACCTCTTTTTCTTCTCCATGTTACATGCCATCATCATCATTCCCATAAGATCAAATTGGTTACTCTTGAACTCACTTACTAATCTTAATCATTCACTAAATCCTCTCTAAGTTACAGCCACTTCTTTCTTCTTTGTTCATCTTCACCAACTCATACATCATCATTACTCAAGGTATAATTACTAAGAACACTTTTTTTATTTCTTACCAAGTTACTTTCAAGAGAAATGGGTGTAAAAGCTTAATCTAGAGTGTTAAAAACACTCAATGATGATTACAGGGCTAACTCTAATCTTGATCATAAGTAACTAAAAATATGTTTTACATATGTTTAACAACCTAAAATAAACTTAAAATGAAAATGGATATAGCTAAAATGTATTAAGATTACTAGTTAGTTCTTAACTTACAAAGAAACTAAATCAGTCTTCATTTGGTAGAATTTTTAGAAAATACTTACACTCACTTTTGCTACTGGAATTTTTTAGATTCTAAAACTTTTATGAGTCCTAGACCTTCTGTAAAAATCCCATGATTTATAAAGTAGTTTAAGTATTTCTTTTGTATTTTTACTTTTTATGGGTACTGATTTGGACAGAATCTGTCCAACACACATGTATCACCAAAAATGAGGTACCAACGTTTAGATATGAAAACTTAGGAGATTTTTATTATAAAATAGACTAAAAATAGAACATGTTAGGCTTTGGAATCATATAAAAAGCTTAAGAAATGATTAGGATATGGTCTTGTACATTTAAATAATGGGTTTTAAACTTGTTGAAACTGTCACCACTTAGAATATAAAGAAAACGTACACAACTTATGTTTTCTGAGCAAAACGAATTTTTGAACTAAAATATAACTATATTGGAGTAAGACTTCAAAAGGATAAGTCTAAATAAATTAATTTACTATTTTTAGTGATATTAAACTTTAAACTAGTCAAAACAGTCCACTTGTAGTAAAATAATTCTATAAAATTCATTTTTATGATATAAATTACAAATCTTATATTTTTAGACCTCCAACACATATACCTTCACATATAAAATAAGAATTACCATATATCACTACTTTTTAAATAAGAAATCAACTTCTAAAACTACTTGTAAAATCAGTCCACATAGAAACCTTAACTTGTAAACCGAGAAACCGTCTTTTAAAAGCCGAGTACACTATGTTACATTTGAACATAAATCAAATCATTAGTATTACTAATATTAGTAATAACACACCTCTGACCTTAACTTATGTATTTAGGTCCCGAGCTCGAAGTACATCAAAGTACTTAAACAACAAATCTAAGCTTTGTACCGCATAACATCATCTGTGAGTATCATAGTCCCATTTTACTTGCTTTTAGCAAACTTACTATTTTGGGATGAGAAACATGCTTCTTTTATGTTTTACATTATGGACATAAGTGCTTAAAACTATATTCTATTGTGTTGAGTTTGTGACTTAGCTTAAACCCCGATTCTGATATCGTTAATTACTTGTTTATGGTAAACGCGAATAATGTGGATAGATCTATTTGAGGGTGACTCCTCACATCTGGCATAGTCTTCAGGCTAGCGAATGCATAACCTTCGACTTTGTAGCTCTAGCTAAGTGAGACTACATGATTTCGGGTTCTTGATTGTTAAGTTCGATATCGGGAGCTCATGTTTATTTAGAATATATTTACAACTGTTTATACTTGAAAATCTTATGGTCCATACATTTATATACATTAAACCTATGATCTCACCAACATTATTGTTGACGTTTTTAAGCATGTGTTTTCTCAGGTCCTTAAGCAGGAGTCCGCATACATTCAGGTTGGCTTTTGGGATGTCGTAAGGATGTCGGGACGTCGTTTTAAAAATAAATCATCATGCACTATGTTTAAGTGTTGTACTTTGTTATGTTATGGTTGTAATTGTTGTACTTTACTTTTAAGTCCGACATGTAACTCAAAACTTGTACTTGTGTGTTGAAATAAAAACGTTTCCGCTGTCGTCTTTAGAAATCGTTAACTATAACTGGGACACCTATCACGTCACATTTCGGGATCGAAATGGGGTCGTGACAGACAAATGTCATAACCCTAACTTTTTCTACTAGGTTATTTAATCTAACCTTTCAAAATTAGAATTTTTTTTTCTTGACTAGTATATTTAATAAAATACGTCTTGATTTATTTTAGGGTTTGTATAACCCTGGTCTTACATTTAAGTCTTGATTGATCGAGGATTGTTATACATATACACAATTCCTAGAAACCCTAGTTTACCACCATAAATCCTAAGACTTGAAAAAAAACTACACACTTGTATACTTGTGAAATTAAGTATATAACATGATCAAGTATTATTGATTAAGTAATCATCCTTAATCCACCTAGTTAGTAAAATACTACAACATTAGTCATTAACTAAGTCTTACTCAAGATTATAACACCTAATTATATACTTACATCTAAACTTAAAACTAATCTAAGATTAACCAAAAGACTACATGTAATTAACATTACTTAATTAGCACTAATTACATGCAAATATAACAAACACTTGTCATTTCCATGCATAATTAACTAAGTAAAGATTGATTATTCATCTTCTCTTTTCTTCTCCTTATGCCACATTACATACACATGTCACTTCCATGCATGATTAGCTAGTAAGTGTGCTTAGTCATTTAACCACTTTTTCTTCTCCATGTTACATGCCATCATCATCATTCCCATAAGATCAAATTGGTAACTCTTGAACTCACTTACTAATCTTAATCATTCACTAAATCCTCTCTAAGTTACAGCCATTTCTTTCTTCTTTGTTCATCTTCATCAACTCATACATCATCATTACTCAAGGTATAATTACCAAGAACACTTCTTTTATTTCTTACCAAGTTACTTTCAAGAGAAATGGGTGTAAAAGCTTAATCTAGAGTGTTAAAAACACTCAATGATGATTACATGGCTAACTCTAATCTTGATCATAAGTAACTAAAAATATGTTTTACATATGTTTAATGACCTAAAATAAACTTAAAATGAAAAGGGATATAGCTAAAATGTATTAAGATTACTAGTTAGTTCTTAACTTACAAAGAAACCAAATCAGTCTTCATTTGGTGGAATTTTTAGAAAATACTTACACTCACTTTTGCTACTAGAATTTTTTTAGATTCTAAAACTTTTATGAGTCCTAGACCTTCTGTAAAAATCCCATGATTTATAAAGTAGTTTAAGTATTTCTTTTGTATTTTTACTTTTTATGGGTACTGATTTGGACAGAATCTGTCCAACACACATGTATCACCAAAAATGAGGTACCAACGTTTAGATATGAAAACTTAGGAGATTTTCATTATAAAATAGACTAAAAATAGAACATGATAGGCTTTTTAATCATATAAAAAGCTTAAGAAATGATTAGGATATGGTCTTGTACATTTAAATAATGAGTTTTAAACTTGTTGAAACTGTCACCACTTAGATTATAAAAAAAACGTACACAACTTATGTTTTCTGAGCAAAAAGAATTTTTCAACTAAAATATAACTATATTGGAGTAAGACTTCAAAAGGATAAGTCTAAATAAATTAATTTACTATTTTTAGTGATATTAAACTTTAAACTAGTCAAAACAGTCCACTTGTAGTAAAATAATTCTATAAAATTCATTTTTATGATATAAATTACAAATCTTATATTTTTAGACCTCCAACACATATACCTTCACATATAAAATAAGAATTACCTTATATCACTACTTTTTAAATAAGAAATCAACTTCTAAAACTACTTGTAAAATCAGTTCACATAGAAACCTTAACTTGTAAACCGAGAAACCGTCTTTTAAAAGCCGAGTACACTATGTTACATTTGAACATAAATCAAATCATTAGTATTACTAATATTAGTAATAACACACCTCTGACCTTAACTTATGTATTTAGGTCCCGAGCTCGAAGTACATCAAAGTACTTAAACCACAAATCCAAGCTTTATACCGCATAACATCACCTGTGAGTATCATAGTCCCATTTTACTTGCTTTTAGCAAACTTACTATTTTGGGATGAGAAACATGCTTCTTTTATGTTTTACATTATGGACATAAGTGCTTAAAACTATATTCTATTGTGTTGAGTTTGTGACTTAGCTTAAACCCCGATTCTGATATCGTTAATTACTTGTTTATGGTAAACGCGAATAATGTGGATAGTTCTATTTGAGGGTGACTCCTCACATCCAGCATAGTCTTCAGGCTAGCGAATGCATAACCTTCGACTTTGTAGCTCTAGCTAAGTGAGACTACATGATTTCGGGTTCTTGATTGTTAAGTTCGATATCGGGAGCTCATGCTTATTTAGAATATATTTACAACTGTTTATACTTGAAAATCTTATTGTCCATACATTTATATACATTAAACCTATGATCTCACCAACATTATTGTTGACGTTTTTAAGCATGTGTTTTCTCAGGTCCTTAAGCAGGAGTCCGCATACATTCAGGTTGGCTTTTGGGATGTCGTCAGGATGTCGGGACGTCGTTTTAAAAATAAATCATCATGCACTATGTTTAAGTGTTGTACTTTGTTATGTTATGGTTGTAATTGTTGTACTTTACTTTTAAGTCCTGACATGTAACTCAAAACTTGTACTTGTGTGTTGAAATAAAAACGTTTCCGCTGTCGTCTTTAGAAATCGTTAACTATAACTGGGACACCTATCACGTCACATTTCGGGATCGAAATGGGGTCGTGACAGACATCGTATCAGAGCCCACGTTATAGGGAACCAGGACTGCATTAGTGTGTCTAAGATTCTAGGATGCATTAGTGAGTCGGGTCTATAACGGAGTCATTTTCGTCTTTCACGTATTTTAGTCTTTTGTTGTCATTTTGTTTATCGAAACTTCTATATGTTAACTTGTATGTTTTTGTGTGATGACTTAAGATGGCCGCCTCACAAAGCTCTATGTCTTCCAACTACTATCCCGACCCGATAGTGAACTCAAGCTCAACTGGTGATGATAGCTCCGACGAAGACGCGAATGTTTACCAGTCATTTTGGAGATGTTGGGGTTGGGTTAGAACCATGATTTCCTCTTGGGTACATGAGGAAGGTACACCTTATCATGAGGTGCACGTTCCACCATCCCGAGGAGGTGTTGATGTCTTGACTGGCCAAACTGTTAGGGACACTCTTTTTATCGTTATTTCCCGAATTTGCCGTCTTGATAACCGTATCTCTAGGGTTTTTGAATCTGTTTATGCGTTATATGATTCCGATAAGCAAGAGGCATTAGAGGATTCTATTAAGGATCTTAAGGATGACTATGATGACCTTTATGCTAGGGTAGAGCTCAATAAGTAGTGGATGGAGCGACATGCAGATATTGTTGATAGTATGGAGCGATATGCGGGTAATATTGATAGGATGGAGCATAACATGATTGATTTTGATTCGAGGTTGGGTGCTATGGAGGCGATGCGTTTAGCAGACTTGCAAATGTTCGCTCAAGATCGCCATTGGAGATCTTAGATTGCTTTGGGAGATTGTGGTGATCCATACTAGTGTTCTATGACATTAGTATATTTTGACTATCTATCACCTAATCGGATATATATAAGAATAGTAGTAGTGACTTAACTTGTACTAGCAAATTATCTAAGTGAACTGTAATGGGTAGATATTACCCAAGTTTTGTAATTATAAAATGCTAATGGAAAAGGCTTTTATTATTATGAAGTTTAGTTCATTTCCTTAATTGTGCCATTTTGTACAATCACTACTATTTATTTTGTATATATTACTCTAAGTAATTGATGTCTCTTTTTGATTATCATGAAGGATAATGCAAACACGAAGGACTTTTACTGACGCTCAAGTTGACGAGATGATTAGTCAAAGGGTTAATGAAGCTTTAGCCGCTGCTGAGGCACGGAGAGTGCAAGCTAATGCGAGTCAAGCTGGAGGTTCAAGTGGAAATAATGTTCCACAAAGATGTACCTACAAGGAGTTTTCCAACTGCAAACCTCAAACTTTCACTGGAATAGAAGGACCGGTTGGTTTGATGAGGTGGTTTGAGAGGCTCGAGTCAGTCTTTCGAATAAGAAACTGTGCAAATACAGATACAGTAAAGTTTGCTACTTGTACTCTTCAAGATGGTGCCCTGACATGGTGGAACAATTATGCTCAGCCTGCAGGAATGGACGCGTCGTATGTAATGCCATGGGAAGAATTCAAACAAGCAATGATCAGTGAGTATTGTCCAAGAAACGAAATTCAGAAACTAGAAATGGAATTGTGGAATTTGAAAATTCAGGGGAATGACATTACGGGATATACAAAACGATTCCTAGAACTTGCCCTATTGTGTCCGGAGTTAGTTACTACTGAAGCAAAGAAGATCGAAAGGTATGTGTGGGGACTTTCGAAAGAAATCCAAGGTAATGTAACGTCATCCAAACCAGAAACACTCCAAAGTGCTATTCGAATGGCACACAACCTAATGGATCAGATTACACGTCATGAAAACCCAGAAGCAACAACAGATACAAAAACTCAAGGCGGTAAGCGTAAGTGGAACGAGAACCAAGGAAATAGTTCTCACCAGAAGAAACAAGATACCACCAAGTTTGAGAATGCTAATGCCAAGAAGAATTATAATGGCAAGAAACCTTAATGCAATCGATGTTATAAGCATCATTATGGAGCTTGTACTATTGTTTGTGATAGGTGCAAAAAGGTGGGGCATATGTCCAAAGATTGTACAGTCAATCTCGCACAGCCAACTGGAAACAAACCTAAAACTTGTTATGGATGTGGACAAGTGGGACACATGAAGAATCAGTGTCCGAATGCCAAGAAGGATGGAAATGCAAAAGGTAGAGCATTTAATATCTCGGCAAAAGGAGCTCGTGAAAATCCTGATTTAGTCACGGGTACATTTCTTCTAAACAACTGCATTGCTTATGTACTATTTGATAGTGGTGCTGATAGAAGTTTTATTTCTAAGGACTTTAGTACCGTAATTAACGTACCTCCAACTGCTTTAGATACTAAGTATATCATAGAATTGGCTAATGGCAAAACTTTGAAAGTAGATAAGATCTTTCAAGGTTGTGCTCTAACGTTAGCTGATAAACTATTTGAAGTCGATCTTATGCCTGTTGAGTTAGGTAGTTTTGATGTTATTATTGGTATGGATTGGTTATCTAAGAACCATGCGAACATTGCTTGCACGGAGAAATCCATTCGTATTCCTCTCGCAAATGGTGAAACTTTGGTAGTTCAAGGAGAAAAGAGTGGCACGAAACTCAACATCATTTCTTGCATGAAGGCTCGAAAATATTTAAGAAAAGGATGTCAAGCCATCCTCGCGCACGTAAAGGCGATGGAGTCGGAGAAGAAGCGACTTGAGGATGTACCGGTAGTAAAGGATTTTCCTGGAGTTTTTCCTGAAGATTTACCTGGTCTTCCTCCACATAGGCAAGTTGAATTTCAAATTGACTTAATTATGGGAGCTGCACCTGTTGCTCGACCACCGTATCGATTAGCACCTTCAGAATTGCAAGAGTTGTCGAACCAATTACAAGAACTGTTGGATAAGGGATTTATTCGACCTAGTTCATCGCCCTGGGGTGCTCATATCTTGTTCGTAAAGAAGAAAGATGGATCTATGAGGATGTGCATAGATTATTGAGAGTTGAATAAATTGACGATTAAGAATCGGTATCCACTTCCGAGAATCGATGATTTGTTTGATCAACTACAAGGATCTAGTATATATTCGAAGATTGATTTGAGATCTGGTTATCATCAGTTAAGAGTCAAGGAGGATGATATTCCTAAGACAGCTTTTAGGACGCGACATGGCCATTACGAATTCTTAGTCATGTCATTTGGTTTGACTAATGCACCTGCGGTAATCATGGATCTCATGAACCGTGTGTGTAAGCAATATTTGGACAAGTTTGTTATCGTATTCATCGACGATATTTTGATCTACTCTAAAAGTAAAGAAGAACATGAAGAACACTTGAAGATAATTCTTGGATTGCTAGAGAAAGAGCAATTATACGCCAAGTTTTCAAAGTGTGATTTTTGGTTGCAGTCGGTACAATTTTTGGGTCACGTGGTTAGTAGCCAAGGTATTCATGTTGATCCTGCCAAGATCGAGGCTATTAGCAACTGGGAAGTTCCTAAGACTCCAACTCAAGTGAGACAATTTTTAGGTCTTGCTGGATATTACCGAAGGTTTATCCAAGATTTTTCAAAGATTGCGCGACCTTTAACTACACTGACTCACAAAGGAAAGAAGTTTGAATGGTTAAAGGAACAAGAGTCTGCATTTCAACAATTGAAGCATAAACTAACTACTGCACCCATATTATCTTTACCTGAGGGAAATGAAGATTTTGTGGTTTATTGTGACGCCTCGCGTCAAGGACTTGGATGTGTTTTGATGCAGCGACAGAAGGTCATTGCTTATGCATCACGATAGCTGAAGGTGCACGAACAGAACTATACAACTCATGATTTAGAATTGGGAGCTGTTGTCTTTGCCCTTAAAATGTGGAGACATTATTTGTATGGAACTAAATGCACTATATTTACAGATCACAAGAGTCTTCAACATATTTTTGATCAGAAACAATTAAATATGCGACAACGGCGTTGGGTTGAATTGTTGAATGATTATGACTGCGAAATTCGTTATCATCCTTGGAAGGCTAACGCGGTTGCCGATGCGTTGAGTCGAAAGGAAAAGATTAAACTGAAATGTCCCGTTCTTATTGATTAAAAACGTTCCATATTAATTGATTTCGTTGCGAGGTTTTGACCTCTATATGTGACGTTTTTCAAAGACTGCATTCATTTTTAAAAAAACCATAACCTTTATTTCATCAATAAAGGTTTAAAAAGCTTTACGTAGATTATCAAATAATGATAATCTAAAATATCCTGTTTACACACGACCATTACATAATGGTTTACAATACAAATATGTTACAACAAAATAAGTTTCTTGAATGCAGTTTTTACACAATATCATACAAGCATGGACTCCAAATCTCGTCCTTATTTAAGTATGCAACAGCGGAAGCTCTTAATAATCACCTGAGAATAAACATGCTTAAAACGTCAACAAAAATGTTGGTGAGTTATAGGTTTAACCTATATATATATCAAATCATAATAATAGACCACAAGATTTCATATTTCAATACACATCCCATACATAGAGATAAAAATCATTCATATGGTGAATACCTGGTAACTGACATTAACAAGATGCATATATAAGAATATCCCCATCATTCCGGGACACCCTTCGGATATGATATAAATTTCGAAGTACTAAAGCATCCGGTACTTTGGATGGGGTTTGTTAGGCCCAATAGATCTATCTTTAGGATTCGCGTCAATTAGGGTGTCTGTTCCCTAATTCTTAGATTACCAGACTTAATAAAAAGGGGCATATTCGATTTCGATAATTCAACCATAGAATGTAGTTTCACGTACTTGTGTCCATTTTGTAAATCATTTATAAAACCTGCATGTATTCTCATCCCAAAAATATTAGATTTTAAAAGTGGGACTATAACTCACTTTCACAGATTTTTACTTCGTCGGGAAGTAAGACTTGGCCACTGGTTGATTCACGAACCTATAACAATATATACATATATATCAAAGTATGTTCAAAATATATTTACAACACTTTTAATATATTTTGATGTTTTAAGTTTATTAAGTCAGCTGTCCTCGTTAGTAACCTACAACTAGTTGTCCACAGTTAGATGTACAGAAATAAATCGATAAATATTATCTTGAATCAATCCACGACCCAGTGTATACGTATCTCAGTATTGATCACAACTCAAACTATATATATTTTGGAATCAACCTCAACCCTGTATAGCTAACTCCAACATTCACATATAGAGTGTCTATGGTTGTTCCGAAATATATATAGATGTGTCGACATGATAGGTCGAAACATTGTATACGTGTCTATGGTATCTCAACATTACATAATATACAATACAAGTTGATTAAGTTATGGTTGGAATAGATTTGTTACCAATTTTCACGTAGCTAAAATGAGAAAAATTATCCAATCTTGTTTTACCCATAACTTCTTCATTTTAAATCCGTTTTGAGTGAATCAAATTGCTATGGTTTCATATTGAACTCTATTTTATGAATCTAAACAGAAAAAGTATAGGTTTATAGTCGGAAAAATAAGTTACAAGTCGTTTTTGTAAAGGTAGTCATTTCAGTCGAAAGAACGACGTCTAGATGACCATTTTAGAAAATATACTTCCACTTTGAGTTTAACCATAATTTTTGGATATAGTTTCATGTTCATAATAAAAATAATTTTCTCAGAATAACAACTTTTAAATCAAAGTTTATCATAGTTTTTAATTAACTAACCCAAAACAGCCCGCGGTGTTACTACGACGACGTAAATCCGGTTTTACGGTATTTTTCGTGTTTCCAGGTTTTAAATCATTAAGTTAGCATATCATATAGATATATAACATGTGTTTAGTTGATTTTAAAAGTCAAGTTAGAAGGATTAACTTTTGTTTGCGAACAAGTTTAGAATTAACTAAACTATGTTCTAGTGATTACAAGTTTAAACCTTCGAATAAGATAGCTTTATATGTATGAATCGAATGATGTTATGAACATCATTACTACCTTAAGTTCCTTGGATAAACCTACTGGAAAAGAGAAAAATGGATCTAGCTTCAACGGATCCTTGGATGGCTCGAAGTTCTTGAAGCAGAATCATGACACGAAAACAAGTTCAAGTAAGATCATCACTTGAAATAAGATTGTTATAGTTATAGAAATTGAACCAAAGTTTGAATATGATTATTACCTTGTATTAGAATGATAACCTACTGTAAGAAACAAAGATTTCTTGAGGTTGGATGATCACCTTACAAGATTGGAAGTGAGCAAGCAAACTTGAAAGTATTCTTGATTTTATGTAACTAGAACTTGTAGAATTTATGAAGAACACTTAGAACTTGAAGATAGAACTTGAGAGAGATCAATTAGATGAATAAAATTGAAGAATGAAAGTGTTTGTAGGTGTTTTTGGTCGTTGGTGTATGGATTATATATAAAGGATATGTAATTTTGTTTTCATGTAAATAAGTCATGAATGATTACTCATATTTTTGTAATTTTATGAGATATTTCATGCTAGTTGCCAAATGATGGTTCCCACATGTGTTAGGTGACTCACATGGGCTGCTAAGAACTGATCATTGGAGTGTATACACCAATAGTACATACATCTAAAACTTGTGTATTGTATGAGTACGAATACCGGTGCATACGAGTAGAATTGTTGATGAAACTGAACGAGGATGTAATTGTAAGCATTTTTGTTAAGTAGAAGTATTTTGATAAGTGTATTGAAGTCTTTCAAAAGTGTATAAATACATATTAAAACACTACATGTATATACATTTTAACTGAGTCGTTAAGTCATCGTTAGTCGTTACATGTAAGTGTTGTTTTGAAACCTTTAGGTTAACGATCTTGTTAAATGTTGTTAACCCAATGTTTATAATATCAAATGAGATTTTAAATTATTATATTATCATGATATTATCATGTATGAATATCTCTTAATATGATATATATACATTAAATGTCTTTACAACGATAATCGTTACATATATGTCTCGTTTAAAAATCATTAAGTTAGTAGTCTTGTTTTTACATATGTAGTTCATTGTTAATATACTTAATGATATGTTTACTTATCATAGTATCATGTTAACTATATATTTATCCATATATATGTCATCATATAGTTTTTACAAGTTTTAACGTTCGTGAATCACCGGTCAACTTGGGTGGTCAATTGTTTATATGAAACATAATTCAATTAATCAAGTCTTAACAAGTTTGATTGCTTAACATGTTGGAAACATTTAATCATGTAAATATCAATATCAATTAATATATATAAACATGGAAAAGTTCGGGTCACTACAGTACCTACCCGTTAAATAAATTTCGTCCCGAAATTTTAAGCTGTTGAAGGTGTTGACGAATCTTCTGGAAATAGATGCGGGTATTTCTTCTTCATCTGATCTTCATGCTCCCAGGTGAACTCGGGTCCTCTACGAGCATTCCATCGAACCTTAACAATTGGTATCTTGTTTTGCTTAAGTCTTTTAACCTCACGATCCATTATTTCGACGGGTTCTTCGATGAATTGGAGTTTTTCGTTGATTTGGATTTCATCTAACGGAATAGTGAGATCTTCTTTAGCAAAACATTTCTTCAAATTCGAGACGTGGAAAGTGTTATGTACAGCCGCGAGTTGTTGAGGTAACTCAAGTCGGTAAGCTACTGGTCCGACACGATCAATAATCTTGAATGGTCCAATATACCTTGGATTTAATTTCCCTCGTTTACCAAATCGAACAACGCCTTTCCAAGGTGCAACTTTAAGCATGACCATCTCTCCAATTTCAAATTCTATATCTTTTCTTTTAATGTCAGTGTAGCTCTTTTGTCGACTTTGGGCGGTTTTCAACCATTGTTGAATTTGGATAATCTTCTCGGTAGTTTCTTGTATAATCTCCGGACCCGTAATCTGTCTATCCCCCACTTCACTCCAACAAATTGGAGACCTGCACTTTCTACCATAAAGTGCTTCAAACGGCGCCATCTCAATGCTTGAACGGTAGCTGTTGTTGTAGGAAAATTCTGCTAACGGTAGATGTCGATCCCAACTGTTTCCGAAATCAATAACACATGCTCGTAGCATGTCTTCAAGCGTTTGTATCGTCCTTTCGTTCTGCCCATCAGTTTGTGGATGATAGGCAGTACTCATGTCTAGACGAGTTCCTAATGCTTGCTGTAATGTTTGCCAGAATCTTGAAATAAATCTGTCATCCCTATCAGAGATAATAGAGATTGGTATTCCATGTCTGGAGACGACTTCCTTCAAATACAGTCGTGCTAACTTCTCCATCTTGTCATCTTCTCTTATTGGCAGGAAGTGTGCTGATTTGGTGAGACGATCAACTATTACCCAAATAGTATCAAAACCACTTGCAGTCCTTGGCAATTTAGTGATGAAATCCATGGTAATGTTTTCCCATTTCCATTCCGGGATTTTGGGTTGTTGAAGTAGACCTGATGGTTTCTGATGCTCAGCTTTGACCTTAGAACACGTCAAACATTCTCCTACGTATTTAGCAACATCGGCTTTCATACCCGGCCACCAAAAATGTTTCTTGAGATCCTTGTACATCTTCCCCGTTCCAGGATGTATTGAGTATCTGGTTTTATGAGCTTCTCTAAGTACCATTTCTCTCATATCTCTAAATTTTGGTACCCAAATCCTTTCAGCCCTATACCGGGTTCCGTCTTCCCGAATATTAAGATGCTTCTCCGATCCTTTGGGTATTTCATCCTTTAAATTTCCCTCTTTTAAAACTCCTTGTTGCGCCTCCTTTATTTGAGTAGTAAGGTTATTATGAATCATTATATTCATAGATTTTACTCGAATGGGTTCTCTGTCCTTCCTGCTCAAGGCATCAGCTACCACATTTGCCTTCCCCGGGTGGTAACGAATCTCAAAGTCGTAATCATTCAACAATTCAATCCACGTACGCTGCCTCATATTCAGTTGTTTCTGATTAAATATGTGTTGAAGACTTTTGTGGTCGGTATATATAATACTTTTGACCCCATATAAGTAGTGCCTTCAAGTCTTTAATGCAAAAACAACCGCGCCTAATTCTAAATCATGCGTCGTATAATTTTGTTCGTGAATCTTCAATTGTCTAGACGCATAAGCAATCACCTTCGTTCGTTGCATTAATACACAACCGAGACCTTGCTTTGATGCGTCACAATAAATCACAAAATCATCATTCCCATCAGGCAATGACAATATAGGTGCCGTAGTTAGCTTTTTCTTCAATAACTGAAACGCTTTCTCTTGTTCATCATTCCATTCAAATTTCTTCCCTTTATGCGTTAATGCAGTCAAGGGTTTTGCTATTCTGGAAAAGTCTTGGATGAACCTTCTGTAGTAACCAGCTAGTCCTAAAAACTGGCGTATGTGTTTCGGAGTTTTTGGGGTTTCCCACTTTTCAACAGTTTCTATCTTTGCCGTATCCACCTTAATACCTTCTTTGTTCACTATGTGACCGAGGAATTGAACTTCTTCCAACCAAAATGCACACTTTGAAAACTTAGCGTATAATTCTTCCTTCCTCAATACTTCTAACACCTTTCTCAAATGTTCACCGTGTTCTTGGTCATTCTTTGAGAAAATAAGTATGTCATCAATGAAAACAATGACAAACTTGTCAAGGTATGGTCCACACACTCGGTTCATAAGGTCCATGAACACAGCTGGTGCATTAGTTAAACCAAACGGCATGACCATAAACTCGTAATGACCGTAACGTGTTCTGAAAGCAGTCTTTGGAATATCATCTTCTTTCACCCGCATTTGATGATACCCGGAACGTAAGTCAATCTTTGAATAAACAGACGAGCCTTGTAGTTGATCAAATAAGTCGTCGATTCTCGGTAGTGGGTAGCGGTTCTTGATGGTAAGTTTGTTCAACTCTCGGTAGTCGATACACAACCTGAATGTACCATCTTTCTTCTTGACAAACAAAACAGGAGCTCCCCACGGTGATGTGCTTGGTCGAATGAAACCACGCTCTAAAAGTTCTTGTAATTGGCTTTGCAGTTCTTTCATCTCGCTGGGTGCGAGTCTGTAAGGAGCACGAGCTATTGGTGCAGCTCCTGGTACAAGATCTATTTGAAATTCAACGGATCGATGTGGGGGTAATCCCGGTAATTCTTTCGGAAATACATCGGGAAATTCTTTTGCAATGGGAACATCATTGATGCTCTTTTCTTCAGTTTGTACTTTCTCGACGTGTGCTAGAACAGCATAGCAACCTTTTCTTATTAGTTTTTGTGCCTTCAAATTACTAATAAGATGTAGCTTCGTGTTGCCCTTTTCTCCGTACACCATTAAGGGTTTTCCTTTTTCTCGTATAATGCGAATTGAATTTTTGTAACAAACGATCTCTGCTTTCACTTCTTTCAACCAGTCCATACCGATTATCACATCAAAACTCCCTAACTCTACTGGTATCAAGTCAATCTTAAATGTTTCGCTAACCAGTTTAATTTCTCGATTCCGACATATATTATCTGCTGAAATTAATTTACCATTTGCTAATTCGAGTAAAAATTTACTATCCAAAGGCGTCAATGGACAACTTAATTTAGCACAAAAATCTCTACTCATATAGCTTCTATCCGCACCCGAATCAAATAAAACGTAAGCAGATTTATTGTCAATAAGAAACGTACCCGTAACAAGCTCCGGGTCTTCCTGTGCCTCTGCCGCATTAATATTGAAAAGTCTTCCGCGGCCTTGTCCATTCGTGTTCTCCTGGTTCGGGCAATTTCTAATAATGTGGCCCGGTTTTCCACATTTATAACAAACTACATTGGCATAACTTGCTCTGACACTACTTGCTCTGCCATTACTCGTTCCGACACCATTTGTTCCTTTCGTTCTATTAACCCCTGGTCTGTAGACCTCACACTTCGCCGCGCTATGAGCATTTCTTTTACACTTGTTGCAAAATTTGGTGCAGAACCCCGAGTGATACTTTTCACACCTTTGGCATAGCTGCTTCTGATTGTTGTTGTTGCGGTTATTATTGTTGTTGGGATGATTGTTGTAGTTGCTGTTGTTGTTGTTGTTGTTGTTGTTGGGCCGTTTGTTGTAGTTGCGATTGATGTTGCGATTGTTGAGATAATTGTTGCGATTATTGTTGTAATTGCTGTTATTGTTGTATTGGTGATTCTTATCACCGTTTTCCTCCCACTTTCTTTTGACTTGCTTCACATTGGCCTCTTCAGCAGTCTGTTCTTTAATTCTTTCTTCAATCTGGTTCACTAGTTTGTGAGCCATTCTACATGCCTGTTGTATGGAGGCGGGCTCGTGTGAACTTATATCTTCTTGGATTCTTTCCGGTAATCCTTTCACAAACGCGTCGATCTTCTCTTCCTCATCTTCGAATGCTCCCAGACACAATAGGCACAATTCTGTGAATCGTCTTTCATACGTGGTAATATCAAATCCTTGGGTTCGTAACCCTCTAAGTTCTGTCTTGAGCTTATTGACCTCAGTTCTGGGACGGTACTTCTCGTTCATCAAGTGCTTGAATGCTGACCACGGTAGTGCGTACGCATCGTCTTGTCCCACTTGCTCTAGATAGGTATTCCACCATGTTAACGCAGAACCTGTGAAGGTATGCGTAGCGTACTTCACTTTGTCCTCTTCAGTACACTTACTTATGGCAAACACCGATTCGACCTTCTCGGTCCACCGTTTCAATCCGATCGGTCCTTCGGTTCCATCAAATTCCAAAGGTTTGCAGGCAGTGAATTCTTTGTAGGTGCATCCTACACGATTTCCTGTACTGCTAGATCCAAGGTTATTGTTGGTATGTAGCGTAGCCTGTACTGCGGCTATGTTTGAAGCTAGAAAAGTACGGAATTCCTCTTCATTCATATTCACGGTGTGTCGAGTAGTCGGTGCCATTTCCTTCAAAATAGTCAAATGGAACAAGTTAATCATACAGAATATTAAGAGTAGTTAATAGTATTTCGTAGCATAATATGAACTCATTTATAAAAGCTTTTTCTTCATATTAGCATTTTATAAGTTTAAATTCGGGTAGTACCTACCCGTTAAGTTCATACTTAGTAGCTAATATACAATTCAACTACTACAATTCTATATGAAAAACTGATTATAATAATATTTCGCGTTCAAACTTTTACACAATATTTTACATACTTACAATACCGCTTATTTTACATATAGCATGAAATATAGCACACAATAAATTTGATACAAGATGGTTGTGAAGATAATTCTAGCTAGTACACAAGTCGTTCAGCAAAGGCAATAAAGACACGTAATTCATACGTCCAGAAACAAGTCATGCATTCTGGTTTTACTAGGATTACTTCCCATCCTTGGTCTTGTGGAACATAACCGTTATGGCCGTTGATAAGATAGCGTATTGTAACGTCGTCAAAGGGACGAGGGTTACGTAATGTCCAACAGTCCCGTAACAATCTAAAAACCTCATTTCTTACCCCAATTACCGACTCCGTCACTTGTGGGAACGTTTTGTTTAATAGTTGTAGCCCGATTTTCTTGTTCTCACTTTGGTGAGAAGCGAACATTACTAATCCGTAAGCATAACATGCTTCTTTATGTTGCATGTTAGCCGCTTTTTCTAAATCACGAAGTCCAATATTCGGATATATTGAGTCAAAATAATTTCTTAACCCATTGCGTAAAATAGCATTTGGGTTCCCCGCAATATATGCGTCAAAGTAAACACATCGTAACTTATGGATTTCCCAATGTGATATCTCCCATCTTTCGAACGAAAGCCTTTTATAAACCAAGGCATTCTTGGAACGTTCTTCGAATGTCTTACAAACTGATCTCGCCTTAAATAGTTGTGCCGAAGAATTCTGACCGACTCTAGACAAGATTTCATCAATCATGTCTCCGGGTAGGTCTCTTAAAATATTGGGTTGTCTATCCATTTTGTGTTTTTAAACTGTAAAATAGACAAGAGTTAGATTCATAAAAAAAAAATACTTATTAATACAAACAATTTTTACATATATCATAAAGCATAAGCACACTATATTACATATATTACACCACACGAATACAACTATCTTATTCCGACTCGCTTGTTTCTTCTTCTTCGGTTTTGGTTCGTTTTGCCAAGTTTCTAGGGATATATGATGTTCCCCTAATACGAGCCGTCGTTTTCCACATTGGTTTAGAAAAACCTGGTGGTTTAGAGGTTCCCGGGTCATTGTTACAACTTAAGGACTTCGGGGGTTGACGATACATATAAAGTTCATCGGGGTTGGAATTAGATTTCACTATTTTTATGCCCTTTCCCTTATTATTTTCTTTTGCCTTTTTAAATTCAGTTGGGGTAATTTCTATAACATCATCGGAATTCTCGTCGGAATCCGATTCATCGGAGAATTGGTAATCCTCCCAATATTTTGCTTCCTTGGCGGAAACACCATTGACCATAATTAACCTTGGTCGGTTGGTTGAGGATTTTCTTTTACTTAACCGTTTTATTATTTCCCCCACCGGTTCTATTCCTTCATCCGGTTCCGATTCTTCTTCCGGTTCGATTCTTCTTCCGGTTCCGACTCTTCTTCCGGTTCCTCTTCGGGAACTTGTGAATCAGTCCACGAATCATTCCAATTTACATTTGACTCTTCATTATTATTAGGTGAGTCAATGGGACTTGTTCTAGAGGTAGACATCTATCACATAATATCAAACGCGTTAAAAGATTAATATATCACATAATATTCACATGTTAAAAATATATAGTTTCCAACAAAATTTGTTAAGCAATCATTTTTCAAGTAAACACGGTCGAAGTCCAGACTCACTAATGCATCCTAACAAACTCGATAAGACACACTAATGCAAAATTCTGGTTCTCTAAGACCAACGCTCGGATACCAACTGAAATGTCCCGTTCTTATTGATTAAAAACGTTCCATATTAATTGATTTCGTTGCGAGGTTTTGACCTCTATATGAGACGTTTTTCAAAGACTGCATTCATTTTTAAAACAAACCATAACCTTTATTTCATCAATAAAGGTTTAAAAAGCTTTACGTAGATTATCAAATAATGATAATCTAAAATATCCTGTTTACACACGACCATTACATAATGGTTTACAATACAAATATGTTACAACAAAATAAGTTTCTTGAATGCAGTTTTTACACAATATCATACAAGCATGGACTCCAAATCTCGTCCTTATTTAAGTATGCAACAGCGGAAGCTCTTAATAATCACCTGAGAATAAACATGCTTAAAACGTCAACAAAAATGTTGGTGAGTTATGAAATGTCCCGTTCTTATTGATTAAAAACGTTCCATATTAATTGATTTCGTTGCGAGGTTTTGACCTCTATATGAGACGTTTTTCAAAGACTGCATTCATTTTTAAACAAACCATAACCTTTATTTCATCAATAAAGGTTTAAAAAGCTTTACGTAGATTATCAAATAATGATAATCTAAAATATCCTGTTTACACACGACCATTACATAATGGTTTACAATACAAATATGTTACAACAAAATAAGTTTCTTGAATGCAGTTTTTACACAATATCATACAAGCATGGACTCCAAATCTTGTCCTTATTTAAGTATGCGACAGCGGAAGCTCTTAATAATCACCTGAGAATAAACATGCTTAAAACGTCAACAAAAATGTTGGTGAGTTATAGGTTTAACCTATATATATCAAATCGTAACAATAGACCACAAGATTTCATATTTCAATACACATCCCATACATAGAGATAAAAATCATTCATATGGTGAACACCTGGTAACCGACAATAACAAGATGCATATATAAGAATATCCCCATCATTCCGGGACACCCTTCGGATATGATATAAATTTCGAAGTACTAAAGCATCCGGTACTTTGGATGGGGTTTGTTAGGCCCAATAGATCTATCTTTAGGATTCGCGTCAATTAGGGTGTCTGTTCCCTAATTCTTAGATTACCAGACTTAATAAAAAGGGGCATATTCGATTTCGATAATTCAACCATAGAATGTAGTTTCACGTACTTGTGTCTATTTTGTAAATCATTTATAAAACCTGCATGTATTCTCATCCCAAAAATATTAGATTTTAAAAGTGGGACTATAACTCACTTTCACAGATTTTTACTTCGTCGGGAAGTAAGACTTGGCCACTGGTTGATTCACGAACCTATAACAATATATACATATATATCAAAGTATGTTCAAAATATATTTACAACACTTTTAATATATTTTGATGTTTTAAGTTTATTAAGTCAGCTGTCCTCGTTAGTAACCTACAACTAGTTGTCCACAGTTAGATGTACATAAATAAATCGATAAATATTATCTTGAATCAATCCACGACCCAGTGTATACGTATCTCAGTATTGATCACAACTCAAACTATATATATTTTGGAATCAACCTCAACCCTGTATAGCTAACTCCAACATTCACATATAGAGTGTCTATGGTTGTTCCGAAATATATATAGATGTGTCGACATGATAGGTCGAAACATTGTATACGTGTCTATGGTATCTCAAGATTACATAATATATAATACAAGTTGATTAAGTTATGGTTGGAATAGATTTGTTACCAATTTTCACGTAGCTAAAATGAGAAAAATTATCCAATCTTGTTTTACCCATAACTTCTTCATTTTAAATCCGTTTTGAGTGAATCAAATTGCTATGGTTTCATATTGAACTCTATTTTATGAATCTAAACAAAAAAAGTATAGGTTTCTAGTCGGAAAAATAAGTTACAAGTCGTTTTTGTAAAGGTAGTCATTTCAGTCGAAAGAACGACGTCTAGATGACCATTTTAGAAAACATACTTCCACTTTGAGTTTAACCATAATTTTTGGATATAGTTTCATGTTCATAATAAAAATCATTTTCTCAGAATAACAACTTTTAAATCAAAGTTTATCATAGTTTTTAATTAACTAACCCAAAACAGCCCGCGGTGTTACTACGACGGCGTAAATCCGGTTTTACGGTGTTTTTCGTGTTTCCAGGTTTTAAATCATTAAGTTAGCATATCATATAGATATAGAACATGTGTTTAGTTGATTTTAAAAGTCAAGTTAGAAGGATTAACTTTTGTTTGCGAACAAGTTTAGAATTAACTAAACTATGTTCTAGTGATTACAAGTTTAAACCTTCGAATAAGATAGCTTTATATGTATGAATCGAATGATGTTATGAACATCATTACTACCTTAAGTTCCTTGGATGAACCTACTGAAAAAGAGAAAAATGGATCTAGCTTCAATGGATCCTTGGATGGCTCAAAGTTCTTGAAGCAAAATCATGACACGAAAACAAGTTCAAGTAAGATCATCACTTGAAATAAGATTGTTATAGTTATAGAAATTGAACCAAAGTTTGAATATGATTATTACCTTGTATTAGAATGATAACCTACTGTAAGAAACAAAGATTTCTTGAGGTTGGATGATCACCTTACAAGATTGGAAGTGAGCTAGCAAACTTGAAAGTATTCTTGATTTTTTGAAACTAGAACTTTTGGAATTTATGAAGAACACTTAGAACTTGAAGATAGAACTTGAGAGAGTTCAATTAGATGAAGAAAATTGAAGAATGAAAGTGTTTGTAGGTGTTTTTGGTCGTTGGTGTATGGATTAGATATAAAGGATATGTAATTTTGTTTTCATGTAAATAAGTCATGAATGATTACTCATATTTTTGTAATCTTATGAGATATTTCATGCTAGTTGCCAAATGATGGTTCCTACATGTGTTAGGTGACTCACATGGGCTGCTAAGAGCTGATCATTGGAGTGTATATACCAATAGTACATACATCTAAAAGCTGTGTATTGTACGAGTACGAATACGGGTGCATACGAGTAGAATTGTTGATGAAACTGAACGAAAATGTAATTGTAAGCATTTTTGTTAAGTAGAAGTATTTTGATAAGTGTATTGAAGTCTTTCAAAAGTGTATAAATACATATTAAAACACTACATGTATATACATTTTAACTGAGTCGTTAAGTCATCGTTAGTCGTTACATGTAAGTGTTGTTTTGAAACCTTTAGGTTAACGATCTTGTTAAATGTTGTTAACCCAATGTTTATAATATCAAAAGAGATTTTAAATTATTATATTATCATGATATTATGATGTACGAATATCTCTTAATATGATATATATACATTAAATGTCGTTACAACGATAAACGTTACATATATGTCTCGTTTCAAAATCATTAAGTTAGTAGTCTTGTTTTTACATATGTAGTTCATTGTTAATATAATTAATGATATGTTTACTTATCATAATATCATGTTAACTATATATATAACCATATATATGTCATCATATAGTTTTTTACAAGTTTTAACGTTCGTGAATCACCGGTCAACTTGGGTGGTCAATTGTCTATATGAAACCTATTTCAATTAATCAAGTCTTAACAAGTTTGATTGCTTAACATGTTGGAAACATTTAATCATGTAAACATCAATCTCAATTAATATATATAAACATGGAAAAGTTCGGGTCACTACAGTACCTACCCGTTAATTAAATTTCGTCCCGAAATTTTAAGCTGTTGAAGGTGTTGACGAATCTTCTGGAAATAGATGCGGGTATTTCTTCTTTATCTGATCTTCACGCTCCCAGGTGAACTCGGGTCCTCTACGAGCATTCCATCGAACCTTAACAATTGGTATCTTGTTTTGCTTAAGTCTTTTAACCTCACGATCCATTATTTCGACGGGTTCTTCGATGAATTGGAGTTTTTCGTTGATTTGGATTTCATCTAACGGAATAGTGAGATCTTCTTTAGCAAAACATTTCTTCAAATTCGAGACGTGGAAAGTGTTATGTACAGCCGCGAGTTGTTGAGGTAACTCAAGTCGGTAAGCTACTGGTCCGACACGATCAATAATCTTGAATGGTCCAATATACCTTGGATTTAATTTCCCTCGTTTACCAAATCGAACAACGCCTTTCCAAGGTGAAACTTTAAGCATGACCATCTCTCCAATTTCAAATTCTATATCTTTTCTTTTAATGTCAGCGTAGCTCTTTTGTCGACTTTGGGCGGTTTTCAACCGTTGTTGAATTTGGATGATCTTCTCGGTAGTTTCTTGTATAATCTCCGGACCCGTAATCTGTCTATCCCCCACCTCACTCCAACAAATCGGAGACCTGCACTTTCTACCATAAAGTGCTTCAAACGGCGCCATCTCAATGCTTGAATGGTAGCTGTTGTTGTAGGAAAATTCTGCTAACGGTAGATGTCGATCCCAACTGTTTCCGAAATCAATAACACATGCTCGTAGCATGTCTTCAAGCGTTTGTATCGTCCTTTCGCTCTGCCCATCAGTTTGTGGATGATAGGCAGTACTCATGTCTAGACGAGTTCCTAATGCTTGCTGTAATGTCTGCCAGAATCTTGAAATAAATCTGCCATCCCTATCAGAGATAATAGAGATTGGTATTCCATGTCTGGAGACGACTTCCTTCAAATACAGTCGTGCTAACTTCTCCATCTTGTCATCTTCTCTTATTGGTAGGAAGTGTGCTGATTTGGTGAGACGATCAACTATTACCCAAATAGTATCAAAACCACTTGCAGTCCTTGGCAATTTAGTGATGAAATCCATGGTAATGTTTTCCCATTTCCATTCCGGGATTTCGGGTTGTTGAAGTAGACCTGATGGTTTCTGATGCTCAGCTTTGACCTTAGAACACGTCAAACATTCTCCTACGTATTTAGCAACATCGGCTTTCATACCCGGCCACCAAAAATGTTTCTTGAGATCCTTGTACATCTTCCCCGTTCCAGGATGTATTGAGTATCTGGTTTTATGAGCTTCTCTAAGTACCATTTCTCTCATATCTCCAAATTTTGGTACCCAAATCCTTTCAGCCCTATACCGGGTTCCGTCTTCCCGAATATTAAGATGCTTCTCCGATCCTTTGGGTATTTCATCCTTTAAATTTCCCTCTTTTAAAACTCCTTGTTGCGCCTCCTTTATTTGAGTAGTAATGTTATTATGAATCATTATATTCATAGATTTTACTCGAATGGGTTCTCTATCCTTCCTGCTCAAGGCATCGGCTACCACATTTGCCTTCCCCGGGTGGTAACGAATCTCAAAATCGTAATCATTCAATAATTCAATCCACCTACGCTGCCTCATATTCAGTTGTTTCTGATTAAATATGTGTTGAAGACTTTTGTGGTCGGTATATATAATACTTTTGACCCCATATAAGTAGTGCCTCCAAGTCTTTAATGCAAAAACAACCGCGCCTAATTCCAAATCATGCGTCGTATAATTTTGTTCGTGAATCTTCAATTGTCTAGACGCATAAGCAATCACCTTCGTTCGTTGCATTAATACACAACCGAGACCTTGCTTTGATGCGTCACAATAAATCACAAAATCATCATTCCCTTCAGGCAATGACAATATAGGTGCCGTAGTTAGCTTTTTCTTCAATAACTGAAACGCTTTCTCTTGTTCATCATTCCATTCAAATTTCTTCCCTTTATGCGTTAATGCAGTCAAGGGTTTTGCTATTCTGGAAAAGTCTTGGATGAACCTTCTGTAGTAACCAGCTAGTCCTAAAAACTGGCGTATGTGTTTCGGAGTTTTCGGGGTTTCCCACTTTTCAACAGTTTCTATCTTTGCCGGATCCACCTTAATACCTTCTTTGTTCACTATGTGACCGAGGAATTGAACTTCTTCCAACCAAAATGCACACTTTGAAAACTTAGCGTACAATTCTTCCTTCCTCAATACTTCTAACACCTTTCTCAAATGTTCACCGTGTTCTTGGTCATTCTTTGAGTAAATAAGTATGTCATCAATGAAAACAATGACAAACTTGTCAAGGTATGGTCCACACACTCGGTTCATAAGGTCCATGAACACAGCTGGTGCATTAGTTAAACCAAACGGCATGACCATAAACTCGTAATGACCGTAACGTGTTCTGAAAGCAGTCTTTGGAATATCATCTTCTTTCACCCGCATTTGATGATACCCGGAACGTAAGTCAATCTTTGAATAAACAGACGAGCCTTGTAGTTGATCAAATAAGTCGTCGATTCTCGGTAGTGGGTAGCGGTTCTTGATGGTAAGTTTGTTCAACTCTCGGTAGTCGATACACAACCTGAATGTACCATCTTTCTTCTTGACAAACAAAACAGGAGCTCCCCACGGTGATGTGCTTGGTCGAATGAAACCACGCTCTAAAAGTTCTTGTAATTGGCTTTGCAGTTCTTTCATCTCGCTAGGTGCGAGTCTGTAAGGAGCACGAGCTATTGGTGCAGCTCCTGGTACAAGATCTATTTGAAATTCAACGGATCGATGTGGGGGTAATCCCGGTAATTCTTTCGGAAATACATCGGGAAATTCTTTTGCAATGGGAACATCATTGATGCTCTTTTCTTCCGTTTGTACTTTCTCGACGTGTGCTAGAACAGCATAGCAACCTTTTCTTATTAGTTTTTGTGCCTTCAAATTACTAATAAGATGTAGCTTCGTGTTGCCCTTTTCTCCGTACACCATTAAGGGTTTTCCTTTTTCTCGTATAATGCGAATTGCATTTTTGTAACAAACGATCTCCGCTTTCACTTCTTTCAACCAGTCCATACCGATTATCACATCAAAACTCCCTAACTCTACTGGTATCAAATCAATCTTAAATGTTTCGCTAACCAGTTTAATTTCTCGATTCCGACATATATTATCTGCTGAAATTAATTTACCATTTGCTAATTCGAGTAAAAATTTACTATCCAAAGGCGTCAATGGACAACTTAATTTAGCACAAAAATCTCTACTCATATAGCTTCTATCCGCACCCGAATCAAATAAAACGTAAGCAGATTTATTGTCAATAAGAAACGTACCCGTAACAAGCTCCGGGTCTTCCTGTGCCTCTACCGCATTAATATTGAAAACTCTTCCACGGCCTTGTCCATTCGTGTTCTCCTGGTTCGGGCAATTTCTAATAATGTGGCCTGGTTTTCCACATTTATAACAAACTACATTGGCATAACTTGCTCCGACACTACTTGCTCCGCCATTACTCGTTCCGACACCATTTGTTCCTTTCGTTCTATTAACCCCTGGTCCGTAGACCTCACACTTCGCCGCGCTATGACCATTTCTTTTACACTTGTTGCAAAATTTGGTGCAGAACCCCGAGTGATTCTTTTCACACCTTTGGCATAGTTGCTTCTGATTGTTGTTGTTGTTGCGGTTATTATTGTTGTTGGGATGATTGTTGTAGTTGCTGTTGTTGTTGTTGTTGTTGTTGTTGTTGTTGGGCCGTTTGTTGTAGTTGCGATTGATGTTGCGATTGTTGGGATAATTGTTGCGATTATTGTTGTAATTGCTGTTGTTGTTGTATTGGTGATTCTTATCACCGTTTTCCTCCCACTTTCTTTTGACTTGCTTCACATTGGCCTCTTCAGCAGTCTGTTCTTTAATTCTTTCTTCAATCTGGTTCACTAGTTTGTGAGCCATTCTACATGCCTGTTGTATGGAGGCGGGCTCGTGTGAACTTATATCTTCTTGGATTCTTTCCGGTAATCCTTTCACAAACGCGTCGATCTTCTCTTCCTCATCTTCGAATGCTCCCGGACACAATAGGCACAATTCTGTGAATCGTCTTTCGTACGTGGTAATATCAAATCCTTGGGTTCGTAACCCTCTAAGTTCTGTCTTGAGCTTATTGACCTCGGTTCTGGGACGGTACTTCTCGTTCATCAAGTGCTTGAATGCTGACCACGGTAGTGCGTACGCATCATCTTGTCCCACTTGCTCTAGATAGGTATTCCACCATGTTAACGCAGAACCTGTGAAAGTATGCGTAGCGTACTTCACTTTGTCCTCTTCAGTACACTTACTTATGGCAAACACCGATTCAACCTTCTCGGTCCACCGTTTCAATCCGATCGGTCCTTCGGTTCCATCAAATTCCAAAGGTTTGCAGGCAGTGAATTCTTTGTAGGTGCATCCTACACGATTTCCTGTACTGCTAGATCCAAGGTTATTGTTGGTATGTAGCGCAGCCTGTACTGCGGCTATATTTGAAGCTAGAAAAGTACGGAATTCCTCTTCATTCATATTCACGGTGTGTCGAGTAGTCGGTGCCATTTCCTTCAAAATAGTTAAATGGAACAAGTTAATCATACAGAATATTAAGAGTAGTTAATAGTATTTCGTAGCATAATATGAACTCATTTATAAAAGCTTTTTCTTCATATTAGCGTTTTATAAGTTTAAATTCGGGTAGTACCTACCCGTTAAGTTCATACTTAGTAGCTAATATACAATTCAACTACTACAATTCTATATGAAAAACTGATTGTAATAATATTTCGCGTTCAAACTTTTATACAATATTTTACAAACTTACAATACCGCTTATTTTACATAAAGCATGAAATATAGCACACAATAACTTTGATACAAGATAGTTGTGAAGACAATTCTAGCTAGTACACAAGTCGTTCGGCAAAGGCAATAAAGACACGTAATTCATACGTCCAGAAACAAGTCATGCATTCTGGTTTTACTAGGACTACTTCCCATCCTTGGTCTTGTGCAACATAACCGTTATGGCCGTTGATAAGACAGCGTGTTGTAACGTCATCAAAGGGACGAGGGTTACGTAATGTCCAACAGTCCCGTAATAATCTAAAAACCTCATTTCTTACCCCAATTACCGACTCCGTCACTTGTGGAAACGTTTTGTTTAATAGTTGTAGCCCGATGTTCTTGTTCTCACTTTGGTGAGAAGCGAACATTACTAATCCGTAAGCATAACATGCTTCTTTATGTTGCATGTTAGCCGCTTTTTCTAAATCACGAAGTCCAATATTCGGATATATTGAGTCAAAATAATTTCTTAACCCGTTGCGTAAAATAGCATTTGGGTTCCCCGCAATATATGCGTCAAAGTAAACACATCGTAACTTATGGGTTTCCCAATGTGATATCCCCCATCTTTCAAACGAAAGTCTCTTATAAACCAAGACATTCTTGGAACGTTCTTCGAATGTCTTACAAACTGATCTCGCCTTAAATAGTTGTGCCGAAGAATTCTGGCCGACTCTAGACAAGATTTCATCAATCATGTCTCCGGGTAGGTCTCTTAAAATATTGGGTTGTCTATCCATTTTGTGTTTTTAAACTGTAAAATAGACAAGAGTTAGATTCATAAAAAAATACTTATTAATACAAGCAATTTTTACATATATCATAAAGCATAAGAACACTATATTCCATATATTACACCACACGAATACAACTATCTTATTCCGACTCGCTCGTTTCTTCTTCTTTGGTTTTGGTTCGTTTTGCCAAGTTTCTAGGGATATATGATGTTCCCCTAATACGAGCCGTCGTTGTCCACATTGGTTTAGAAAAACCTGGTGGTTTAGAGGTTCCCGGGTCATTGTTACAACTTAAGGACTTCGGGGGTTGACGATACATATAAAGTTCATCGGGGTTGGAATTAGATTTCTCTATTTTTATGCCCTTTCCCTTATTATTTTCTTTTGCCTTTTTAAATTCAGTTGGGGTAATTTCTATAACATCATCGGAATTCTCGTCGGAATCCGATTCATCGGAGAATTGGTAATCCTCCCAATATTTTGCTTCCTTGGCGGAAACACCATTGACCATAATTAACTTTGGTCGGTTGGTTGAGGATTTTCTTTTACTTAACCGTTTTATTATTTCCCCCACCGGTTCTATTTCTTCATCCGGTTCCGATTCTTCTTCCGGTTCCGATTCTTCTTCCGGTTCCGACTCTTCTTCCGGTTCCTCTTCGGGAACTTGTGAATCAGTCCACAAATCATTCCAATTTACATTTGACTCTTCATTATTATTAGGTGAGTCAATGGGACTTGTTCTAGAGGTAGACATCTATCACATAATATCAAACACGTTAAGAGATTAATATATCACATAATATTCATATGTTAAAAATATATAGTTTCCAACAAAAATGTTAAGCAATCATTTTTAAAGAAAACACGGTCGAAGTCCAGACTCACTAATGCATCCTAACAAACTCGATAAGACACACTAATGCAAATTTTCTGGTTCTCTAAGACCAACGCTCGGATACCAACTGAAATGTCCCGTTCTTATTGATTAAAAACGTTCCATATTAATTGATTTCGTTGCGAGGTTTTGACCTCTATATGAGACGTTTTTCAAAGACTGCATTCATTTTTAAACAAACCATAACCTTTATTTCATCAATAAAGGTTTAAAAAGCTTTACGTAGATTATCAAATAATGATAATCTAAAATATCCTGTTTACACACGACCATTACATAATGGTTTACAATACAAATATGTTACAACAAAATAAGTTTCTTGAATGCAGTTTTTACACAAAATCATACAAGCATGGACTCCAAATCTTGTCCTTATTTAAGTATGCGACAGCGGAAGCTCTTAATAATCACCTGAGAATAAACATGCTTAAAACGTCAACAAAAATGTTGGTGAGTTATAGGTTTAACCTATATATATCAAATCGTAACAATAGACCACAAGATTTCATATTTCAATACACATCCCATACATAGAGATAAAAATCATTCATATGGTGAACACCTGGTAACCGACAATAACAAGATGCATATATAAGAATATCCCCATCATTCCGGGACACCCTTCGGATATGATATAAATTTCGAAGTACTAAAGCATCCGGTACTTTGGATGGGGTTTGTTAGGCCCAATAGATCTATCTTTAGGATTCGCGTCAATTAGGGTGTCTGTTCCCTAATTCTTAGATTACCAGACTTAATAAAAAGGGGCATATTCGATTTCGATAATTCAACCATAGAATGTAGTTTCACGTACTTGTGTCTATTTTGTAAATCATTTATAAAACCTGCATGTATTCTCATCCCAAAAATATTAGATTTTAAAAGTGGGACTATAACTCACTTTCACAGATTTTTACTTCGTCGGGAAGTAAGACTTGGCCACTGGTTGATTCACGAACCTATAACAATATATACATATATATCAAAGTATGTTCAAAATATATTTACAACACTTTTAATATATTTTGATGTTTTAAGTTTATTAAGTCAGCTGTCCTCGTTAGTAACCTACAACTAGTTGTCCACAGTTAGATGTACATAAATAAATCGATAAATATTATCTTGAATCAATCCACGACCCAGTGTATACGTATCTCAGTATTGATCACAACTCAAACTATATATATTTTGGAATCAACCTCAACCCTGTATAGCTAACTCCAACATTCACATATAGAGTGTCTATGGTTGTTCCGAAATATATATAGATGTGTCGACATGATAGGTCGAAACATTGTATACGTGTCTATGGTATCTCAAGATTACATAATATATAATACAAGTTGATTAAGTTATGGTTGGAATAGATTTGTTACCAATTTTCACGTAGCTAAAATGAGAAAAATTATCCAATCTTGTTTTACCCATAACTTCTTCATTTTAAATCCGTTTTGAGTGAATCAAATTGCTATGGTTTCATATTGAACTCTATTTTATGAATCTAAACAAAAAAAGTATAGGTTTCTAGTCGGAAAAATAAGTTACAAGTCGTTTTTGTAAAGGTAGTCATTTCAGTCGAAAGAACGACGTCTAGATGACCATTTTAGAAAACATACTTCCACTTTGAGTTTAACCATAATTTTTGGATATAGTTTCATGTTCATAATAAAAATCATTTTCTCAGAATAACAACTTTTAAATCAAAGTTTATCATAGTTTTTAATTAACTAACCCAAAACAGCCCGCGGTGTTACTACGACGGCGTAAATCCGGTTTTACGGTGTTTTTCGTGTTTCCAGGTTTTAAATCATTAAGTTAGCATATCATATAGATATAGAACATGTGTTTAGTTGATTTTAAAAGTCAAGTTAGAAGGATTAACTTTTGTTTGCGAACAAGTTTAGAATTAACTAAACTATGTTCTAGTGATTACAAGTTTAAACCTTCGAATAAGATAGCTTTATATGTATGAATCGAATGATGTTATGAACATCATTACTACCTTAAGTTCCTTGGATGAACCTACTGAAAAAGAGAAAAATGGATCTAGCTTCAATGGATCCTTGGATGGCTCAAAGTTCTTGAAGCAAAATCATGACACGAAAACAAGTTCAAGTAAGATCATCACTTGAAATAAGATTGTTATAGTTATAGAAATTGAACCAAAGTTTGAATATGATTATTACCTTGTATTAGAATGATAACCTACTGTAAGAAACAAAGATTTCTTGAGGTTGGATGATCACCTTACAAGATTGGAAGTGAGCTAGCAAACTTGAAAGTATTCTTGATTTTATGAAACTAGAACTTTTGGAATTTATGAAGAACACTTAGAACTTGAAGATAGAACTTGAGAGAGTTCAATTAGATGAAGAAAATTGAAGAATGAAAGTGTTTGTAGGTGTTTTTGGTCGTTGGTGTATGGATTAGATATAAAGGATATGTAATTTTGTTTTCATGTAAATAAGTCATGAATGATTACTCATATTTTTGTAATCTTATGAGATATTTCATGCTAGTTGCCAAATGATGGTTCCCACATGTGTTAGGTGACTCACATGGGCTGCTAAGAGCTGATCATTGGAGTGTATATACCAATAGTACATACATCTAAAAGCTGTGTATTGTACGAGTACGAATACGGGTGCATACGAGTAGAATTGTTGATGAAACTGAACGAGAATGTAATTGTAAGCATTTTTGTTAAGTAGAAGTATTTTGATAAGTGTATTGAAGTCTTTCAAAAGTGTATAAATACATATTAAAACACTACATGTATATACATTTTAACTGAGTCGTTAAGTCATCGTTAGTCGTTACATGTAAGTGTTGTTTTGAAACCTTTAGGTTAACGATCTTGTTAAATGTTGTTAACCCAATGTTTATAATATCAAAAGAGATTTTAAATTATTATATTATCATGATATTATGATGTACGAATATCTCTTAATATGATATATATACATTTAATGTCGTTACAACGATAAACGTTACATATATGTCTCGTTTCAAAATCATTAAGTTAGTAGTCTTGTTTTTACATATGTAGTTCATTGTTAATATAATTAATGATATGTTTACTTATCATAATATCATGTTAACTATATATATAACCATATATATGTCATCATATAGTTTTTTACAAGTTTTAACGTTCGTGAATCACCGGTCAACTTGGGTGGTCAATTGTCTATATGAAACCTATTTCAATTAATCAAGTCTTAACAAGTTTGATTGCTTAACATGTTGGAAACATTTAATCATGTAAACATCAATCTCAATTAATATATATAAACATGGAAAAGTTCGGGTCACTACAAGTTATAGGTTTAACCTATATATATCAAATCATAATAATAGACCACAAGATTTCATATTTCAATACACATCCCATACATAGAGATAAAAATCATTCATATGGTGAATACCTGGTAACCGACATTAACAAGATGCATATATAAGAATATCCCCATCATTCCGGGACACCATTCGGATATGATATAAATTTCGAAGTACTAAAGCATCTAGTACTTTGGATGGGGTTTGTTAGGCCCAATAGATCTATCTTTAGGATTCGCGTCAATTAGGGTGTCTGTTCCCTAATTCTTAGATTACCAGAATTAATAAAAAGGGGCATATTCGATTTCGATAATTCAACCATAGAATGTAGTTTCACGTACTTGTGTCTATTTTGTAAATCATTTATAAAACCTGCATGTATTCTCATCCCAAAAATATTAGATTTTAAAAGTGGGACTATAACTCACTTTCACAGATTTTTACTTCGTCGGGAAGTAAGACTTGGCCACTGGTTGATTCACGAACCTATAATAATATATACATATATATCAAAGTATGTTCAAAATATATTTACAACACTTTTAATATATTTTGATGTTTTAAGTTTATTAAGTCAGCTGTCCTCGTTAGTAACCTACAACTAGTTGTCCACAGTTAGATGTACAGAAATAAATCGATAAATATTATCTTGAATCAATCCACGACCCAGTGTATACGTATCTCAGTATTGATCACAACTCAAACTATATATATTTTGGAATCAACCTCAACCCTGTATAGCTAACTCCAACATTCACATATAGAGTGTCTATGGTTGTTCCGAAATATATATAGATGTGTCGACATGATAGGTCGAAACATTGTATACGTGTCTATGGTATCTCAAGATTACATAATATACAATACAAGTTGATTAAGTTATGGTTGGAATAGATTTGTTACCAATTTTCACGTAGCTAAAATGAGAAAAATTATCCAATCTTGTTTTACCCATAACTTCTTCATTTTAAATCCGTTTTGAGTGAATCAAATTGCTATGGTTTCATATTGAACTCTATTTTATGAATCTAAACAGAAAAAGTATAGGTTTATAGTCGGAAAAATAAGTTACAAGTCGTTTTTGTAAAGGTAGTCATTTCAGTCGAAAGAACGACGTCTAGATGACCATTTTAGAAAATATACTTCCACTTTGAGTTTAACCATAATTTTTGGATATAGTTTCATGTTCATAATAAAAATAATTTTCTCAGAAAAACAACTTTTAAATCAAAGTTTTTCATAGTTTTTAATTAACTAACCCAAAACAGCCCGCGGTGTTACTACGACGGCGTAAATCCGGTTTTACGGTATTTTTCGTGTTTCCAGGTTTTAAATCATTAAGTTAGCATATTATATAGATATAGAACATGTGTTTAGTTGATTTTAAAAGTCAAGTTAGAAGGATTAACTTTTGTTTGCGAACAAGTTTAGAATTAACTAAACTATGTTCTAGTGATTACAAGTTTAAACCTTCGAATAAGATAGCTTTATATGTATGAATCGAATGATGTTATGAACATCATTACTACCTTAAGTTCCTTGGATAAACCTACTGGAAAAGAGAAAAATGGATCTAGCTTCAACGGATCCTTGGATGGCTCGAAGTTCTTGAAGCAGAATCATGACACGAAAACAAGTTCAAGTAAGATCATCACTTGAAATAAGATTGTTATAGTTATAGAAATTGAACCAAAGTTTGAATATGATTATTACCTTGTATTAGAATGATAACCTACTGTAAGAAACAAAGATTTCTTGAGGTTGGATGATCACCTTACAAGATTGGAAGTGAGCTAGCAAACTTGAAAGTATTCTTGATTTTATGTAACTAGAACTTGTAGAATTTATGAAGAACACTTAGAACTTGAAGATAGAACTTGAGAGAGATCAATTAGATGAAGAAAATTGAAGAATGAAAGTGTTTGTAGGTGTTTTTGGTCGTTGGTGTATGGATTAGATATAAAGGATATGTAATTTTGTTTTCATGTAAATAAGTCATGAATGATTACTCATATTTTTGTAATTTTATGAGATATTTCATGCTAGTTGCCAAATGATGGTTCCCACATGTGTTAGGTGACTCATATGGGCTGCTAAGAGCTGATCATTAGAGTGTATACACCAATAGTACATACATCTAAAAGTTGTGTATTGTACGAGTACGAATACCGGTGCATACGAGTAGAATTGTTGATGAAACTGAACGAGGATGTAATTGTAAGCATTTTTGTTAAGTAGAAGTATTTTGATAAGTTTATTGAAGTATTTCAAAAGTGTATAAATACATATTAAAACACTACATGTATATACATTTTAACTGAGTCGTTAAGTCATCGTTAGTCGTTACATGTAAGTGTTGTTTTGAAACCTTTAGGTTAACGATCTTGTTAAATGTTGTTAACCCAATGTTTATAATATCAAATGAGATTTTAAATTATTATATTATCATGATATTATCATGTATGAATATCTCTTAATATGATATATATACATTAAATGTCTTTACAACGATAATCGTTACATATATGTCTCGTTTAAAAATCATTAAGTTAGTAGTCTTGTTTTTACATATGTAGTTCATTGTTAATATACTTAATGATATGTTTACTTATCATAGTATCATGTTAACTATATATATATCCATATATATGTCATCATATAGTTTTTACAAGTTTTAACGTTCGTGAATCACCGGTCAACTTGGGTGGTCAATTGTTTATATGAAACATAATTCAATTAATCAAGTCTTAACAAGTTTGATTGCTTAACATGTTGGAAACATTTAATCATGTAAATATCAATCTCAATTAATATATATAAACATGGAAAAGTTCGGGTCACTACATAAACCTCTTCGAGTTAGAGCACTGAATATAACTATTCGTGCAAATCTTGTTTCGCAAATCCGAGATGCTCAGTTAGAAGCTGTGAAGGAGGAACATTGGAAGGATGAGGCGATTAAAGGATTGATTAAGCAAATTGAAGTAAAGGGTGATGGGACCCGATACTTTGCAGGACGTCTATGGGTACCAAAGTATGGTGAATTAAAAAAACTTGTGTTAGATGAAGCGCACAAGACGAGATACTCAATTCACCCTGGAACTGGGAAAATGTATCACGATATCAAGGAATTTTATTGGTGGCCTAACATGAAAGCTGACGTTGCCACTTATGTGAGCTAATGTCTGACTTGTGCGAAAGTCAAAGTGGAGAATCAAAAACCGTCAAGGTTGTTACAACAACCGAAAATCCCACAGTGGAAATGGGAAAGAATAACCATGGATTTTATAACGAAGCTACCAAGAACCGTGAGTGGTTACGACACTATTTGGGTGATTGTCGATCGTCTCACTAAGTCTGCACATTACCTACCTATGAAAGAGACGGATAGGATGGAGAAATTGGCACAATTATATTTGAAAGAAGTTATTTCAAGACACGGAGTGCCTGTCTCTATTATATCCGACCGTGATAGTCGATTCACGTCAAGATTTTGGCAATCTTTACAAGAAGCTTTAGGAACTTGTGTGGACATGAGTACCGCCTACCATCCGCAAACTGACGAACAAAGTGAAAGGACCATCCAAACCCTAGAATATATGCTACGGGCATGTGTTATTGATTTTGGTAATGGATGGGATAAATATCTACCATTAGTAGAATTTTCATATAACAACAGTTATCACGCGAGTATTAAAGCCGCACCATTTGAAGCTCTCTATGGTAGAAAATGTAGATCACCTCTATGTTGGAGTCAAGTGGGTGATAGACAACTCACTGGTCCAGAAATCATACATGAGACTACAGAGAAAATCTTTCAGATTCAAGAGAGATTGAAGACTGCCATGAGCCGACAAAAGAGCTATGCTGATGTTCGAAGAAAATCCTTAGAATTTCAGGTAGGAGATAAAGTCATGCTTAAAGTGTCTCCCTGGAAGGGTGTGATTCGATTTGGGAAACGAGGAAAACTAAGCCCGAGATATGTTGGACCTTTCGAGATAATTGAAAGGATTGGTCCTGTGGCGTATCGTTTGAAACTACCTCAAGAATTGAGTGGTATCCATGATGCTTTTCATATCTCAAACTTAAAGAAGTGTTTGTCCGATGACATTCTCGTTATTCCATTGGAAGAGATTCGTATAGACAATAAACTTCATTTTATCGAGGAACCAGCTGAGATCATGGATCGCGAAGTTAAGCGCTTAAAGCATAGTAGTATTCCGATTGTCAAAGTTCGTTGGAATGCTCGTAGAGGACCGGAGTTTACTTGGGAACAGGAGGACCACATGAGGCAGAAGTATCCACATCTTTTCACCGATATCACACAAACGTCAAGTACCACCTAAATTTCGAGGATGAAATTTTTATTAACGGGTGGGTAATGTCATAACCCTAACTTTTTCTACTAGGTTATTTAATATAACCTTTCAAAATTAGAATTTTTTTTTCTTGACTAGTATATTTAATAAAATACGTCTTGATTTATTTTAGGGTTTGTATAACCCTGGTCTTACATTTAAGTCTTGATTGATCGAGGATTGTTATACATATACACAATTCCTAGAAACCCTAGTTTACCACCATAAATCCTAAGACTTTAAAAAAAACTACACACTTGTATACTTGTGAAATTAAGTATATAACATGATCAAGTATTATTGATTAAGTAATCATCCTTAATCCACCTAGTTAGTAAAATACTACAACATTAGTCATTAACTAAGTCTTACTCAAGATTATAACACCTAATTATATACTTACATCTAAACTTAAAACTAATCTAAGATTAACCAAAAGACTACATGTAATTAACATTACTTAATTAGCACTAATTACATGCAAATATAACAAACACTTGTCATTTCCATGCATAATTAACTAAGTAAAGATTGATTATTCATCTTCTCATTTCTTCTCCTTATGCCACATTACATACACATGTCACTTCCATGCATGATTAGCTAGTAAGTGTGCTTAGTCATTCAACCTCTTTTTCTTCTCCATGTTACATGCCATCATCATCATTCCCATAAGATCAAATTCGTAACTCTTGAACTCACTTACTAATCTTAATCATTCACTAAATCCTCTCTAAGTTACAGCCATTTCTTTCTTCTTTGTTCATCTTCATCAACTCATACATCATCATTACTCAAGGTATAATTACCAAGAACACTTCTTTTATTTCTTACCAAGTTACTTTCAAGAGAAATGGGTGTAAAAGCTTAATCTAGAGTGTTAAAAACACTCAATGATGATTACATGGCTAACTCTAATCTTGATCATAAGTAACTAAAAATATGTTTTACATATGTTTAACGACCTAAAATAAACTTAAAATGAAAAGGGATATAGCTAAAATGTATTAAGATTACTAGTTAGTTCTTAACTTACAAAGAAACCAAATCAGTCTTCATTTGGTGGAATTTTTAGAAAATACTTACACTCACTTTTGCTACTGGAATTTTTTTAAATTCTAAAACTTTTATGAGTCCTAGACCTTCTGTAAAAAAATTCAATGATTTATAAAGTAGTTTAAGTATTTCTTTTGTATTTTTACTTTTTATGGGTACTGATTTGGACAGAATCTGTCCAACACACATGTATCACCAAAAATGAGGTACCAACGTTTAGATATGAAAACTTAGAAGATTTTCATTATAAAATAGACTAAAAATAGAACATGTTAGGCTTTGTAATCATATAAAAAGCTTAAGAAATGATTAGGATATGGTCTTGTACATTTAAATAATGGGTTTTAAACTTGTTGAAACTGTCACCACTTAGAATATAAAGAAAACGTACACAACTTATGTTTTCTGAGCAAAACGAATTTTTGAACTAAAATATAACTATATTGGAGTAAGACTTCAAAAGGATAAGTCTAAATAAATTAATTTACTATTTTTAGTGATATTAAACTTTAAACTAGTCAAAACAGTCCACTTGTAGTAAAATAATTCTATAAAATTCATTTTTATGATATAAATTACAAATCTTATATTTTTAGACCTCCAACACATATACCTTCACATATAAAATAAGAATTACCTTATATCACTACTTTTTAAATAAGAAATCAACTTCTAAAACTACTTGTAAAATCAGTCCACATAGAAACCTTAACTTGTAAACCGAGAAACCGTCTTTTAAAAGCCGAGTACACTATGTTACATTTGAACATAAATCAAATCATTAGTATTACTAATATTAGTAATAACACACCTCTGACTTTAACTTATGTATTTAGGTCCTGAGCTCGAAGTACATCAAAGTACTTAAACCACAAATCCAAGCTTTATGCCGCATAACATCACCTGTGAGTATCATAGTCCCATTTTACTTGCTTTTAGAAAACTTACTATTTTGGAATGAGAAACATGCTTCTTTTATGTTTTACATTATGGACATAAGTGCTTAAAACTATATTCTATTGTGTTGAGTTTGTGACTTAGCTTAAACCCCGATTATGATATCGTTAATTACTTGTTTATGGTAAATGCGAATAATGTGGATAGATCTATTTGAGGGTGACTCCTCACATCCGGCATAGTCTTCAGGCTATCGAATGCATAACCTTCGACTTTGTAGCTCTAGCTAAGTGAGACTACATGATTTTGGGTTCTTGATTGTTAAGTTCGATATCGGGAGCTCATGTTTATTTAGAATATATTTACAACTGTTTATACTTGAAAATCTTATGGTCCATACATTTATATACATTAAACCTATGATCTCACCAACATTATTGTTGACGTTTTTAAGCATGTGTTTTCTCAGGTCCTTAAGCAGGAGTCCGCATATATTCAGGTTGGCTTTTGGGATGTCGTCAGGATGTCGGGATGTCGTTTTAAAAATAAATCATCATGCACTATGTTTAAGTGTTGTACTTTGTTATGTTATGGTTGTAATTGTTGTACTTTACTTTTAAGTCCTGACATGTAACTCAAAACTTGTACTTGTGTGTTGAAAGAAAAACGTTTCCGCTGTCGTCTTTAGAAATCGTTAACTATAACTGGGACACCTATCACGTCACATTTCGGGATCGAAATGGGGTCGTGACAGACATTTTTTCACCGATATCACACAAACGTCAAGTACCACCTAAATTTTCAAGTCTTAGGATTTATGGTGGTAAACTAGGGTTTCTAGGAATTGTGTATATGTATAACAATCCTCGATCAATCAAGACTTAAATGTAAGACCAGGGTTATACAAACCCTAAAATAAATCAAGACGTATTTTATTAAATATACTAGTCAAGAAAAAAAAATTCTAATTTTGAAAGGTTAGATTAAATAATGTGACGACCCAGAAATTTTCGACTAAATTTAAACTTTATCTTTATATTATTCTGACACGATAAGCAATGCTTGTTAAGTTAAATCTCAAGGATTTTAAACTATGTTTATACATTCATTTAAACCTCGACCAAATTCCAATGATTCACGAACCATTAAATGAACATATATGAATATGTATGTATATGTGTATATGTTATAAATTGAAAATGTCAACAAAGTATTTAAAAGTATAATGCTTTATATGAACGTATTTGTTTCAATATGATTATCGAAGAAATTAAAAAAAATATATTAAATGATTGAATTATCAGAAACATTGAATTATGATTACAAGTCTCTGTTGAGAGGTCCACTATGATTTGAGAAATCTATTCCTCTTAACGATATTCGGAATAATTTGTAAAGCTATTTATAAATAAAAATAAAAAGTGTCATTTACGAAAGTTAGACAAAAGCTAGTGGAGAATTGGTTTCCATAATATTCTATTAATCTATTTTCAAACGTACAAAAAAGTTTTTAGTTTAAAAGGAACTTTATTATTATAACGTATATAACTTTTATAAATATCTAGAATCACTTTTGACAACTCATTACTTAACCAGTATAATAAATATAACGATATTTATATTTTATTTCATTAAATATATATAACGATTTAAATTAATATTATATATATTTATACGCGTATTATACATACATAGTTTTTATACTTTTACTATACTTTAACTTTACCTTTACTTTACTTTTACTTTACTTTAACTTTAATAATTCATACTTTAATAATTCACTTTAATAATTCGTAGTTTAATAATTCACTTTAATAATTCATACGTTAATAATTCACTTTAATAATTCATACTTTAATAATTCACTTTAATAATTCATACTTTAATAATTCACTTTAATAATTCAAAAATCTATTATAAATAGAATTCAATAGGTTTCATTATTTCATAGAAACTTGAAAATATATTTCTCTAAACTCTCTCAATCGATTTACATATATATATATATTTGCTCTATATTATTTCAAGATATTATTAGTATACATAAAATATTACGACGGAGTGATGTTCGAGTGATTTCAAAATAGTTTTTTGAATGAGTCGAAGCTAAGGAAATTATGGGTTATAGCTATGGAGGTGATGGGTATGGTTTATGGGTATGCTCGTGAGGTCAATCTAGTGTTTATCATCTCCGTTGCGTCTACGTACTTTCCTGCAATATTGAATCTCAATATTGATACGTTAGCACTCATAACTTAACTTTTATATATCAATAGTGTATCCCTGACTAGTGCTCGAGTATATAGGATTATGCATGCTTGTACATTCGATATTGTCCTTAGATAGGTTTGTTGAATCTTGAATTAGATACATATGCTACTGAGATAGGGTATATGATATGCATGTCATTGGAAAGCTAGCGAAAAATTAAGAACTTTTCATTTAGATATCGAATGGTTTCGATGAACGGATTTGAAGTTATAGTCAACTGAATTTTAGTATTATTGTTAAAATGATTATTATTACTATCGTCGTTATTATTTTAATAGAAATATCATTGTTATTATAAAATATCATTATTACTATTATGTTAGTATTATCATTTTATCATAATAACATTTTTAGTAAATATAAATATTGTTATTTTTTTTATAGAATAATAATAATTATTATTACAAAATAATACAACTTTTACTTATTATTATTATGATCAATATTATTTTATCAAATAAATAGGGGATACAAAGATATTTTTCACCACGCGTAATATAATTACATTAATAATACTTACCACTATAGTTTTAAGATATTAAGTGAACTTTATAAATTTTACTACTTAAGATATATAAAAGTATATTTTATCATATATAAACGTTAATATAAATTTTTATTAATAAATGACTTTTATTATTATAAAATCTAATAAATATATTTAAACATATAAAACGACTATAGTTAAGTTATATAATAAACACGTATAAATTTTAGAAGTCATTTTGGGTCAAGTTGACTTTTGTTGACTTTTGCATATTAGTTTCGAGCATTAGGATTGTGGTACACTATGACTTGACCAAAAATTGTTAGACAAATATTGACCAACATATAAATATATATAATTAATATAGGTTCGTGAATCCGAGGCCAACCTTGCACTTGTTAAACGACGTTATATGTATTTTTACTACGAAATACAGTATGGTGAGTTTCATTTGCTCCCTTTTATATATATTTTTGGGACTGAGAATACATGCGCTGTTTTTATAAATATTTTACGAAATAGGCACAAGTACTAAAACTAATTCTACGTGGGTTTAAACCAAAAATATACCCTTAGCTTGGTAACATTAAACTACTTGTCTATGTTCGAGGTTATTTTAAACACACCTGATCTGGTGTACTTTAGAGGGTAAAACATGAACGTTAAGGCTTGTTACCGGGTGCCTACAACTTATAGAATACTTTTATACACTTGCGAGTGTACATATATTTATAAACGGAAATCTTGTGGTCTATTAATATATTGAAATGATTGTTATGATAAACCTATGAACTCACCAACCTTTTGGTTGACACTTTAAAGCATGTTTATTCTCAGGTATTAAAGAAATCTTCCGCTGTGCATTAACTCATTTTAAGAATATTACTTGGAGTCATTCATGGCATATTTTGAAAGACATTGCATTCGAGTTATTGAGTTCGTCAAGATTATTATTATGTCAATTATAGTTGGATGTATTATCAAATGGTGTGCATGCCGTCAACTTTTGTTGTAAAGAAAGTTTGTCTTTTAAAAACGAATGCAATGTTTGTAAAATGTATCATATAGAGGTCAAATACCTCGCGATGTAATCAACTATTGTGAATCGTTTATAATGTATATGAACAGGTCCTTTCAGTTGGTATCAGAGCGGTGGTCTTAGCGAACTAGGTCTGCATTAGTGTGTCTAACTGATAGTCGTTAGGATGCATTAATGAGTCTGGACTTTGACCGTGTCTGCATGTCAAAAGTTTTGCTTATCATTTTTGTCGGAAATTTCCTGCTTATCATTCTTAGTCTAGACACGTCTTACTGCATTGATTGCATGAATAGTGTATAGACAAAATTCATATCTTAGCGTATCTGCTAATCCATATCTTAGCATATCTGTTACTGTAAACTTTGCCTGACATATCCCGTAATTTCCTCCGTAATCTACGAAATCTTTTGCGCTATATATATAGATATTCTATGTAATTAGAATACTACCCGATAGCCGAAAAATCATTTCATATCGAAAAATTCTTTATTCAATCGAACGAAATGAAATTCGTCATTAGTTCAAGTCCCTCGAATTCTGATATGGAATCCCACTCAAGCTCCGAAAGCAGTGTGACCGGAATGGATCAACCAATTAGCCATCATCTATTATGAATGAATTGGGGATAGGTTCGTAGCCTCCTCAATAATTGGAGACAAGAAGAAGGTGATCCCTTCCATCCACCACATTGCCCTCTTGGCGATGGACCTGAAGCACTTACCGGCGAACCGGTCCGAAACACCATTTTCTCTCTCATTTTCAGAGTATCTCGTCACGATTATATACTACATCAAATTCTAGATTTTATTTATCCGCTCTTCCGATCCGACAATCACCCCGGTGTAATAGAAGAAGTCAACGAGCTTCGCGCTCGAGTAGTGGCTTTAGAGAATATGGTGCAAGGGTTACAAACACCAACAAATAACGAAGTATTAATTCATAATTTCAATTTTATTGAATAAATACTCCGTAAAAGTTATGTAATTTCTAAAGTCTTTAGGGATTATTCAGTTCTAGTTTCAACCGTAAATCAAATGAGTTTAATTTAATATTAACTCATTAAATCTATGTTACATCTGAAGAAAATATGCACATATATATTTTCATAAAGACTGTAATAAAATTCTGTTGTACAAAATATTAATTGTGAAATTTTTTTTTAACGGGTAGGTAATACCCGAGAGATATATAAATTCACAATTAATATGTTACATTTTTCGAATCTGATTAAGCAAATCATCAACTATACTCCCAAAATCTCACAACAATATACATTCTTGTATAGTAATCAAAACAACCATTCTCACCCAAATTTGACTACGCATTCTGATTTTGACAAATCAAAATCCAAGTCATGATTTAACAGAAGACATCACTCTTAGATTCCTACATCTTTCAAAGCTATACTTTGACTTCAAAACAGTGTTAGAACATCATATGTATATTAACGATTACAAACTGTGTTCAAACTCTCCGAAGTTTTCGAAGACACTTCAAACAATGAACAATCGAGATGATGATCTAACTACATATTACCCACATTTATGTACCTAAAAAGCTCTCGAATCCAATGTCATAGTTCGATGCATATCCGTGTCAGACCCTTTGGCATTTATTAGCTAAAATGACTTTTCAATTCCTTTTCAAAGTAGACAGTTTTGTCACAGCTCCAGCAAGTCAACTTCGACTTTTCAGTCGGACTAGTCTTATTATAACCTCGATAGATACGTTGCCCTTTCTTCATCGTTACTGGGGACCTTTCATATCTCGCCACCTTAGCAATAAACTTACCAACAACTTCAATTATCTTTGACTTTTCGAAAAATCATTATATTTATTGAAATCACATCATTTACTCATTCGCATCTTGTAATGTGACAACCCGGAAATTTCCAACCAAATTTAAACTTTATCTTTATATTATTCCGACACGAAAAGCAAAGTTTGTTAAGTTAAATCTTAAGAATTTTAAATTGTGTTCATACATTCATTATAACCTCGACCAAATTCTGACGATTCACGAACCGTTATATATAAATAAATATGTATATATATGTATATATATATATTATAACTTGAGAATATTAATAAAGTATTAAATGTATAATACTTTATATGAACGTATTTGTTTCAATATGTTTATCGATGGAATTAGAAGATAATATCAAATGATTGAATTATTAGATACATTGAATTTATGGCCACGAGTCCCTGTTAGGAGGTCCACTTTGATTTAGGAAACCTTTCCCTTTTAACCATATTCGGAAAATGGTAAAGTAATTTTACATATAAGAACAAGGTGTCAACTAACGAGAACTAGACAAGAGTTAGTGAAGATTGCTATTTGATTTTCAATTCATACCTTACAACATTTTTCTCGTGATGTTAATAAGATAACTATTATGACTATCATTTTAAAGTTGAAATGTGGAATGTAAATAACTTAGATATTGGGTATCAACATTTTTCATTAAAATGATTTCATACGTTTATTTAACCTTTGAACTTTATCTCATGCTTCACCAACAGACTGTAATTTAAAAACTTGAAACCTATTATGAATGTATATGATTCTACTTTTCTAAAACGTTTTATGATATAACGATTTCCATTATTTTAACCTTTAAACAAAATGATTCTTAAATATATTTAGTTTTGAAAAACAAAATTATCATATTTATTTGATTTAGTTTCAAACGTATAAAAACGTTTTCAGTTTAAAAAGAACTTTATTATTAAAACGTATATAACTTTTATAAATATCTAAAACCACTTTTGACAACTCATTACTTAACCAGTATGATAAAGATAACGATATTTATATTTTATTTTATTAAATATATATAACGATTTAAATTAATATTATATATATATATGCGTATTATACGTACATAGTTTTATACTTTTACTATACTTAAACTTTATCTTTACTTTATTTTTACTTTACTTTAACTTTAATAATTAACTTTAATAATTCATACTTTAATAATTTACTTTAATAATTCATACTTTAATAATTCACTTTAATAATTCATACTTTAATAATTCACTTTAATAATTCATACTTTAATAATTCACTTTAATAATTCATACTTTAATAATTCACTTTAATAATTAAAAAATCTATTATAAATAGAATTCAAAAGGTTTCATTATTTCATAGAAACTTGAAAATATTTTTCTCTAAACTCTCTCAATCGATTTACATATATATATTTACTCCGTATTATTTCAAGATATTATTAGTATACATAAAATATTACGACAGAGTGCTGTCCGAGTGATTTCGAAATTGTTTTTCGAGCGGGATAAGGCTAAGGAAATTATGGGTTATAGCTATGGAGGTTATGGGTATGGTTCGGGAGTATTGCTCGTGAGTCAAACTAGTGTTTATCATCTCCGTTGCGTCTACGTACTTTTCCTGCAATATTGAATCTCAATATTGATACGTTCGTGAATCCGAGGCCAACCTTGCACTTGTTCAATGATGTTATATGTATTTTTACAACGAAATACAGTATGGTGAGTTTTCATAGCTCCCTTTTTAAATGCTTTTGCATTATATATTTTTGGGCTGAGAATACATGCATATTTTATAACTGTTTTACGAAATAGGCACAAGTACTAAAACTAATTCTACGTGGGTTTAAACCAGAAATATCCCCTTAGCTTGGTAACTATAACTACTGGTGTATGACTGGTAGGCGCGAATCCTAAAGATAGATCTATTGGGCCTGACAAACCCCATCCGGACTATGGGATGCTTTAGTACTTCGAGGTTATTTTAAACACACCTGATCTGGTGTACTTCAGAGGGTAAAACATGAACGTTAAGGCTTGTTACCGGGTGCCTACAACTTATAGAATACTTTTTATACACTTGCGAGTGTATGGTTATTTATGAAACTGAAATCTTGTGGTCTATTACAACTATTGAAAATCATTATTTATGATAAAACTATGAACTCACCAACCTTTTGGTTGACACTTTAAAGCATGTTTATTCTCAGGTGTTAAAGAAATCTTCCGCTGTGCATTTGCTCATTTTAAAGATATTACTTGCAGTCATTCATGGCATATTTCAAAAGATGTTGCATTCAAGTCGTTGAGTTCAATAGAGATTATTATTAAGTAAATGACAGATTAGGTCATTTATAGTTGAATCTTATGAAATGGTATGCATGTCTATCAATTTTTGATGTAAAGAGCGTTTATCTTTTAAAAACGAATGCAATGTTTGAAAAATGTATCATATAGAGGTCAAATACCTCGCGATGTAATCAACTATTGAGAATCGTTTATAATGTATATGAACGGGTCCTTTCAGTTAGTATCAGAGCGGTGGTCTTAGCGAACCAGGTCTGCATTAGTGTGTCTTACTGATAAGTCGTTAGGATGCATTAGTGAGTCTGGACTTCGACCGTGTCTGCATTGTCAAAACTTTTGCTTATCATTTTTGTCAGAAATTGCCTGCTTATCATTCTTAGTCTAGTCACGTCTTACTGCATTGATTGCATGAATATTGTATAGACAAAATTCATATCTTAGCGTATCTGTTACTATAAACTTTTCCTGACATATCCCGTAAATTCCTCCGTAATCTACGAAATCTTTTGCTCTATATATATAGATATTCTATGTAATTGGAACACCACCCGATAGCCGAAAAATCATTTCATATAAAAAAAAATCCTTTATTCAATCGAACAATATGGAATTCGTCATTAGTTCAAGTCCCTCGAATTCCGATATGGAATCCCACTCAAGCTCTGAAAGTAGTGTGACTGGAATGGATCAACCAATCAGCCATCATCTATTTTGGATGAATTGGGGATGGGTTCGTAGTCTCCTCAATCATTGGAGACAAGAAGAAGGTGATCCTTTCCATCCACCACATTGCCCTCTTGGCGAAGAACCTGAAGCACTTACCGACGAACCTGTCCGAAACACCATTTTCTCTCTCATTTCCAGAGTATCTCGTCACGATTATATACTATATCAAATTCTAGATTTTATTTATCCGCTCGTCCGAACCGACAATCACCCCGGTGTAATAGAAGAAGTCAACGAGCTTCGCGTTCGGGTAGTGGCTTTGGAGAATATGGTACAAAGATTACAAACACCATCAGCAGCATAACCAGTACCACCATCATCAGCGCCAACAGTACCATTACCACCTCCAACCACAACCGCGTCGTAACCCTCAACTTCACAATCTGTCCCACGAGCATCAACGTCATACACACCATAGATACCAAGGAATACCAACAACAATAACTAACGAAGTATTAATTCATAACTTCATTGGAGAAGCATTCCGCGGAGATTATGTAATCTCTAAAGTCTTAGAGATTATCTAATCTAGTCCTAACCATAAAGTAGTTAAGCAAACCGAAATGATAGAAGGAAGAGTAGACACCCTGACAAAAATGGTGTGTGATTAACCAGCTAAACTTGTTTTACCAACAGCATCATTAGTACCATCAGTGTCACCAGCATCGTCAGTGCAGTCAGCATCAGAATCAACAACATCTATAACATCACAAACTCCGTCAATTCAAGAATCACTGTGGACATCATTACGAATCAATAATGCGTATATTGTATTAGCGAGTTATGAAGAATTAACTCATTCCCTCTGAAGAAATTATATGTATATTTTACATATATATATTTTGAAAAAAAAAAAATAATAAATAAATAAATAAATCTTTCCGTGCTAAGCTATTGTGTATGAATCTTAATTACTTGGTTAATTCATATTACAAATATGTAATAACGTAAGTATTTCGCCCGCAACTTAACCAGCGTTAACTACAATCTCTGTCTCAATTCAACAAATTCCAATTCATAATAAATCAAGTATATATTTGATTTTTCACTTTCATCATCGATGTACCCGAAACTTTTCAGATAACATCATTCGTACTTTGCGAAGTTCACAAGAATTTAACGAAAACCAACATCACGCCTCAACAAATAACGAAGTATTGATTCATAATTTCAATATTATTGAAGAAATACTTATGTAATCTCTAAAGCCTTCAAGGGATTATTCAATTCTAGTTCCAACCGTAAATCGAATGAGTTTAATTTAGTATTAACTCATTAAAATCTATGTTACATCTGAAGAGAATACATATACATATATATTTTCATAAAGACTGTAATAAAATTATTTTGTACAAAATATTAATTGTGAATTTTTTTTAACGGGTAGGTAATACCCGAGAGATATATATATATATTCACAATTAATATGTTACATTCTTTGAATTTGATTAAGCAAATTATCAACTATAATTCCTACTTTCACAATAATATACATTATTTCATAGAAATCAAAACAACCATACTCATTCAAACTCAATTACATATTCTGATTTTGAAAAACTCAGAATTCAATTTGAGATATACCGGTACCATCACTTTTAGATTCCTACATCTTTCAAAGCTATACTTTGACTTCAAAACTGTGTTAGAACATCAAATGTATATTAACGATTACAATCTGTGTTCAAACCTTTAGAAAATTTCTGAAGACACTTCAAATATTGAGCAATCGAGATAATGATCCAACCACATATTACCCACAGTTATGTACTTAAAAAGCTCTCGAAACCAAAGTCATAATTCAACACATATATGTGTCAGATCCTTTGGCATTTATTAGCAAAAAAAAAATAACTTTGCAATTCCTTTGTAAAGTAGCAAATTATATCACAGCTCCAACAAGACAACTTCGATTTTTCATTCGGAGTAGCCTTATCATATCTCGATATATATGATTACCCTTTTGTTACCGGAGAACCTTTCATGTTTCACCACATTAGCAATAAACTTAATCACAACTTCACTAATATTTGACCTTCCGAAGAATCATTATAATTACCGAAACCCCATCATTTACTCATTCGCATCTTGTAACGAGAATTGCCATACAAATCATCGGGAATTAGCAATCAGTATTTTGAAATCTCGCAGCATGTCTACGCCAACAGTTATATGTGTATATATAACGTCTATCTCCTGGACTTACATACTTGAATGTGAAGTTTCTGAAAAACACCCTGAACTGCGAAATAGTTCTCGAAATGTTGATGAAGCAGCAAAAACTATAAACGACTTTAACAATAAAAGTTTGATGATAATGAATAGTGTGCTGGCAAAGCGCAGAAAAAAAAAAGTTTTGGAACTGGAAAACGAATTGAGCAAAGTATGAAGGAGGCTGTGGACAAATCTCAAAGACTGAATCTGCCTTCAAAGAATCCAAATGATTCAGTATCTGCTGAATTCATTAACAAATACCTTGCTCCTGACTCTAAACCCCTGCTGACAATATTCTTCATCATCCTCTGATATTAGAAATCCTAAGATATCATCATATCTTTCATTATAAATATCCTCCATATTTCTGAAGATATTTTCATAATTATTCTTATCCGAAATCATTTATCTCTTCGCGCTATCTATATTACATCATAAAAGAAACTATTTTAGTTTCTAAATTCTGAAACATTCGAGTTTAAAATAGGAATATTTTTGAAGTAGTGTTGGGAGCTGAAGCATGAGTTAGTATAATATAATGACACTTGATCAACGTGAATATATTACAGTAATTCATGCTGAGTTTCTAAATAGAACGTGATGATTCACAGATCATAACGTCATCATGTGTCATGTTACACGACTTTTATATTCTCTTTAACCTCTAAAATATCAAGAAAATATTTCTTGATGATTCGGTCTTTTTCGAGGTATTCTAGTAATTTGACAAGTCAAGATCGTGCCATTACAATTTCCTTCTTACAACATTAACAATGTTCATTCTGAAATTCATATCTGCGAATTATGGACCATTATAAGCGGTACTTACTCACAAGAAGAAGAAACGAAAGGACAAAAACTCCGAAACAGAAATTGGGGTATAAATCGCAGCAAATAAAAGAAAGCATTAACTGAAGATGACAATGATTATAGAAGACAGAAACAGGGACATAAAAATATAAGGGAAGATATAAAACTCAACAACAACCCAGAAACTATAAACCATATATATCGATGCATATAGCAATATAAAGACATGGGAGAACTAAAAACACTATAAAACCAAGTGTATAGTAAAAGTAAATAGATTCTTCCGGAGGCAGGTGAAAAAGAAGAATAACAGATATGAAAGTTAGAAGTATATCAAGAATTAGAACCGGATGGAGCATATTGACGAATAATTCAAAGTATGAATTAAAGAAGAAAGAATAGAAGTTGTGAATTGTAAGGAAACGAAGGAGGTGGATATATAGTAAAATATCCGACAGAGCAATCAAAATAGATTATCACATTTAATCAAAGCGGATCCTAACTTCCTTAATTACCGAAGAACCAAATCTTATTACGAAGATTTTCTCTAAATTCCTTGAATTCCGGAAATCAACCGTGACTATGTCATTGGCTAAAAAGAACGTGCATTTACCCATTTCATTCTTTTGTGATAACTTCACTCGTACTCTTCACAAAAATCAAATTGCTTTATCAATATTACTTGATGATAATAAAACTATAATTTCCAACTCGTATACGTCATGAAAACATACTTATTGTCAGCCATGACCATCCCATTCAAATTTCAGGACGAAATTTCTTTAACGGGTAGGTACTGTGACAACCCGGAAATTTCCAACCAAATTTAAACTTTATCTTTATATTATTTCGACACGATAAGCAAAGTTTGTTAAGTTAAATCTCAAGAATTTTAAATTGTGTTCATACATTCATTATAACCTCGACCAAATTCTGACGATTCACGAACCGTTATATATAAATAAATATGTATATATATGTATATATATATATTATAACTTGAGAATATTAATAAAGTATTAAACGTATAATACTTTATATGAACGTATTTGTTTCAATATGTTTATCGATGGAATTAGAAGATAATATCAAATGATTGAATTATTAGATACATTGAATTTATGGCTACGAGTCCCTGTTAGGAGGTCCACTTTGATTTAGGAAACCTTTCCCTTTTAACCATATTCGGAAAATGGTAAAGTAATTTTACATATAAGAACAAGGTGTCAACTAACGAGAACTAGACAAGAGTTAGTGAAGATTGCTATTTGATTTTCAATTCATACCTTACAACATTTTTCTCGTGATGTTAATAAGATAACTATTATGACTATCATTTTAAAGTTGAAATGTGGAATGTAAATAACTTAGATATTGGGTATCAACATTTTTCATTAAAATGATTTCATACATTTATTTAACCTTTGAACTTTATCTCATGCTTCACCAACAGACTGTAATTTAAAAACTTGAAACCTATTATGAATGTATATGATTCTACTTTTCTAAAACGTTTTATGATATAACGATTTCCATTATTTTAACCTTTAAACAAAATGATTCTTAAATATATTTAGTTTTGAAAAACAAAATTATCATATTTATTTGATTTAGTTTCAAACGTATAAAAACGTTTTCAGTTTAAAAAGAACTTTATTATTAAAACGTATATAACTTTTATAAATATCTAGAACCACTTTTGACAACTCATTACTTAACCAGTATGATAAAGATAACGATATTTATATTTTATTTTATTAAATATATATAACGATTTAAATTAATATTATATATATACGCGTATTATACGTACATAGTTTTATACTTTTACTATACTTAAACTTTACCTTTACTTTATTTTTACTTTACTTTAACTTTAATAATTCACTTTAATAATTCATACTTTAATAATTTACTTTAATAATTCATACTTTAATAATTCACTTTAATAATTCATACTTTAATAATTCACTTTAATAATTCATACTTTAATAATTCACTTTAATAATTCATACTTTAATAATTCACTTTAATAATTCAAAAATCTATTATAAATAGAATTCAAAAGGTTTCATTATTTCATAGAAACTTGAAAATATTTTTCTCTAAACTCTCTCAATCGATTTACATATATATATTTACTCCGTATTATTTCAAGATATTATTAGTATACATAAAATATTACGACAGAGTGCTGTCCGAGTGATTTCGAAATTGTTTTTCGAGCGGGATAAGGCTAAGGAAATTATGGGTTATAGCTATGGAGGTTATGGGTATGGTTCGGGAGTATTGCTCGTGAGTCAAACTAGTGTTTATCATCTCCGTTGCGTCTACGTACTTTTCCTGCAATATTGAATCTCAATATTGATACGTTCGTGAATCCGAGGCCAACCTTGCACTTGTTCAATGATGTTATATGTATTTTTACAACGAAATACAGTATGGTGAGTTTTCATAGCTCCCTTTTTAAATGCTTTTGCATTATATATTTTTGGGCTGAGAATACATGCATATTTTATAACTGTTTTACGAAATAGGCACAAGTACTAAAACTAATTCTACGTGGGTTTAAACCAGAAATATCCCCTTAGCTTGGTAACTATAACTACTGGTGTATGACTGGTAGGCGCGAATCCTAAAGATAGATCTATTGGGCCTGACAAACCCCATCCTGACTATGGGATGCTTTAGTACTTCGAGGTTATTTTAAACACACCTGATCTGGTGTACTTCAGAGGGTAAAACATGAACGTTAAGGCTTGTTACCGGGTACCTACAACTTATAGAATACTTTTTATACACTTGCGAGTGTATGGTTATTTATGAAACTGAAATCTTGTGGTCTATTACAACTATTGAAAATCATTATTTATGATAAAACTATGAACTCACCAACCTTTTGGTTGACACTTTAAAGCATGTTTATTCTCAGGTGTTAAAGAAATCTTCCGCTGTGCATTTGCTCATTTTAAAGATATTACTTGGAGTCATTCATGGCATATTTCAAAAGACGTTGCATTCAAGTCGTTGAGTTCAATAGAGATTATTATTAAGTAAATGACAGATTAGGTCATTTATAGTTGAATCTTATGAAATGGTATGCATGTCTGTCAATTTTTGATGTAAAGAGCGTTTATCTTTTAAAAACGAATGCAATGTTTGAAAAATATATCATATAGAGGTCAAATACCTCGCGATGTAATCAACTATTGAGAATCGTTTATAATGTATATGAACGGGTCCTTTCATGTAACGAGAATTATCATACGAATCATCGAAAAACAGTAACCAGTATTTTGAAATCTCGCAGCATGTCTACGCCAACAATTATATGTGTACGTAAAACGTCTATCTCCTGGACTTACATACTTTGAATGTGAAGTTCTGAAAAATATTTTGAACTGCAAACTAGTTCTTGAAATGCTGACGAAGCATCAAAAACTGTAAACGATCTTAACAGTAAAAAGTTTGATGACAAAGAATAGTAAGGTGGTAAAGCTTAGAAAAAGAGAAGGTTTGGAACTGGAAAACGGATTGAACAGACTATGAAGGAGGCTGTGGACAAATCACAAAGACTAAATTTGCCTTCAAAGAATCCAAATGATTCAATGCCTGCTAAAGTCATTAACGAATACCTTACTCTTTATTCTAAACCTTTACAGAAAAATCTTCATCATCATCCATCAATATTAGAAATTCTAAGATATTATCATATCTTTCATTATAAATATCCGCGATATTTCTGAAGATATTTTCATAACTAATCTTATCTGAAGTCATTTATCTCTTTGCGCTATCAGTGTTACATCATAAAAGAAACTATTAGTTTCTATATTCTATAAACTTTCGAGTTTAAATTATGAATGTTTTGAAGTAGTGTTGGGAACTGAAGCATGAGTTAGTATAATATAATAACACTTGATCAACGTGATTATATTGCAGTAAGTCATGCTGAGTTTCTAATGGGACATGACGATTCACAGACCATGCCGTCATCATGTTCCATGTTACACGACTCTTGTATTCTATTTAATCTCTAAAAATATCAAGAATATATTTTCTTGATGATTCGGTCTTTTCAGGGTATTCTGGTAAATTAACAAATCAAGATCGTGCCATTACCATTTCCTTCTTAGAACATTAACTATGTTCATTCTGAAATTCATATCTGCGAATACTGGACCATTACAAACGTTGCTTAATCGCAAGAAGAAGAAACGAAAGGACAAAACTCCAAAATAGAAATTGGAGTATAAATCGCAGCAAATAGAAGGGAGCATTAACTGTGGATTTCAATGATTATAGAAGACAAAAGCAGGGGCTTTGAAATATAAGGGAAGATATAAAACCCAACAACCACCCAAAAATTATAAACCGTATATATTGATGCATATAGCAATATAAAGACACAGAAGAACTAAAAACACTATAAAACCGAGAGTATAGTAGAAGTAAATAGATTCTTCCGGAGGAAGATGAAAAAGAAGAACGACAGATATGAAAGTGAGGAGTATATCAAGAATCAGTACTGGATGAAGCATATTGACAAATACTTTAAAATATGAGTTGAGGGAGAAAGAATAGAAGGTGTGAGTTGTAAGGAAACGAAGGAGGTGGATTTATAGTGAAATACCCGACAGAGAAATCAAGATGGATTATCGTATTAATTCGAAGAGAATAATAATCTCCTTAATCACCGAAGCATCAAATCTAACATAGATTACAAAGATTTTCTTTAAATTCGGAGATCAATTGTGATGACGTCAAAAGATATGACGAATCACTATAATCTTATTTCCTTCATTTACGATAACTTCCCTCATACGCTTTGAGTAATCGAATTATTTTATCCATACTTCTTAGACATGATAAAACTTCATAATCGTCATAATAACATTCTCATTGTTAGCCATAACGACCTCTATCAAATTTCGAGGACGAAATTTCTTTAACGGATAGGTACTGTGACGACCCAGAAATTTTCGACTAAATTTAAACTTTATCTTTATATTATTCTGACACGATAAGCAATGCTTGTTAAGTTAAATCTCAAGGATTTTAAATTATGTTTATACATTCATTTAAACCTCGACCAAATTCCAATGATTCACGAACCATTAAATGAACATATATGAATATGTATGTATATGTGTATATGTTATAAATTGAAAATGTCAACAAAGTATTTAAAAGTATAATGCTTTATATGAACGTATTTGTTTCAATATGATTATCGAAGAAATTAAAAAAAATATATTAAATGATTGAATTATCAGAAACATTGAATTATGATTACAAGTCTCTGTTGAGAGGTCCACTATGATTTGAGAAATCTATTCCTCTTAACGATATTAGGAATAATTTGTAAAGCTATTTATAAATAAAAATAAAAAGTGTCATTTACGAAAGTTAGACAAAAGCTAGTGGAGAATTGGTTTCCATAATATTCTATTAATCTATTTTCAAACGTACAAAAACGTTTTTAGTTTAAAAGGAACTTTATTATTAAAACGTATATAACTTTTATAAATATCTAGAATCACTTTTGACAACTCATTACTTAACCAGTATAATAAATATAACGATATTTATATTTTATTTCATTAAATATATATAACGATTTAAATTAATATTATATATATTTATACGCGTATTATACATACATAGTTTTTATACTTTTACTATACTTTAACTTTACCTTTACTTTACTTTTACTTTACTTTAACTTTAATAATTCATACTTTAATAATTCACTTTAATAATTCATACTTTAATAATTCACTTTAATAATTCATACTTTAATAATTCATACTTTAATAATTCATACTTTAATAATTCACTTTAATAATTCAAAAATCTATTATAAATAGAATTCAATAGGTTTCATTATTTCATAGAAACTTAAAAATATATTTCTCTAAACTCTCTCAATCGATTTACATATATATATATATATTTGCTCTATATTATTTCAAGATATTATTAGTATACATAAAATATTACGACGGAGTGATGTCCGAGTGATTTCAAAATAGTTTTTTGAATGAGTCGAAGCTAAGGAAATTATGGGTTATAGCTATGGAGGTGATGGGTATGGTTCATGGGTATGCTCGTGAGGTCAATCTAGTGTTTATCATCTCCGTTGCGTCTACGTACTTTCCTTCAATATTGAATCTCAATATTGATACGTGAGCACTCATAACTTAACTTTTATATATCAATAGTGTATCCCTGACTAGTGCTCGAGTATATAGGATTATGCATGCTTGTACATTCGATATTGTCCTTAGATAGGTTTGTTGAATCTTGAATTAGATACATATGCTATTGAGATAGGGTATATGATATGCATGTCATTGGAAAGCTAGCAAAAAATTAAGAACTTTTCATTTAGATATCGAATGGTTTCGATGAACGGATTTGAAGTTATAGTCAACTGAATTTTAGTATTATTGTTAAAATGATTATTATTACTATCGTCGTTATTATTTTAATAGAAATATCATTGTTATTATAAAATATCATTATTACTATTATGTTAGTATTATCATTTTATCATAATAGCATTTTTAGTAAATATAAATATTGTTATTTTTTTTATAGAATAATAATAATTATTATTACAAAATAATACAACTTTTACTTATTATTATTATGATCAATATTATTTTATCAAATAAATAGGGGATACAAAGATATTTTTCACCACGCGTAATATAATTACATTAATAATACTTACCACTATAGTTTTAAGATATTAAGTGAACTTTATAAATTTTACTACTTAAGATATATAAAAGTATATTTTATCATATATAAACGTTAATATAAATTTTTATTAATAAATGACTTTTATTATTATAAAATCTAATAAATATATTTAAACATATAAAACGACTATAGTTAAGTTATATAATAAACACGTATAAATTTTAGAAGTCATTTTGGGTCAAGTTGACTTTTGCATATTAGTTTCGAGCATTAGGATTGTGGTACACTATGACTTGACCAAAAATTGTTAGACAAATATTGACCAACATATAAATATATATAATTAATATAGGTTCGTGAATCCGAGGCCAACCTTGCACTTGTTAAATGACGTTATATGTATTTTTACTACGAAATACAGTATGGTGAGTTTCATTTGCTCCCTTTTATATATATTTTTGGGACTGAGAATACATGCGCTGTTTTTATAAATATTTTACGAAATAGGCACAAGTACTAAAACTAATTCTACGTGGGTTTAAACCAAAAATATACCCTTAGCTTGGTAACATTAAACTACTTGTCTATGTTCGAGGTTATTTTAAACACACCTGATCTGGTGTACTTCAGAGGGTAAAACATGAACGTTAAGGCTTGTTACCGGGTGCCTACAACTTATAGAATACTTTTATACACTTGCGAGTGTACATATATTTATAAACAGAAATCTTGTGGTCTATTAATATATTGAAATGATTGTTATGATAAACCTATGAACTCACCAACCTTTTGGTTGACACTTTAAAGCATGTTTATTCTCAGGTATTAAAGAAATCTTCCGCTGTGCATTAACTCATTTTAATAATATTACTTGGAGTCATTCATGGCATATTTTGAAAGACGTTGCATTCGAGTTATTGAGTTCATCAAGATTATTATTATGTCAATTATAGTTGGATGTATTATCAAATGGTGTGCATGCCGTCAACTTTCGTTGTAAAGAAAGTTTGTCTTTTAAAAACGAATGCAATGTTTGTAAAATGTATCATATAGAGGTCAAATACCTCGCGATGTAATCAACTATTGAGAATCGTTTATAATGTATATGAACGGGTCCTTTCAGTTGGTATCAGAGCGGTGGTCTTAGCGAACTAGGTCTGCATTAGTGTGTCTAACTGATAGTCGTTAGGATGCATTAATGAGTCTGGACTTCGACCGTGTCTGCATGTCAAAAGTTTTGCTTATCATTTTTGTCGGAAATTTCCTGCTTATCATTCTTAGTCTAGACACGTCTTACTGCATTGATTGCATGAATAGTGTATAGACAAAATTCATATCTTAGCGTATCTGCTAATCCATATCTTAGCGTATCTGTTACTGTAAACTTTGCCTGACATATCCCGTAATTTCCTCCGTAATCTACGAAATCTTTTGCGCTATATATATAGATATTCTATGTAATTAGAATACTACCCGATAGCCGAAAAATCATTTCATATCGAAAAATTCTTTATTCAATCGAACGAAATGAAATTCGTCATTAGTTCAAGTCCCTCGAATTCTGATATGGAATCCCACTCAAGCTCCGAAAGCAGTGTGACCAGAATGGATCAACCAATTAGCCATCATCTATTATGAATGAATTGGGGATAGGTTCGTAGCCTCCTCAATAATTGGAGACAAGAAGAAGGTGATCCCTTCCATCCACCACATTGCCCTCTTGGCGATGAACCTGAAGCACTTACCGGCGAACCGGTCCGAAACACCATTTTCTCTCTCATTTTCAGAGTATCTCGTCACGATTATATACTACATCAAATTCTAGATTTTATTTATCCGCTCGTCCGAAACGACAATCACCCCGGTGTAATAGAAGAAGTCAACGAGCTTCGCGCTCGAGTAGTGGCTTTAGAGAATATGGTGCAAGGGTTACAAACACCAACAAATAACGAAGTATTAATTCATAATTTCAATTTTATTGAATAAATACTCCGTAAAAGTTATGTAATTTCTAAAGTCTTTAGGGATTATTCAGTTCTAGTTTCAACCGTAAATCAAATGAGTTTAATTTAATATTAACTCATTAAATCTATGTTACATCTGAAGAAAATATGCACATATATATTTTCATAAAGACTGTAATAAAATTCTGTTGTACAAAATATTAATTGTGAAATTTTTTTTTAACGGGTAGGTAATACCCGAGAGATATAAAAATTCACAATTAATATGTTACATTTTTCGAATCTGATTAAGCAAATCATCAACTATACTCCCAAAATCTCACAACAATATACATTCTTGTATAGTAATCAAAACAACCATTCTCACCCAAATTTGACTACGCATTCTGATTTTGACAAATCAAAATCCAAGTCATGATTTAACAGAAGACATCACTCTTAGATTCCTACATCTTTCAAAGCTATACTTTGACTTCAAAACAGTGTTAGAACATCATATGTATATTAACGATTACAAACTGTGTTCAAACTCTCCGAAGTTTTCGAAGACACTTCAAACAATGAACAATCGAGATGATGATCTAACTACATATTACCCACATTTATGTACCTAAAAAGCTCTCGAATCCAATGTCATAGTTTGATGCATATCCGTGTCAGACCCTTTGGCATTTATTAGCTAAAATGACTTTTCAATTCCTTTTCAAAGTAGACAGTTTTGTCACAGCTCCAGCAAGTCAACTTCGACTTTTCAGTCGGACTAGTCTTATTATAACCTCGATAGATACGTTGCCCTTTCGTCATCGTTACTGGGGACCTTTCATATCTCGCCACCTTAGCAATAAACTTACCAACAACTTCAATTATCTTTGACTTTTTGAAAAATCATTATATTTATTGAAATCACATCATTTACTCATTCGCATCTTGTAATGTGACAACCCGGAAATTTCCAACCAAATTTAAACTTTATCTTTATATTATTCCGACACGATAAGCAAAGTTTGTTAAGTTAAATCTCAAGAATTTTAAATTGTGTTCATACATTCATTATAACCTCGACCAAATTCTGACGATTCACGAACCGTTATATATAAATAAATATGTATATATATGTATATATATATATTATAACTTGAGAATATTAATAAAGTATTAAACGTATAATACTTTATATGAACGTATTTGTTTCAATATGTTTATCGATGGAATTAGAAGATAATATCAAATGATTGAATTATTAGATACATTGAATTTATGGCTACGAGTCCCTGTTAGGAGGTCCACTTTGATTTAGGAAACCTTTCCCTTTTAACCATATTCGGAAAATGGTAAAGTAATTTTACATATAAGAACAAGGTGTCAACTAACGAGAACTAGACAAGAGTTAGTGAAGATTACTATTTGATTTTCAATTCATACCTTACAACATTTTTCTCGTGATGTTAATAAGATAACTATTATGACTATCATTTTAAAGTTGAAATGTGGAATGTAAATAACTTAGATATTGGGTATCAACATTTTTCATTAAAATGATTTCATACGTTTATTTAACCTTTGAACTTTATCTCATGCTTCACCAACAGACTGTAATTTAAAAACTTGAAACCTATTATGAATGTATATGATTCTACTTTTCTAAAACGTTTTATGATATAACGATTTCCATTATTTTAACCTTTAAACAAAATGATTCTTAAATATATTTAGTTTTGAAAAACAAAATTATCATATTTATTTGATTTAGTTTCAAACGTATAAAAGCGTTTTCAGTTTAAAAAGAACTTTATTATTAAAACGTATATAACTTTTATAAATATCTAGAACCACTTTTGACAACTCATTACTTAACCAGTATGATAAAGATAACGATATTTATATTTTATTTTATTAAATATATATAACGATTTAAATTAATATTATATATATACGCGTATTATACGTACATAGTTTTATACTTTTACTATACTTAAACTTTACCTTTACTTTATTTTTACTTTACTTTAACTTTAATAATTCACTTTAATAATTCATACTTTAATAATTTACTTTAATAATTCATACTTTAATAATTCACTTTAATAATTCACTTTAATAATTCATACTTTAATAATTCACTTTAATAATTCATACTTTAATAATTCACTTTAATAATTCAAAAATCTATTATAAATAGAATTCAAAAGGTTTCATTATTTCATAGAAACTTGAAAATATTTTTCTCTAAACTCTCTCAATCGATTTACATATATATATTTACTCCGTATTATTTCAAGATATTATTAGTATACATAAAATATTACGACAGAGTGCTGTCCGAGTGATTTCGAAATTGTTTTTCGAGCGGGATAAGGCTAAGGAAATTATGGGTTATAGCTATGGAGGTTATGGCTATGGTTCGGGAGTATTGCTCGTGAGTCAAACTAGTGTTTATCATCTCCGTTGCGTCTACGTACTTTTCCTGCAATATTAAATCTCAATATTGATACGTTCGTGAATCCGAGGCCAACCTTGCACTTGTTCAATGATGTTATATGTATTTTTACAACGAAATACAGTATGGTGAGTTTTCATAGCTCCCCTTTTAAATGCTTTTGCATTATATATTTTTGGGCTGAGAATACATGCATATTTTATAACTGTTTTACGAAATAGGCACAAGTACTAAAACTAATTCTACGTGGGTTTAAACCAGAAATATCCCCTTAGCTTGGTAACTATAACTACTGGTGTATGACTGGTAGGCGCGAATCCTAAAGATAGATCTATTGGGCCTGACAAACCCCATTCTGACTATGGGATGCTTTAGTACTTCGAGGTTATTTTAAACACACCTGATCTGGTGTACTTCAGAGGGTAAAACATGAACGTTAAGGCTTGTTACCGGGTGCCTACAACTTATAGAATACTTCTTATACACTTGCGAGTGTATGGTTATTTATGAAACTGAAATCTTGTGGTCTATTACAACTATTGAAAATCATTATTTATGATAAAACTATGAACTCACCAACCTTTTGGTTGACACTTTAAAGCATGTTTATTCTCAGGTGTTAAAGAAATCTTCCGCTGTGCATTTGCTCATTTTAAAGATATTACTTGCAGTCATTCATGGCATATTTCAAAAGACGTTGCATTCAAGTCGTTGAGTTCAATAGAGATTATTATTAAGTAAATGACAGATTAGGTCATTTATAGTTGAATCTTATGAAATGGTATGCATGTCTGTCAATTTTTGATGTAAAGAGCGTTTATCTTTTAAAAACGAATGCAATGTTTGAAAAATGTATCATATAGAGGTCAAATACCTCGCGATGTAATCAACTATTGAGAATCGTTTATAATGTATATGAACGGGTCCTTTCAGTTGGTATCAGAGCGGTGGTCTTAGCGAACCAGGTCTGCATTAGTGTGTCTTACTGATAAGTCGTTAGGATGCATTAGTGAGTCTGGACTTCGACCGTGTCTGCATTGTCAAAACTTTTGCTTATCATTTTTGTCAGAAATTGCCTGCTTATCATTCTTAGTCTAGTCACGTCTTACTGCATTGATTGCATGAATATTGTATAGACAAAATTCATATCTTAGCGTATCTGTTACTATAAACTTTTCCTGACATATCCCGTAAATTCCTCCGTAATCTACGAAATCTTTTGCTCTATATATATAGATATTCTATGTAATTGGAACACCACCCGATAGCCGAAAAATCATTTCATATCAAAAAAAATCCTTTATTCAATCGAACAATATGGAATTCGTCATTAGTTCAAGTCCCTCGAATTCCGATATGGAATCCCACTCAAGCTCCGAAAGTAGTGTGACTGGAATGGATCAACCAATCAGCCATCATCTATTTTGGATGAATTGGGGATGGGTTCGTAGCCTCCTCAATCATTGGAGACAAGAAGAAGGTGATCCTTTCCATCCACCACATTGCCCTCTTGGCGAAGAACCTGAAGCACTTACCGGCGAACCTGTCCGAAACACCATTTTCTTTCTCATTTCCAGAGTATCTCATCACGATTATATACTATATCAAATTCTAGATTTTATTTATCCGCTCGTCCGAACCGACAATCACCCCGGTGTAATAGAAGAAGTCAACGAGCTTCGCGTTCGGGTAGTGGCTTTGGAGAATATGGTACAAAGATTACAAACACCATCAGCAGCATAACCAGTACCACCATCATCAGCGCCAACAGTACCATTACCACCTCCAACCACAACCGCGTCGTAACCCTCAACTTCACAATCTGTCCCACGAGCATCAACGTCATACACACCATAGATACCAAGGAATACCAACAACAATAACTGACGAAGTATTAATTCATAACTTCATTGGAGAAGCATTCCGCGGAGATTATGTAATCTCTAAAGTCTTAGAGATTATCTAATCTAGTCCTAACCATAAATCAGTTAAGCAAACCGAAATGATAGAAGGAAGAGTAGACACCCTGACAAAAATGGTGTGTGATTAACCAGCTAAACTTGTTTTACCAACAGCATCATTAGTACCATCAGTGTCACCAGCATCGTCAGTGCAGTCAGCATCAGAATCAACAACATCTATAACATCACAAACTCCGTCAATTCAAGAATCACTGTGGACATCATTACGAATCAATAATGCGTATATTGTATTAGCGAGTTATGAAGAATTAACTCATTCCCTCTGAAGAAATTATATGTATATTTTACATATATATATATATATTTTGAAAAAAAATAAATAATAAATAAATAAATAAATCTTTCCGTACTAAGCTATTGTGTATGAATCTTAATTACTTGGTTAATTCATATTACAAATATGTAATAATGTACGTATTTCGCCCGCAACTTAACCAGCGTTAACTACAATCTCTGTCTCAATTCAACAAATTCCAATTCATAATAAATCAAGTATATATTTGATTTTACACTTTCATCATCGATGTACCCGAAACTTTTCAGATAACATCATTCGTACTTTGCGAAGTTCACAAGAATTTAACGAAAACCAACATCACGCCTCAACAAATAACGAAGTATTGATTCATAATTTCAATATTATTGAAGAAATACTTATGTAATCTCTAAAGCCTTCAAGGGATTATTCAATTCTAGTTCCAACCATAAATCGAATGAGTTTAATTTAGTATTAACTCATTAAAATCTATGTTACATCTGAAGAGAATATATATACATATATATTTTCATAAAGACTGTAATAAAATTATTTTGTACAAAATATTAATTGTGAATTTTTTTAACGGGTAGGTAATACCCGAGAGATATATATATATTCACAATTAATATGTTACATTCTTTGAATTTGATTAAGCAAATTATCAACTATAATTCCTACTTTCACAATAATATACATTCTTTCATAGAAATCAAAACAACCATACTCATTCAAACTCAATTACATATTCTGATTTTGAAAAACTCAGAATTCAATTTGAGATATACCGGTACCATCACTTTTAGATTCCTACATCTTTCAAAGCTATACTTTGACTTCAAAACTGTGTTAGAACATCAAATGTATATTAACGATTACAATCTGTGTTCAAACCTTTCGAAAATTTCTGAAGACACTTCAAATATTGAGCAATCGAGATAATGATCCAACCACATATTACCCACAGTTATGTACTTAAAAAGCTCTCGAAACCAAAGTCATAATTCAACACATATATGTGTCAGATCCTTTGGCATTTATTAGCAAAAAAAAAATAACTTTGCAATTCCTTTGTAAAGTAGCAAATTATATCACAGCTCCAACAAGACAACTTCGATTTTTCATTCGGAGTAGCCTTATCATATCTCGATATATATGATTACCCTTTTGTTACCGGAGAACCTTTCATGTTTCACCACATTAGCAATAAACTTAATCACAACTTCACTGATCTTTGACCTTCCGAAGAATCATTATAATTACCGAAACCCCATCATTTACTCATTCACATCTTGTAACGAGAATTGCCATACGAATCATCAGGAATTAGCAATCAGTATTTTGAAATCTCGCAGCATGTCTACGCCAACAGTTATATGTGTATATATAACGTCTATCTCCTGGACTTACATACTTGAATGTGAAGTTTCTGAAAAACACCCTGAACTGCGAAATAGTTCTCGAAATGTTGATGAAGCAGCAAAAACTATAAACGACTTTAACAATAAAAGTTTGATGATAATGAATAGTGTGCTGGCAAAGCGCAGAAAAAAAAAAAGTTTTGGAACTGGAAAACGAATTGAGCAAAGTATGAAGGAGGCTGTGGACAAATCACAAAGACTGAATCTGCCTTCAAAGAATCCAAATGATTCAGTATCTGCTGAATTCATTAACAAATACCTTGCTCCTGACTCTAAACCCCTGCTGACAATATTCTTCATCATCCTCTGATATTAGAAATCCTAAGATATCATCATATCTTTCATTATAAATATCCTCCATATTTCTGAAGATATTTTCATAATTATTCTTATCCGAAATCATTTATCTCTTCGCGCTATCTATATTACATCATAAAAGAAACTATTTTAGTTTCTAAATTCTGAAACATTCGAGTTTAAAATAGGAATATTTTTGAAGTAGTGTTGGGAGCTGAAGTATGAGTTAGTATAATATAATGACACTTGATCAACGTGAATATATTACAGTAATTCATGCTGAGTTTCTAAATAGAACGTGATGATTCACAGATCATAACGTCATCATGTGTCATGTTACACGACTTTTATATTCTCTTTAACCTCTAAAATATCAAGAAAATATTTCTTGATGATTCGGTCTTTTCCGAGGTATTCTAGTAATTTGACAAGTCAAGATCGTGCCATTACAATTTCCTTCTTACAACATTAACAATGTTCATTCTGAAATTCATATCTGCGAATTATGGACCATTATAAGCGGTACTTACTCACAAGAAGAAGAAACGAAAGGACAAAAACTCCGAAACAGAAATTGGGGTATAAATCGCAGCAAATAAAAGAAAGCATTAACTGGAGATGACAATAATTATAGAAGACAGAAACAGGGACATAAAAATATAAGGGAAGATATAAAACTCAACAACAACCCAGAAACTATAAACCATATATATCGATGCATATAGCAATAATTCATACTTTAATAATTCACTTTAATAATTCATACTTTAATAATTCACTTTAATAATTCATACTTTAATAATTCACTTTAATAATTCATACTTTAATAATTCACTTTAATAATTCATACTTTAATAATTCACTTTAATAATTCAAAAATCTATTATAAATAGAATTCAATAGGTTTCATTATTTCATAGAAACTTGAAAATATATTTCTCTAAACTCTCTCAATCGATTTATATATATATATATATATTTGCTCTATATTATTTCAAGATATTATTAGTATACATAAAATATTACGACGGAGTGATGTCCGAGTGATTTCAAAATAGTTTTTTGAATGAGTCGAAGCTAAGGAAATTATGGGTTATAGCTATGGAGGTGATGTGTATGGTTCATGGGTATGCTCGTGAGGTCAATCTAGTGTTTATCATCTCCGTTGCGTCTACGTACTTTCCTGCAATATTGAATCTCAATATTGATACGTGAGCACTCATAACTTAACTTTTATATATCAATAGTGTATCCCTGACTAGTGCTCAAGTATATAGGATTATGCATGCTTGTACATTCGATATTGTCCTTAGATAGGTTTGTTGAATCTTGAATTAGATACATATGCTACTGAGATAGGGTATATGATATGCATGTCATTGGAAAGCTAGTGAAAAATTAAGAACTTTTCATTTAGATATCGAATGGTTTCGATGAACGGATTTGAAGTTATAGTCAACTGAATTTTAATATTATTGTTAAAATGATTATTATTACTATCGTCGTTATTATTTTAATAGAAATATCATTGTTATTATAAAATATCATTATTACTATTATGTTAGTATTATCATTTTATCATAATAACATTTTTAGTAAATATAAATATTGTTATTTTTTTATAGAATAATAATAATTATTATTACAAAATAATACAACTTTTACTTATTATTATTATGATCAATATTATTTTATCAAATAAATAGGGGATACAAAGATATTTTTCACCACGCGTAATATAATTACATTAATAATACTTACCACTATAGTTTTAAGATATTAAGTGAACTTTATAAATTTTACTACTTAAGATATATAAAAGTATATTTTATCATATATAAACGTTAATATAAATTTTTATTAATAAATGACTTTTATTATTATAAAATCTAATAAATATATTTAAACATATAAAACGACTATAGTTAAGTTATATAATAAACACGTATAAATTTTAGAAGTCATTTTGGGTCAAGTTGACTTTTGTTGACTTTTGCATATTAGTTTCGAGCATTAGGATTGTGGTACACTATGACTTGACCAAAAATTGTTAGACAAATATTGACCAACATATAAATATATATAATTAATATAGGTTCGTGAATCCGAGGCCAACCTTGCACTTATTAAACGACGTTATATGTATTTTTACTACGAAATACAGTATGGTGAGTTTCATTTGCTCCCTTTTATATATATTTTTGGGACTGAGAATACATGCGCTGTTTTTATAAATATTTTACGAAATAGGCACAAGTACTAAAACTAATTCTACGTGGGTTTAAATCAAAAATATACCCTTAGCTTGGTAACATTAAACTACTTGTCTATGTACGGTAGGCGCGAATCCTAAAGATAGATCTATTGGGCCTGACAAACCCCATCCTGACTATGGGATGCTTTAGTACTTCGAGGTTATTTTAAACTCACCTGATCTGGTGTACTTCAGAGGGTAAAACATGAACGTTAAGGCTTGTTACCGGGTGCCTACAACTTATAGAATACTTTTATACACTTGCGAGTGTACATATATTTATAAACGGAAATCTTGTGGTCTATTAATATATTGAAATGATTGTTATGATAAACCTATGAACTCACCAACCTTTTGGTTGACACTTTAAAGCATGTTTATTCTCAGGTATTAAAGAAATCTTCCGCTGTGCATTAACTCATTTTAAGAATATTACTTGGAGTCATTCATGGCATATTTTGAAAGACGTTGCATTCGAGTTATTGAGTTCGTCAAGATTATTATTATGTCAATTATAGTTGGATGTATTATCAAATGGTGTGCATGCCGTCAACTTTCGTTGTAAAGAAAGTTTGTCTTTTAAAAACGAATGCAATGTTTGTAAAATGTATCATATAGAGGTCAAATACCTCGCGATGTAATCAACTATTGTGAATCGTTTATAATGTATATGAATGGGTCCTTTCAAATAACCTAGTAGAAAAAGTTAGGGTTATGACATTACCCACCCGTTAATAAAAATTTCGTCCTCGAAATTTAGGTGGTACTTGACGTTTGTGTGATATCGGTGAAAAGATGTGGATACTTCTGCCTCATGTGGTCCTCCCGTTCCCAAGTAAACTCCGGTCCTCTACGAGCATTCCAACGAACTTTGACAATCGGAATACTACTATGCTTTAAGCGCTTAACTTCGCCATACATGATCTCAGCTGGTTCCTCGATACAATGAAGTTTATTGTCTATACGAATCTCTTCCAATGGAATAACGAGAGTGTCATCGGACAAACACTTCTTTAAGTTTGAGATATGAAAAGCATCATGGATACTACTCAATTCTTGAGGTAGTTTCAAACGATACGCCACAGGACCAATCCTTTCAATTATCTCGAAAGGTCCAACATATCTCGGGCTTAGTTTTCCTCGTTTCCCAAATCGAATCACACCCTTCCAGGGAGACACTTTAAGCATGACTTTATCTCCTACATGAAATTCTAAGGATTTTCTTCGAACATCAGCATAGCTCTTTTGTCGGCTCATGGCAGTCTTCAATCTCTCTTGAATCTGAAAGATTTTCTCTGTAGTTTCATGTATGATTTCTGGACCATTGAGTTGTCTATCACCCACTTGACTCCAACATAGAGGTGATCTACATTTTCTACCATAGAGAGCTTCAAATGGTGCGGCTTTAATACTCGCGTGATAACTGTTGTTATATGAAAATTCTGCTAATGGTAGATATTTATCCCATCCATTACCAAAATCAATAACACATGCCCGTAGCATATCTTCTAGGGTTTGGATGGTCCTTTCACTTTGTCCGTCAGTTTGCGGATGGTAGGCGGTACTCATGTCCACACGAGTTCCTAAAGCTTCTTGTAAAGATTGCCAAAATCTTGACGTGAATCGGCTATCACGGTCGGATATAATAGAGACAGGCACTCCTTGTCTTGAAATAACTTCTTTCAAATATAATTGTGCCAATTTCTCCATCCTATCCGTCTCTTTCATAGGTAGGAAATGTGCAGACTTAGTGAGACGATCGACAATCACCCAAATAGTGTCGTAACCACTCACGGTTCTTGGTAGCTTCGTTATAAAATCCATGGTTATTCTTTCCCATTTCCACTGTGGGATTTCCGGTTGTTGTAACAACCCTGACGGTTTTTCATTCTCCACTTTGACTTTCGCACAAGTCAGACATTGGCTCACATAAGTGGCAACGTCAGCTTTCATGTTAGGCCACCAATAAAATTCCTTGATATCGTGATACATTTTCTCAGTTCCAGGGTGAATTGAGTATCTCGTCTTATGCGCTTCATCTAACACAAGTTTTTTTAATTCACCATACTTTAGTACCCATAGACGTCCTGCAAAGTATCGGGTCCCATCACCCTTTACTTCAATTTGCTTAATCAATCCTTTAATCGCCTCATCCTTCCAATGTTTCTCCTTCACAGCTTCTAACTGAGCATCTCGGATTTGCGAAACAAGATTTGCACGAATAGTTATATTCAGTGCTCTAACTCGAAGAGGTTTAATCTTTTCCTTTCGACTCAACGCAGCGGCAACCACGTTAGCCTTCCCAGGATGATAACGGATTTCGCAGTCATAATCATTCAACAATTCAACCCAAAGCCGTTGTCGCATATTTAATTGTTTCTGATCAAAAATATGTTGAAGACTCTTGTGATCCGTAAATATAGTGCATTTAGTTCCATATAAATAATGTCTCCACATTTTAAGGGCAAAGACAACAGCTCCCAATTCTAAATCATGAGTTGTATAGTTCTGTTCGTGCACCTTCAGCTGTCGTGATGCATAAGCAATGACCTTCTGTCGCTGCATCAAAACACATCCAAGTCCTTGACGCGAGGCGTCACAATAAACCACGAAATCTTCATTTCCCTCAGGTAAAGATAATATGGGTGCAGTAGTTAGTTTATGCTTCAATTGTTGAAATGCAGACTCTTGTTCCTTTAACCATTCAAACTTCTTTCCTTTGTGAGTCAGTGTAGTTAAAGGTCGCGCAATCTTTGAAAAATCTTGGATAAACCTTCGGTAATGTCCAGCAAGACCTAAAAATTGTCTCACTTGAGTTGGAGTCTTAGGAACTTCCCAGTTGCTAATAGCCTCGATCTTGGCAGGATCAACATGAATACCTTGGCTACTAACCACGTGACCCAAAATTTGTACCGACTGCAACCAAAAAACACACTTTGAAAACTTGGCGTATAATTGCTCTTTCTCTAGCAATCTAAGAATTATCTTCTAGTGTTCTTCATGTTCTTCTTTACTTTTAGAGTAGATCAAAATATCATCGATGAATACGATAACAAACTTGTCCAAATACGGCTTACACACACGGTTCATGAGATCCATGAATACCGCAGGTGCATTAGTCAAACCAAATGACATGACTAAGAATTCGTAATGGCCATATCGCGTCCTAAAAGCTGTCTTTGGAATATCATCCTCCTTGACTCTTAACTGATGATAACCAGATCTCAAATCAATCTTCGAATATAAACTAGATCCTTGTAGTTGATCAAACAAATCATCGATTCTCGGTAGTGGATACTGAATCTTAATCGTCAATTTATTCAACTCTCGATAATCTATGCACATCCTCATAGATCCATCTTTCTTCTTTACGAACAAGATAGGAGCACCCCAGGGCGATGAACTAGGTCGAATAAATCCCTTATCCAACAGTTCTTGTAATTGATTCAACAACTCTTGCAATTCTGAAGGTGCTAATCGATACAGTGGTCGAGCAACAGGTGCAGCTCCCGGAATTAAGTCAATTTCAAATTCAACTTGCCTATGTGGAGGAAGACCAGGTAAATCTTCAGGAAAAACTCCAGGAAAATCCTTTACTACCGGTACATCCTCAAGTCGCTTCTTCTCTGACTCCATCGCCTTTACGTGCGCGAGGATGGCTTGACATCCTTTTCTTAAATATTTTCGAGCCTTCATGCAAGAAATGATGTTGAGTTTCGCGCCACTCTTTTCTCCTTGAACTACCAAAGTTTCACCATTCGCGAGAGGAATACGAATGGATTTCTCCGTGCAAGCAATGTTCGCATGGTTCCTAGATAACCAATCCATACCAATAATAACATCAAAACTACCTAACTCAACAGGTATAAGATCGACTTCAAATAGTTTATCAGCTAATGTTAGAGCACAACCTTGAAAGATCTTATCTACTTTCAAAGTTTTGCCATTAGCCAATTCTATGATATACTTAGTATCTAAAGCAGTTGGAGGTACGTTAATTACGGTACTAAAGTCCTTAGAAATAAAACTTCTATCAGCACCACTATCAAATAGTACATAAGCAATGCAGTTGTTTAGAAGAAATGTACCCGTGACTAAATCAGGATTTTCACGAGCTCCTTTTGCCGAGATATTAAATGCTCTACCTTTTGCATTTCCATCCTTCTTGGCATTCAGACACTGATTCTTCATGTGTCCCACTTGTCCACATCCATAACAAGTTTTAGGTTTGTTTCCAGTTGGCTGTGCGAGATTGACTGTACAATCTTTGGACATATGCCCCACCTTTTTGCACCTATCACAAACAATAGTACACGCTCCATAATGATGCTTATAACATCGATTGCAATAAAGTTTCTTGCCATTATAATTCTTCTTGGCATTAGCATTCTCAAACTTGGTGGTATCTTGTTTCTTCTGGTGAGAACTATTTCCTTGGTTCTCGTTCCACTTACGCTTACCGCCTTGAGTTTTTGTATCTGTTGGTTTTCATGACTTGTAATTTGATCCATTAGGTTGTGTGCCATTCGAATAGCACTTTGGAGTGTTTCTGGTTTGGATGACGTTACATTACCTTGGATTTCTTTCAAAAGTCCCCACACATACCTTTCGATCTTCTTTGCTTCAGTAGTAACTAACTCCGGATACAATAGGGCAAGTTATAGGAATCGTTTTGTATATCCCATAATGTCATTCCCCTGAATTTTCAAATTCCACAATTCCATTTCTAGTTTCTGAATTTCGTTTCTTGGACAATACTCACTGATCATTGCTTGTTTGAATTCTTCCCATGGCATTGCATACGACGCGTCCATTCCTGCAGGCTGGCATAATTGTTCCACCATGTCAGGGCACCATCTTGAAGAGTACAAGTAGCAAACTTTACTCTATCCGTATTTGAACAGTTGCTTATTCGAAAGACTGACTCGAGCCTCTCAAACCACCTCATCAAACTAACCGGTCCTTCTATTCCAGTGAAAGTTTGAGGTTTGCAGTTGGAGAACTCCTTGTAGGTACATCTTTGTGGAACATTATTTCCACTTGAACCTCCAGCTTGACTCGCATTAGCTTGCACTCTCCGTGCCTTAGCAGCGGCTAAAGCTTCATTAACCCTTTGACTAATCATCTCGTCAACTTGAGCGTCAGTAAAAGTCCTTCGTGTTTGCATTATCCTTCATGATAATCAAAAAGAGACATCAATTACTTAGAGTAATATATAAAAAATAAATAGTAGTGATTGTACATAATGGCACAATTAAGGAAATGAACTAAACTTCATAATAATAAAAGCCTTTTCCATTAGCATTTTATAATTACAAAACTTGGGTAATATCTACCCATTACAGTTCACTTAGATAATTTGTTAGTACAAGTTAAGTCACTACTACTATTCCTATATATATCCGATTAGGTGATAGATAGTCAAAATATACTAATGTCATAGAACACTAGTAGGGATCACCACAATCTCCCAAAGCAATCTAAGATCTCCATTGGCGATCTTGAGCGAACATTTGCAAGTCTGCTAAATGCATCACCTCCATAGCACCCAACCTCGAATCAAAATCAATCATGTTACGCTCCATCCTATCAATATTACCCGCATATCGCTCCATACTATCAACACTATCTGCATGTCGCTCCATCCACTGCTTATTGAGCTCTACCCAAGCATAAAGGTCATCATAGTCATCCTTAAGATCCTTAATAGAAGCCTCTAATGCCTCTTGCTTATCGGAATCATATAACGCATAAACAGATTCAAAAACCCTAGAGATACGGTTATCAAGATGGCGAATTCGGGAAATAACGGTAAAAAGAGTGTCCCTAACAGTTTGGCCAGTCAAGACATCAACACCTCCTCGTGATGGTGGAACGTGCACCTCATGATAAGGTGTACCTTCCTCATGTACCCAAGAGGAAATCATGGTTCTAACCCAACCCCAACGTCTCCAAAATGACTGGTAAACATTCGCGTCTTCGTCGAAGCTATCATCACCAGTTGAGCTTGAGTTCACTATCGGGTCGGGATAGTAGTTGGAAGACATAGAGCTTTGTGAGGCGGCCATCTTAAGTCATCACACAAAAACATACAAGTTAACATATAGAAGTTTCGATAAGCAAAATGACAACAAAAGACTAAAATACGTGAAAGATGAAAATGACTCCGTTATAGACCCGACTCACTAATGCATCCTAGAATCTTAGACACACTAATGCATTCCTGGTTCCCTATAACATGGGCTCTGATACCATGTCTGTCACGACGTCATTTCGATCCCGAAATGTGACGTGATAGGTGTCCCAGTTATAGTTAACGATTTCTAAAGACGACAGCGGAAACGTTTTTATTTCAACACACAAGTACAAGTTTTGAGTTACATGTCGGGACTTAAAAGTAAAGTACAACAATTACAACCATAACATAACAAAGTACAACACTTAAACATAGTGCATGATGATTTATTTTTAAAACGACATCCCGACATCCTGACGACATCCCAAAAGCCAACCTGAATGTATGCGGACTCCTGCTTAAGGACCTGAGAAAACACATGCTTAAAAACATCAACAATAATGTTGGTGAGATCATAGGTTTAATGTATATAAATGTATGGACCATAAGATTTTCAAGTATAAACAGTTGTAAATATATTCTAAATAAACATGAGCTCCCGATATCGAACTTAACAATCAAGAACCCGAAATCATGTAGTCTCACTTAGCTAGAGCTACAAAGTCGAAGGTTATGCATTCGCTAGCCTAAAGACTATGCCGGATGTGAGGAGTCACCCTCAAATAGATCTATCCACATTATTCGCGTTTACCATAAACAAGTAATTAACGATATCAGAATCGGGGTTTAAGCTAAGTCACTGTAGTGACCCGAACTTTTCCATGTTTATATATATTAATTGAGATTGATATTTACATGATTAAATGTTTCCAACATGTTAAGCAATTAAACTTGTTAAGACTTGATTAATTGAAATATGTTTCATATAGACAATTGACCACCCAAGTTGACCGGTGATTCACGAACGTTAAAACATGTAAAAACTATACGATGACATATATATGGTTATATATATAGTTAACATGATTTTATTATAAGTATGTATCTCATTAGGTATTTTAACAATGAGTTATATACATAAAAATGAGACTATTAATTTAAGAAACTCGAAAACGATATATATAACGATTATCGTTATAACAACGTCTTACTAGGTACATATGAATCATATTAAGATATTGATACACTTGGTTAATTATGTTAAATGATAAGTAAATATATTATTAAGTGTATTAACAATGAATTACATATGTAAAAATAAGACTACTAACTTAATGATTTCGAAACGAGACATATATGTAACGATTATCGTTGTAACGACATTTAACAGTATATACATCATACTAAGATATATTATATATCATAATATCATGATAATATAACAATTTAACATCTCATTTGTTATAATAAACAATGGGTTAACAACATTCAACAAGATCGTTAACCTAAAGGTTTCAAAACAACATTTACATGTAACGACTAACGATGAGTTAACGACTCAGTTAAAATATATATACATGTAGTGTTTTAATATGTATTTATACACTTTTGAAAGACTTCAATACACTTATCAAAATACTTCTACTTAACAAAAATGCTTACAATTACATCCTCGTTCAGTTTCATCAACAATTCTACTCGTATGCACCCGTATTCGTACTCGTACAATACACAGCTTTTAGATGTATGTACTATTGGTATATACACTCCAATGATCAGCTCTTAGTAGCCCATGTGAGTCACCTAACACATGTGGGAACCATCATTTGGCAACTAGCATGAAATATCTCATAAAATTACAAAAATATGAGTAATCATTCATGACTTATTTACATGAAAACAAAATAACATATCCTTTATATCTAATCCATACACCAACGACCAAAAACACCTACAAACACTTTCATTCTTCAATTTTATTCATCTAATTGATCTCTCTCAAGTTCTATCTTCAAGTTCTAAGTGTTCTTCATAAATTCCAAAAGTTCTAGTTTCATAAAATCAAGAATACTTTCAAGTTTGCTAGCTCACTTCCAATCTTGTAAGGTGATCATCCAACCTCAAGAAATCTTTGTTTCTTACAGTAGGTTATCATTCTAATACAAGGTAATAATGATATTCAAACTTTGGTTCAATTTCTATAACTATAACAATCTTATTTCAAGTGATGATCTTACTTGAACTTGTTTTCGTGTCATGATTCTGCTTCAAGAACTTCGAGCCATCTAAGGATCCGTTGAAGCTAGATCTATTTTTCTCTTTTCCAGTAGGTTTATCCAAGGAACTTAAGGTAGTAATGATGTTCATAACATCATTCGATTCATACATATAAAGCTATCTTATTCGAAGGTTTAAACTTGTAATCACTAGAACATAGTTTAGTTAATTCTAAACTTGTTCGCAAATAAAAGTTAATCCTTCTAACTTGACTTTTAAAATCAACTAAACACATGTTCTATATCTATATGATATGCTAACTTAATGATTTAAAACCTGGAAACACGAAAAACACCGTAAAACCGGATTTACGCCGTCGTAGTAACACCGCGGGCTGTTTTGGGTTAGTTAATTAAAAACTATGATAAACTTTGATTTAAAAGTTGTTATTCTGAAAAAATGATTGTTATTATGAACATGAAACTATATCCAAAAATTATGGTTAAACTCAAAGTGGAAGTATGTTTTCTAAAATGGTCATCTAGACGTCGTTCTTTCGACTGAAATGACTACCTTTACAAAAATGACTTGTAACTTATTTTTCCGACTATAAACCTATACTTTTTCTATTTAGATTCATAAAATTGAGTTCAATATGAAACCATAGCAATTTGATTCACTCAAAACGGATTTAAAATGAAGAAGTTATGGGTAAAACAAGATTGGATAATTTTTCTCATTTTAGCTACGTGAAAATTGGTAACAAATCTATTCCAACCATAATTTAATCAACTTGTATTGTATATTATGTAATCTTGAGATACCATAGACACGTATACAATGTTTCGACCTATCATGTCGACACATCTATATATATTTCGGAACAACCATAGACACTCTATATGTGAATGTTGGAGTTAGCTATACAGGGTTGAGGTTGATTCCAAAATATATATAGTTTGAGTTGTGATCAATACTGAGATACATATACAATGGGTCGTGGATTGATTCAAGATAATATTTATCGATTTATTTCTGTACATCTAACTGTGGACAACTAGTTGTAGGTTACTAACGAGGACAGCTGACTTAATAAACTTAAAACATCAAAATATATTAAAAGTGTTGTAAATATATTTTGAACATACTTTGATATATATGTGTATATTGTTATAGGTTCGTGAATCAACCAGTGGCCAAGTCTTACTTCCCGACGAAGTAATAATCTGTGAAAGTGAGTTATAGTCCCACTTTTAAAATCTAATATTTTTGGGATGAGAATACATGCAGGTTTTATAAATGATTTACAAAATAGACACAAGTAAGTGAAACTACATTCTATGGTTGAATTATCGAAATCGAATATGCCCCTTTTTATTAAGTCTGGTAATCTAAGAATTAGGGAACAGACACCCTAATTGACGCGAATCCTAAAGATAGATCTATTGGGCTTAACAAACCCCATCCAAAGTACCGGATGCTTTAGTACTTCGAAATTTATATCATATCCGAAGGGTGTCCCAGAATGATGGGGATATTCTTATATATGCATCTTGTTATTGTCGGTTACCAGGTGTTCACCATATGAATGATTTTTATCTCTATGTATGGGATGTGTATTGAAATATGAAATCTTGTGGTCTATTATTATGATTTGATATATATAGGTTAAACCTATAACTCACCAACATTTTTGTTGACGTTTTAAGCATGTTTATTCTCAGGTGATTATTAAGAGCTTCCGCTGTCGCATACTTAAATAAGGACGAGATTTGGAGTCCATGCTTGTATGATATTGTGTAAAAACTGCATTCAAGAAACTTATTTTGTTGTAACATATTTGTATTGTAAACCATTATGTAATGGTCGTGTGTAAACAGGATATTTTAGATTATCATTATTTGATAATCTACGTAAAGCTTTTTAAACCTTTATTGATGAAATAAAGGTTATGGTTTGTTTTAAAATGAATGCAGTCTTTGAAAAACGTCTCATATAGAGGTCAAAACCTCGTAACGAAATCAATTAATATGGAACGTTTTTAATCAATAAGAACGGGACATTTCAGTTGGTATCAGAGCGTTGGTCTTAGAGAACCAGAATTTTGCATAGTGTGTCTTATCGAATTTGTTAGGATGCATTAGTGAGTCTGGACTTCGACCGTGTTTACTTGAAAAATGATTGCTTAACAAATTTTGTTGGAAACTATATATTTTTAACATGTGAATATTATGTGATATATTAATCTCTTAACGCGTTTGATATTATGTGATAGATGTCTACCTCTAGAACAAGTCCCATTGACTCACCTAATAATAATGAAGAGTCAAATGTAAATTGGAATAATTCGTGGACTGATTCACAAGTTCCCGAAGAGGAACTGGAAGAAGAGTCGGAACCGGAAGAAGAATCGGAACCGGAAGAAGAATCGGAACCGGATGAAGAAATAGAACCGGTGGGGGAAATAATAAAACGGTTAAGTAAAAGAAAATCCTCAACCAACCGACCAAGGTTAATTATGGTCAATGGTGTTTCCGCCAAGGAAGCAAAATATTGGGAGGATTACCAATTCTCCGATGAATCGGATTCCGACGAGAATTCCGATGATGTTATAGAAATTACCCCAACTGAATTTAAAAAGGCAAAAGAAAATAATAAGGGAAAGGGCATAAAAATAGAGAAATATAATTCCAACCCCGATGAACTTTATATGTATCGTCAACCCCCGAAGTCCTTAAGTTGTAACAATGTCCCGGGAACCTCTAAACCACCAGGTTTTTCTAAACCAATGTGGATCACGACGGCTCGTATTAGGGGAACATCATATATCCCTAGAAACTTGGCAGAACGAACCAAAACCGAAGAAGAAGAAACAAGCGAGTCGGAATAAGATAGTTGTATTCGTGTGGTGTAATATATGTAATATAGTGTGCTTATGCTTTATGATATATGTAAAAATTGCTTGTATTAATAAGTATTTTTTTTATGAATCTAACTCTTGTCTATTTTACAGTATAAAAACACAAAATGGATAGACAACCCAATATTTTAAGAGACCTACCCGGAGACATGATTGATGAAATCTTGTCTAGAGTCGGTCAGAATTCTTCGGCACAACTATTTAAGGCGAGATCAGTTTGTAAGACATTCGAAGAACGTTCCAAGAATGCCTTGGTTTATAAAAGGCTTTCGTTCGAAAGATGGGGGATATCACATTGGGAAATCCATAAGTTACGATGTGTTTACTTTGACGCATATATTGCGGGGAACCCAAATGCTATTTTACGCAATGGGTTAAGAAATTATTTTGACTCAATATATCCGAATATTGGACTTCGTGATTTAGAAAAAGCGGCTAACATGCAACATAAAGAAGCATGTTATGCTTACGGATTAGTAATGTTCGCTTCTCACCAAAGTGAGAACAAGAACATCGGCCTACAACTATTAAACAAAACGTTCCCACAAGTGACGGAGTCGGTAATTGGGGTAAGAAATGAGGTTTTTAGATTGTTACGAGACTGTTGGACATTACGTAACCCTCGTCCCTTTAACGACGTTACAACACGCTGTCTTATCAACGGCCATAACGGTTATGTTCCACAAGACCAAGGATGGGAAGTAGTCCTAGTAAAACCAGAATGCATGACTTGTTTCTGGACGTATGAATTACGTGTCTTTATTACCTTTGCTGAACGACTTGTGTACTAGCTAGAATTATCTTCACAACTATCTTGTATCAAAGTTATTGTGTGCTATATTTCATGCTTTATGTAAAATAAGCGGTATTGTAAGTTTGTAAAATATTGTATAAAAGTTTGAACGCGAAATATTATTATAATCAGTTTTTCATATAGAATTGTAGTAGTTGAATTGTATATTAGCTACTAAGTATGAACTTAACGGGTAGGTACTACCCGAATTTAAACTTATAAAATGCTAATATGAAGAAAAAGCTTTTATAAATGAGTTCATATTATGCTACGAAATACTATTAACTACTCTTAATATTCTGTATGATTAACTTGTTCCATTTGACTATTTTGAAGGAAATGGCACCGACTACTCGACACACCGTGAATATGAATGAAGAGGAATTCCGTATTTTTCTAGCTTCAAACATAGCCGCAGTACAGGCTGCGCTACATACCAACAATAACATTGGATCTAGCAGTACAGGAAATCGTGTAGGATGTACCTACAAAGAATTCACTGCCTGTAAACCTTTGGAATTTGATGGAACCGAAGGACCGATCGGATTGAAACGGTAGACCGAGAAGGTCGAATCGGTGTTTGCCATAAGTAAGTGTACTGAAGAGGACAAAGTGAAGTACGCTACGCATACCTTCACAGGTTCTGCATTAACATGGTGGAATACCTATCTAGAGCAAGTGGGACAAGACGATGCGTACGCACTACCGTGGTCAGCATTCAAGCACTTGATGAACGAGAAGTACCGTCCCAGAACCGAGGTCAATAAGCTCAAGACAGAACTTAGAGGGTTACGAACCCAAGGATTTGATATTACCACGTACGAAAGACGATTCACAGAATTGTGCCTATTGTGTCCGGGAGCATTCGAAGATGAGGAAGAGAAGATCGACGCGTTTGTGAAAGGATTACCGGAAAGAATCCAAGAAGATATAAGTTCACACGAGCCCGCCTCCATACAACAGGCATGTAGAATGGCTCACAAACTAGTGAACCAGATTGAAGAAAGAATTAAAGAACAGACTGCTGAAGAGGCCAATGTGAAGCAAGTCAAAAGAAAGTGGGAGGAAAACGGTGATAAGAATCACCAATACAACAACAACAATAATCGCAACAATTATCCCAACAATCGCAACATCAATCGCAACTACAACAAACGGCCCAACAACAACAATAGCAACTACAACAATCATCCAAACAACAATAATAACCGCAACAACAACAACAATCAGAAGCAGCTATGCCAAAGGTGTGAAAAGTATCACTCGGGGTTCTGCACCAAATTTTGCAACAAGTGTAAAAGAAATGGTCATAGCGCGGCGAAGTGTGAGGTCTACGGACCAGGGGTTAATAGAACGAAAGGAACAAATGGTGTCGGAACGAGTAATGGCGGAGCAAGTAGTGTCGGAGCAAGTTATGCCAATGTAGTTTGTTATAAATGTGGAAAACCGGGCCACATTATTAGAAATTGCCCGAACCAGGAGAACACGAATGGACAAGGCCGCGGAAGAGTTTTCAATATTAATGTGGCAGAGGCACAAGAAGACCCGGAGCTTGTTACGGGTACGTTTCTTATTGACAATAAATCTGCTTACGTTTTATTTGATTCGGGTGCGGATAGAAGCTATATGAGTAGAGATTTTTGTGCTAAATTAAGTTGTCCATTGACGCCTTTGGATAGTTTTACTATTTTACTCGAATTAGCAAATGGTAAATTAATTTCAGCAGATAATATATGTCGGAATCGAGAAATTAAACTGGTTAGCGAAACATTTAAGATTGATTTGATACCAGTAGAGTTAGGGAGTTTTGATGTGATAATCGGTATGGACTGGTTGAAAGAAGTGAAAGCAGAGATCGTTTGTTACAAAAATGCAATTCGCATTATACGAGAAAAAGGAAAACCCTTAATGGTGTATGGAGAAAAGGGCAACACGAAGCTACATCTTATTAGTAATTTGAAGGCACAAAAACTAATAAGAAAAGGTTGCTATGCTGTTCTAGCACACGTCGAGAAAGTACAAACTGAAGAAAAGAGCATCAATGATGTTCCCGTCGCAAAAGAATTTCCCGATGTATTTCCGAAAAAATTACCGGGATTACCCCCACATCGATCCGTTGAATTACAAATAGATCTTGTACCAGGAGCTGCACCAATAGCTCGTGCTCCTTACAGACTCGCACCCAGCGAGATGAAAGAACTGCAAAGCCAATTACAAGAACTTTTAGAGCGTGGTTTCATTCGACCAAGCACATCACCGTGGGGAGCTCCTGTTTTGTTTGTCAAGAAGAAAGATGGTACATTCAGGTTGTGTATCGACTACCGAGAGTTGAACAAACTTACCATCAAGAACCGTTACCCACTACCGAGAATCGACGACTTATTTGATCAACTACAAGGCTCGTCTGTTTATTCAAAGATTGACTTACGTTCCGGGTATCATCAAATGCGGGTGAAAGAAGATGATATTCCAAAGACTGCTTTCAGAACACGTTACGGTCATTACAAGTTTATGGTCATGCCATTTGGTTTAACTAATGCACCAGCTGTGTTCATGGACCTTATGAACCGAGTGTGTGGACCATACCTTGACAAGTTTGTCATTGTTTTCATTGATGACATACTTATTTACTCAAAGAATGACCAAGAACACGGTGAACATTTGAGAAAGGTGTTAGAAGTATTGAGGAAGGAAGAATTGTACGCTAAGTTTTCAGAATGTGCATTTTGGTTGGAAGAAGTTCAATTCCTCGGTCACATAGTGAACAAAGAAGGTATTAAGGTGGATCCAGCAAAGATAGAAACTGTTGAAAAGTGGGAAACCCCGAAAACTCCGAAACACATACGCCAGTTTTTAGGACTAGCTGGTTACTACAGAAGGTTCATCCAAGACTTTTCCAGAATAGCAAAACCCTTGACTGCATTAACGCATAAAGGGAAGAAATTTGAATGGAAGGATGAACAAGAGAAAGCGTTTCAGTTATTGAAGAAAAAGCTAACTACGGCACCTATATTGTCATTGCCTGAAGGGAATGATGATTTTGTGATTTATTGTGACGCATCAAAGCAAGGTCTCGGTTGTGTATTAATGCAACGAACGAAGGTGATTGCTTATGCGTCTAGACAATTGAAGATTCACGAGAAAAATTATACGACGCATGATTTGGAATTAGGCGCGGTTGTTTTTGCATTAAAGACTTGGAGGCACTACTTATATGGGGTCAAAAGTATTATATATACCGACCACAAAAGTCTTCAACACATATTTAATCAGAAACAACTGAATATGAGGCAGCGTAGGTGGATTGAATTGTTGAATGATTACGACTTTGAGATTCGTTACCACCCGGGGAAGGCAAATGTGGTAGCCGATGCCTTGAGCAGGAAGGACAGAGAACCCATTCGAGTAAAATCTATGAATATAATGATTCATAATAACCTTACTACTCAAATAAAGGAGGCGCAACAAGGAGTTTTAAAAGAGGGAAATTTAAAGGATGAAATACCCAAAGGATCGGAGAAGCATCTTAATATTCGGGAAGACGGAACCCGGTATAGGGCTGAAAGGATTTGGGTACCAAAATTTGGAGATATGAGAGAAATGGTACTTAGAGAAGCTCATAAAACCAGATACTCAATACATCCTGGAACGGGAAAGATGTACAAGGATCTCAAGAAACATTTTTGGTGGCCGGGTATGAAAGCCGATGTTGCTAAATACGTAGGAGAATGTTTGACATGTTCTAAGGTCAAAGCTGAGCATCAGAAACCATCAGGTCTACTTCATCAACCCGAAATCCCAGAATGGAAATGGGAAAACATTACCATGGATTTCATCACTAAATTGCCAAGGACTGCAAGTGGTTTTGATACTATTTGGGTAATAGTTGATCGTCTCACCAAATCAGCACACTTCCTGCCAATAAGAAAAGATGACAAGATGGAGAAGTTAGCACGACTGTATTTGAAGGAAGTCGTCTCCAGACATGGAATACCAATCTCTATTATCTCTGATAGGGATGGCAGATTTATTTCAAGATTCTGGCAGACATTACAGCAAGCATTAGGAACTCGTCTAGACATGAGTACTGCCTATCATCCACAAACTGATGGGCAGAGCGAAAGGACGATACAAACGCTTGAAGACATGCTACGAGCATGTGTTATTGATTTCGGAAACAGTTGGGATCGACATCTACCGTTAGCAAAATTTTCCTACAACAACAGCTACCATTCAAGCATTGAGATGGCGCCGTTTGAAGCACTTTATGGTAGAAAGTGCAGGTCTCCGATTTGTTGGAGTGAAGTGGGGGATAGACAGATTACGGGTCCGGAGATTATACAAGAAACTACCGAGAAGATCATCCAAATTCAACAACGGTTGAAAACCGCCCAAAGTCGACAAAAGAGCTACGCTGACATTAAAAGAAAAGATATAGAATTTGAAATTGGAGAGATGGTCATGCTTAAAGTTGCACCTTGGAAAGGCGTTGTTCGATTTGGTAAACGAGGGAAATTAAATCCAAGGTATATTGGACCATTCAAGATTATTGATCGTGTCGGACCAGTAGCTTACCGACTAGAGTTACCTCAACAACTCGCGGCTGTACATAACACTTTCCACGTCTCGAATTTGAAGAAATGTTTTGCTAAAGAAGGTCTCACTATTCCGTTAGATGAAATCCAAATCAACGAAAAACTTCAATTCATCGAAGAACCCGTCGAAATAATGGATCGTGAGGTTAAAAGACTTAAGCAAAACAAGATACCAATTGTTAAGGTTCGATGGAATGCTCGTAGAGGACCCGAGTTCACCTGGGAGCGTGAAGATCAGATGAAGAAGAAATACCCGCATCTATTTCCAGAATATTCGTCAACACCTTCAACAGCTTAAAATTTCGGGACGAAATTTATTTAACGGGTAGGTACTGTAGTGACCCGAACTTTTCCATATTTATATATATTAATTGAGATTGATATTTACATGATTAAATGTTTCCAACATGTTAAGCAATTAAACTTGTTAAGACTTGATTAATTGAAATATGTTTCATATAGACAATTGACCACCCAAGTTGACCGGTGATTCACGAACGTTAAAACATGTAAAAACTATACGATGACATATATATGGTTATATATATAGTTAACATGATTTTATTATAAGTATGTATCTCATTAGGTATTTTAACAATGAGTTATATACATAAAAATGAGACTATTAATTTAAGAAACTCGAAAACGATATATATAACGATTATCGTTATAACAACGTCTTACTAGGTACATATGAATCATATTAAGATATTGATACACTTGGTTAATTATTTTAAATGATAAGTAAATATATTATTAAGTGTATTAACAATGAATTACATATGTAAAAATAAGACTACTAACTTAATGATTTCGAAACGAGACATATATGTAACGATTATCGTTGTAACGACATTTAACAGTATATACATCATACTAAGATATATTATATATCATAATATCATGATAATATAACAATTTAACATCTCATTTGTTATAATAAACAATGGGTTAACAACATTCAACAAGATCGTTAACCTAAAGGTTTCAAAACAACATTTACATGTAACGACTAACGATGAGTTAACGACTCAGTTAAAATATATATACATGTAGTGTTTTAATATGTATTTATACACTTTTGAAAGACTTCAATACACTTATCAAAATACTTCTACTTAACAAAAATGCTTACAATTACATCCTCGTTCAGTTTCATCAACAATTCTACTCGTATGCACCCGTATTCGTACTCGTACAATACACAGCTTTTAGATGTATGTACTATTGGTATATACACTCCAATGATCAGCTCTTAGCAGCCCATGTGAGTCACCTAACACATGTGGGAACCATCATTTGGCAACTAGCATGAAATATCTCATAAAATTACAAAAATATGAGTAATCATTCATGACTTATTTACATGAAAACAAAATAACATATCCTTTATATCTAATCCATACACCAACGACCAAAAACACCTACAAACACTTTCATTCTTCAATGTTCTTCATATAATTGATCTCTCTCAAGTTCTATCTTCAAGTTCTAAGTGTTCTTCATAAATTCCAAAAGTTCTAGTTTCATAAAATCAAGAATACTTTCAAGTTTGCTAGCTCACTTCCAATCTTGTAAGGTGATCATCCAACCTCAAGAAATCTTTGTTTATTACAGTAGGTTATCATTCTAATACAAGGTAATAATCATATTCAAACTTTGGTTCAATTTCTATAACTATAACAATCTTATTTCAAGTGATGATCTTACTTGAACTTGTTTTCGTGTCATGATTCTGCTTCAAGAACTTCGAGCCATCTAAGGATCCGTTGAAGCTAGATCTATTTTTCTCTTTTCTAGTAGGTTTATCCAAGGAACTTAAGGTAGTAATGATGTTCATAACATCATTCGATTCATACATATAAAGCTATCTTATTCGAAGGTTTAAACTTGTAATCACTAGAACATAGTTTAGTTAATTCTAAACTTGTTCGCAAATAAAAGTTAATCCTTCTAACTTGACTTTTAAAATCAACTAAACACATGTTCTATATCTATATGATATGCTAACTTAATGATTTAAAACCTGGAAACACGAAAAACACCGTAAAACCGGATTTACGCCGTCGTAGTAACACCGCGGGCTGTTTTGGGTTAGTTAATTAAAAACTATGATAAACTTTGATTTAAAAGTTGTTATTCTGAGAAAATGATTGTTATTATGAACATGAAACTATATCCAAAAATTATGGTTAAACTCAAAGTGGAAGTATGTTTTCTAAAAAGGTCATCTAGACGTCGTTCTTTCGACTGAAATGACTACCTTTACAAAAATGACTTGTAACTTATTTTTCCGACTATAAACCTATACTTTTTCTATTTAGATTCATAAAATTGAGTTCAATATGAAACCATAGCAATTTGATTCACTCAAAACGGATTTAAAATGAAGAAGTTATGGGTAAAACAAGATTGGATAATTTTTCTCATTTTAGCTACGTGAAAATTGGTAACAAATCTATTCCAACCATAATTTAATCAACTTGTATTGTATATTATGTAATCTTGAGATACCATAGACACGTATACAATGTTTTGACCTATCATGTCGACACATCTATATATATTTAGGAACAACCATAGACACTCTATATGTGAATGTTGGAGTTAGCTATACAGGGTTGAGGTTGATTCCAAAATATATATAGTTTGAGTTGTGATCAATACTGAGATACATATACACTGGGTCGTGGATTAATTCAAGATAATATTTATCGATTTATTTCTGTACATCTAACTGTGGACAACTAGTTGTAGGTTACTAACGAGGACAGCTGACTTAATAAACTTAAAACATCAAAATATATTAAAAGTGTTGTAAATATATTTTGAACATACTTTGATATATATGTGTATATTGTTATAGGTTCGTGAATCAACCAGTGGCCAAGTCTTACTTCCCGACGAAGTAAAAATCTGTGAAAGTGAGTTGTAGTCCCACTTTTAAAATCTAATATTTTTGGGATGAGAATACATGCAGGTTTTATAAATGATTTACAAAATAGACACAAGTAAGTGAAACTACATTCTATGGTTGAATTATCGAAATCGAATATGCCCCTTTTTATTAAGTCTGGTAATCTAAGAATTAGGGAACAGACACCCTAATTGACGCGAATCCTAAAGATAGATCTATTGGGCTTAACAAACCCCATCCAAAGTACCGGATGATTTAGTACTTCGAAATTTATATCATATCCGAAGGGTGTCCCGGAATGATGGGGATATTCTTATATATGCATCTTGTTATTGTCGGTTACCAGGTGTTCACCATATGAATGATTTTTATCTCTATGTATGGGATGTGTATTGAAATATGAAATCTTGTGGTCTATTATTATGATTTGATATATATAGGTTAAACCTATAACTCACCACCATTTTTGTTGACGTTTTAAGCATGTTTATTCTCAGGTGATTATTAAGAGCTTCCGCTGTCGCATACTTAAATAAGGACGAGATTTGGAGTCCATGCTTGTATGATATTGTGTAAAAACTGCATTCAAGAAACTTATTTTGTTGTAACATATTTGTATTGTAAACCATTATGTAATGGTCGTGTGTAAACAGGATATTTTAGATTATCATTATTTGATAATCTACGTAAAGCTTTTTAAACCTTTATTGATGAAATAAAGGTTATGGTTTGTTTTAAAATGAATGCAGTCTTTGAAAAACGTGTCATATAGAGGTCAAAACCTCGCAACGAAATCAATTAATATGGAACGTTTTTAATCAATAAGAACGGGACATTTCAGTCACAAACTCAACACAATAAAATATAGTTTTAAGCACTTATGTCCATAATGTAAAACATAAAAGAAGCATGTTTCTCATCCCAAAATAGTAAGTTTGCTAAAAGCAAGTAAAATGGGACTATGATACTCACAGGTGATGTTATGCGGTATAAAGCTTGGATTTGTGGTTTAAGTACTTTGATGTACTTCGAGCTCGGGACCTAAATACATAAGTTAAGGTCAGAGGTGTGTTATTACTAATATTATTAATACTAATGATTTGATTTATGTTCAAATGTAACATAGTGTACTCTGCTTTTAAAAGACGGTTTCTCGGTTTACAAGTTAAGGTTTCTATGTGGACTGATTTTACAAGTAGTTTTAGAAGTTGATTTCTTATTTAAAAAGTAGTGATATAAGGTAATTCTTATTTTATATGTGAAGGTATATGTGTTGGAGGTCTAAAAATATAAGATTTGTAATTTATATCATAAAAATGAATTTTATAGAATTATTTTACTACAATTGGACTGTTTTGACTAGTTTAAAGTTTAATATCACTAAAAATAGTAAATTAATTTATTTAGACTTATCCTTTTGAAGTCTTACCCCAATATAGTTATATTTTAGTTCAAAAATTCGTTTTGCTCAGAAAACATAAGTTGTGTACGTTTTCTTTATATTCTAAGTGGTGACAGTTTCAACAAGTTTAAAACCCATTATTTAAATGTACAAGACCATATCCTAATCATTTCTTAAGCTTTTTATATGATTCCAAAGCCTAACATGTTCTATTTTTAGTCTATTTTATAATGAAAATCTCCTAAGTTTTCATATCTAAACCTTGGTACCTCATTTTTGGTGATACATGTGTGTTGGACAGATTCTGTCCAAATCAGTACCCATAAAAAGTAAAAATACAAAAGAAATACTTAAACTACTTTATAAATCATGGGATTTTTACAGAAGGTCTAGGACTCATAAAAGTTTTAGAATCTAAAAAAATTCCAGTAGCAAAAGTGAGTGTAAGTATTTTCTAAAAATTCCACCAAATGAAGACTGATTTGGTTTCTTTGTAAGTTAAGAACTAACTAGTAATCTTAATACATTTTAGCTATATCCCTTTTCATTTTAAGTTTATTTTAGGTCGTTAAACATATGTAAAACATATTTTTAGTTACTTATGATCAAGATTAGAGTTAGCCATGTAATCATCATTGAGTGTTTTTAACACTCTAGATTAAGCTTTTACACCCATTTCTCTTGAAAGTAACTTGGTAAGAAATAAAAGAAGTGTTCTTGGTAATTATACCTTGAGTAATGATGATGTATGAGTTGATGAAGATGAACAAAGAAGAAAGAAATGGCTGTAACTTAGAGAGGATTTAGTGCATGATTAAGATTAGTAAGTGAGTTCAAGAGTTACCAATTTGATCTTATGGGAATGATGATGATGGCATGTAACATGGAGAAGAAAAAGAGGTTAAATGACTAAGCACACTTACTAGCTAATCATGCATGGAAGTGACATGTATATGTAATGTGGCATAAGGAGAAGAAAAGAGAAGATGACTAATCAATCTTTACTTAGTTAATTATGCATGGAAATGACAAGTGTTTGTTATATTTGCATGTAATTAGTGCTAATTAAGTAATGTTAATTACATGTAGTCTTTTGGTTAATCTTAGATTAGTTTTAAGTTTAGATGTAAGTATATAATTAGGTGTTATAATCTTGAGTAAGACTTAGTTAATGACTAATGTTGTAGTATTTTACTAACTAGGTGGATTAAGGATGATTACTTAATCAATAATACTTGATCATGTTATATACTTAATTTCACAAGTATACAAGTGTGTAGTTTTTTTTCAAGTCTTAGGATTTATGGTGGTAAACTAGGGTTTCTAGGAATTGTGTATATGTATAACAATCCTCGATCAATCAAGACTTAAATGTAAGACCAGGGTTATACAAACCCTAAAATAAATCAAGACGTATTTTATTAAATATACTAGTCAAAAAAAAAAAATTCTAATTTTGAAAGGTTAGATTAAATAACCTAGTAGAAAAAGTTAGGGTTATGACATGGATCACGAATGACGAAACAATAACTGGTTGTGAAATCTGTGGAGATTATCATTCAACATGGGAATGTTATAATTACGTTCCTATTGAAAATTATGCACCCATGGAACCTGAATGGAATGATTATGAGGAATACAATTCAAATTGGGATTATTCCCAAAAATATATCCAAACTCAGCAACCAGAGGACGAGAAAAATTATGTGTCTGAATTTTTTTTTGATTATATGAAAATCAAACTCGAAGAATTTGACGCTCAAAATGAATAGATAAGAGAGTTTACAAATTGGTAAGCTGAAACTCTATCAGACTACACACCTGTTGATATGAGGAGTCGTATGTAAGAAAATCTCATATCATCGAATTTTGATGAATTCGAGAGCTCCGAAATCACCAATTATCCCGATGATACTTTTATTCAGTTTTACCAATTTCACAACATATCGACACATTAGCCTCTACCGACGAAATCATCGATCCATCAATGGATGAAGAAGAAGTAAGGGTGGCAAATTGGTACTCTTGGGAAAATGATAACGTTGAAAATTTTACCCCCGAAACCAAAGTGGTGGGACCGATAAGGACCGTTAATGAAAAAGAATTTACTTCGATCCCGAAATTCACAATTCCACATCCTTCCAAGCCAATATTCTCAATAGATGAGTCATCTACCAAAGATGAACTACGAGCTGTAATAGATAATGACACCTCGGATTTCATGCAATTGGGTAATAGAGGTGAAACCTTTGATCCTGAGAATGAACGGAAGGAAATGTTAGGAATTGTCCACCCTATAGAAATATGTATGTCGGTGTATAACGATCCATTTGACCAAGAACCAGAAAAGAGACATATCCATTTACTAAAAGCTACACTTAAAAAAGAATTAAGTAGTGACGATCGGGTGGGTCTAAACTTTAAACCCATTGATATATTATACACCACCCGAGATGTAAATAACTGGCTCACTATTCTAATTCGTGGAACTTATTCTACCGACTTCACATGTCGTCAGCTAAGTGTGGGGAAGTCTAAACCCACTTAACGTTAAATTAGGGGTTCGGGTTAGTGCATAACTCGTTAATAAAAATGCATGATAAATTAGGGTAAAAGACGCATTTTCAAAGTTTAGCAAACAGTTCAGAAAAGCAACCATTTTTGAAGAAAACATGTGTGATAAAATAACGAAAGTAATGAACGATGAGAGGTCATCTATCATTCGAAGAGCTTTGTAATTACAAACTAGGTATTCTTAATCACTTTTCTACACTAATCACCCTCATGAATTTATAATTATAGTATGATTTCATGCAAATGAGGGCATTGCATGATCTCAAGTGTGGGGAAGGGTTATAAATTCTCTTGGGTTTATACTTGGTTTATTTTCTGAATTTTATGAAAATTTTAAAAATTTTCAACTAAATGAATTCAAATCTTGTTTATATATATTTATGAACGATAAAACTAGGTGTTAATACCGAAATTATTGTTACCATAAAAAGAGGACATAAATTGAGAAACAACTAAAACACTTGAATTTATTTATTAGAAATAAAAAGACGCATGAAAAGAACCAAGTGTGGGGAGAATGTACCAAGTTATTCAATTAAAAACTATCTATCACATGTTTCTAAAGTTATTGCAGGTGCTTTTGTTTTGGACGATATTTATCAGTTTTACCTAATATACTATAATATAAATGAAAGAAAGATGGATCTACACGATGAATTAATTCCATCATTAAAAGGAAGTAAAGTCTTCCAAAAAAGGCACGCACTTCTTGATTTAGGTCAGGAAGT